>NW_025222928.1:4903575-5012376 GCF_014066325.1 Apis laboriosa | reverse complement strand
AAAAAAAAAAAAAAAAAAGATAAAATCTGCAAACTGCACGAGAGTATCGAGACTCTCTATCTCTCTCTCACACACACACACTCTCTCGTTCGAAACTCGACCTTTCGAATTTCGTATCTACAAATGCGGCGACACGTTTCAGAGCAGCTTCGATTTCGGATATCGAGCAGCCCATCGCTTTTCAACGTACCGTTTCTTCCGTACCAGAAATTGTCGTCCATCTCGATAACTATTCATCCCTTCCGATCCCTCCTCCTCCTTCTTCCTCCCCCAGCCACGACAGCCAGGACCAATCCCCCGAACGAGTTCGTCAACCAAGCCAGAAACTTCGATTCCAAAAACTCGTTCGATCGATCCTGGCCGAAAGATATCTCTATCCCCTTCGAGTTTAGCTTCGAATGGAAAAGTTTTCAGGAGGGAGCGAGAGAAGAGAGAGAGAAAAAAAAAAAACACTCTCTGCCGTTTAAGAATCGCACGACTAATAAACCGCAACCTCGTAGAAATTGAAATCTGTCGCGAAACGATAATCCGCGAGCTGTGGCGATCGAAAAAATCGAATCGGCGTAGATAGTGGCGGCTTCCACGATCTGCACCTGCGATACCTGCAATGGACAGCCGGAGTCGAGGTTTGCGGTGGTGGATTGCGTGGAGCCGTGGATCGTCCGCGGGGTTGGGAAATGGCCGAGGTCGCTCGAGGTCGGCGTGTGACCCACGCGTCTTTTAATTGACGATCGTTCAAGGGATGGGGGCGGGGAGGGGGGGATACGTATCTGTTGCGGACAGATGCGGGGGACCGTTGTGCCCGCAGACAAAATCTCTTCCGATTTTGTTTCCATTGATCGATCAATCGTTCCGTCGCGCGACATGCTCAACATGCGATATTTTATATTCCGTGAAAAAAAAAAAAAAATAAACAAACCGTTATTTTTCCCATGACGTGTTCACGCACGCTTTGAAAGGCTTCCTTTACAACAACATCGATGCGCAACTCGATTGTATAAAAACTCGACCCGTATAAAAATCTATTTGTTCGTGTAGCGGGAGGGGACAGGGGGGAGGGGAGGGCCACTTGAAAGGAAATTTGTTTTTTTTTTTTTCCCCGATCGAATACGAATTATTTATCATTCGTTGTCTGTGAAATCATTAGTAATCTCGTAAGGAAGGTGTTATCGTTAATTATCCTTTGTGAATTTCGATTTTTTATTATTATATATATATATCGATAATCGTCCCATTATTTCGCAGGAAGAGAATCCAATCGGATTAAACACGAGTTTACGCTTTTTCGCGTCGTTTTAGATTCTCTCTCGTCGAGGAGAATGTTCCACGGAGGAATATTAAAGATGAACGTTGGAGCATTTTTACGCTTGCTCGACGATTAAACGGTTCTCAAAATATCAAAACGGTGGAAAACTCTTTGTACGGATTTACAGCTTTCTCTTCATTCTGCACGTTTCACTTGCTAATTTTCGCGGATGTGTTATCCCATCTTTCTACGAAAACTTTGTTTGATTCATTCGCCGTATTCAAAAGTGAATAACTCTTGTTTCATTAACGCTTCGTTGCGGTTTAATTCTAATCGTCAAAAAATACGAATCTTGCTCTACCTCACTTTGCACGACGAAAGCAATCTTCATCCATCGAGCCTAATATATATATAAATTAACCAGATGCTGTGCGCTTTTTCCACAACTCTTCTACTACTCCTTTGTCCATTTCCCCTCTCTTAAGGTATCCCCCTCCTCTTCCTGGTCGTTTTGTCGTCGAGGCGAGCAGGTTCCACGACTTGGGACTAGGATTAAAACGATTATCCTGGTCGCGAGCGCGGCAAACGAGGCCACCGCTCCCTTTGATCGACACCTTGATCAAAGGATCTAGGACCGAGTTCTACGTACGGTGACCAAACTAGAGAGAAGGAGGAAAGGGAGGGGGAAAGGCCGAAAGACTGGCCGTCGTAAAACAACGCCCTCTATCCCGACGACCTCTCCATGTTTTTTTCATCGCCGCCCATTCTCCATTACCCTGTAACACCCTTTCGAGAAGGTGTCGCGAGAGAGCCCCGCTACGTAGAGTCAAAGGACCCGTAGTAGCCCCACTGGCTAATTCGATAATGCACCCGGGGTGCCATTCCAACAGGAGCTGCGAGGCAACGAGCTTTGATTCGAACGGTTTGAGATTACAGAGGGAGAGAGAGAGAGAGAGAGAGGGAGAGAAAGAGAGAGAAGATTGGACACGGAATTCCGGCCTCGCGCATGGGAGAAAATTAGCTTAAGGGACACCGAGGTTCACTTAACGTCGAATAGTTTTCGAACGAATAGTTCAAATGTACGCGAATCTCTGATGAAAAGTGAACGACAAACTCTGGAGAATACTTTGTCCCTCGACGATAAAGAGGGAACACGCGGGGGCGCGTTCGAGCCGAAACGAACGAAATTTCATAAACTTCTCGCTTAAAAATCGTGATCGTTATTAACCTCGTTAGGCTCGAGAGGCGGCGAAGCCTAAAACGAGAGAAGCTTTCACGAAGCTTGCTCGACGAGAGCGCACGGGTCTCCCCGATATAGGAAGGAGGGGGTGTCGTCTGGGGGAGCGTGCGTTAAGCGATACACGCCCTCGTACACCCTTTGCTTCTTTGTGTCGCGTGACAAAATTTAACGGGCCGCTCTCCGTAAGCGCCCCATTAAACCGGCAGGCAGGCCCTTCTCCCCTCTCCCCTCTCGTCGCGACGAAAGCCGCCAATTTACGCGCGGCGGGCCCCCAGCCGAGGATGCGGGAAATCTTGCGGGACGTAAAATGGAAAATGGAAGAGAGGGGGAGGGCCGTCTTCCTCGCTCGCCTTTGTTCACCCTTTAACCTTTAACCTGAGCAAGCCGCGAGCCGCAACATCGGCAAAGAGCCGACCGATCCCTCAAAGAGTCGCGCGGCGAGAACAGAAGAGAAGAGAAGAGAAGAGAAGAGAAGTGAAGGGAAGAGGAGAGAAGAAGGTGCGATCGTGGGAAAATAAGCGGCGAAGGCGGATTAAAAAACGAGAGCGGGGGAGGCGAGCCGGTGGCTTTGTCCGGCTGAAAGCGGCCACGATGACGATACGTAGTTCGAAGCTAATTATCGTCGGCTAATTAACGAGCATTACCGGCTGCCGTTGGCTGGCGTGCGCGGCCGCAGCGTTCGTTCGTTATCGCGCAATCAAAAATTTGGGCCAACCCCCCGATCGTCGGATGTAAATTGCAGCTTCCGTCCCTCGTTAACCATCGTAACGCCATCCCCTCTTTCTTCGTTTCTATCTGCTTTCCTCTTTTCTCTTTCCTCTCTTTCGTTTTCCTTTTTACTTTTATTTCTTTCTTTCTTTCTTTCTTTCACTAGTTTTTTCAGTTTGAAGCCTTCGTTGTTCTTTTTCCTTCTTTTTCTTTCGTTTTCAAGTGCTACCAGCCACGTCATTGCCGCGATATTGCGTCGCGAGATTTATGGAGAGGAGAGAGCGAGGGGAGAGGGCGGTGAGAATCCGGTGCGAATCGACGGCTTTCGCGCATATCGCCCGCGATATCGATACGACAAATAAACGTAGAAAATCTCCCCGTGTCGAAGCTTTTTTCCCTCCCGCTAGTCGGGCTTAACTAGCGCCACTACGGATCCACTATCTACGTTATCGGAATCCGGGACGAGAGAGGATTTTTATTGGTCATCGATGACGATGACGAGGAGTAGTAGTAGATTTTGTTTGAGAATCTCTTAAGAGTCTTCTTCTAAATATCTAAACTTAAACCTTACTATCTTAAAATTTCTTGAAACTGATATACTATATCACTTGAATTACGGATAATTAAAATTTTATGAATAAGAATTGCTCGATCGTAATCGTAATTGGAAATTAAAATTATCATTATTTGAAATTAAATAATTTTTGATCGAATCGAGCAATTCGGGTTAACAATTTAATTTGTTTAAACAATTGCTTCTCCGTACAGATGGTTATCGAAGAATGGGA
Source organism: Apis laboriosa (assembly GCF_014066325.1). Taxonomy (NCBI): domain Eukaryota; kingdom Metazoa; phylum Arthropoda; class Insecta; order Hymenoptera; family Apidae; genus Apis; species Apis laboriosa. The sequence continues at coordinate 5,008,394 of NW_025222928.1, read as the reverse complement.
AAGCGAATTCGAGTTTAACGTACGACATTCGTCTGCGTACTAAACTCGACGCTCGGCGGCTGCCGTGTATTCGTTCGCTCGTGTTTATCCGTTCGACTTTATTTATCGATCAAAATCGACGAGCGGAAAGTCGTTTAAATAACAAAACTCAAGGAGCGATATTATTTATTTAATTTCATTGTAATCTTCGTTGAAAAAAAAAAGGGGGGAAAAATATATATTTCGAAATCGCGTTCCGCGAATCTTTTCGAAAAAAAAAACGATCGAATTTAATTTTACAGTTTACAACGATTCATTAAAACGTTGAGAAGAAAAGAAAAAAAAAAAATAAAAATAAAAATTGAACTTCGACCAATCCTCCCCCTCGGCCGTTTTGCTTTCCGATCGATTAGCCGTATTTTTTTTTTCTTTTTTTCGTGGTTGCCGCGATCGTCGCCGCGAATTTTCACCGCGATAATTAACGAGAGCGGCGCGCCAAGGGAAATAAGTGATCGCGATCAATTACGATGCACGTTAACGGCGTAACCGATTTGAGGTTTCATTAACTCGAGTAAATTCGGCGCGCATATAGGGGCCCGCCCGTGTGCTTACCGCAGTTTCTGACGGTTCTCCATTATTCCGAAGTGCTTCCAGCGGTAATTCCAGTCTGGAGAGAACGTTCGGTTGCAATTATAAACGCGGCCAGCCGGATCGAATCCGAATGCGTTCCGGTTAACTCTGTTTAGGCCTACAGGAGAAGGAGGGATTAATTTCCACTCGACTCGTCCCCCTTTAAAATTCAATGGAACCGTTTCTATCGAACGAGGGAAAAAAGTTTCATCAAGTTGCTTTTGTTATGCGACTGCGATTGATTTTTTTGACGCTTAAAAAATTTTTTTACGCCTATCGTCGTCTCTTTTCTCGAAGAATCTTTAACAAAATCCGCGTACCATCCGCGCTCGCATTGAACGAAACTTAAGATCAGACGCGTAGTGGATTACATATATTTGCATTTCTATATCACGTTTACCGTGTTCCAGTAACCAAGGAAACTCTTTTTTATTTCCTTTTTATGAAGAGATACTACAAATTGGAGAAACTTGAGAATAATTTCTGAAATTCACACACTCGATTATTACATTTGAAAAATTTTTTGAAAAATTTCCCCTCTTCCTTTCCTCTTCATTTCCAATCGCGATATCGAAATCGCAGGCCTGACATTATGCGAAACCTGTACGATTCCACCTGTATAGGTATTCGAAACCTGAAAGGATCGAATGTTGCATCGAACGTGCACGATGAAAGTGAAATTCGTCGAGGGAATGGCGATGCTCGAATAGCGGCGAGTTTCCTCTGCGCGGGCAAATATTCTAACCGCTCGTTGCTCGATCGAAATAATTCAGGGTAGACGAGAGTGCGGCGGCGGCGGCGGCTTTTAGCTCGGAAAAGCTCGCACGCGTTTTGCCCGTCCTCACTCGAATTGTTGCGATACAGTGTTCGATCAACAAAAATATCCGTGGAACGTTCTCGCTGATTGACTTTCTACTTGTCTCTCTCTTTCTCTAGATATGCACTATATGCGTGTATACGTATTTTTTTGATTGAATCGTTTTTTTCTTTTTTATTTTTTCCCCGGCGTAAAAAGATCGATCTCTGATAAATATTAATTAAATTCATTCTCCCGACGGTGGATTCACTTTGCTCGAAGATAAGCGAACGAGTGGAATTATCGGCTGCCGATGCTTCGAATTTCAATGTTTTTCTTTTTTCTTTTTTCAAAGCTCTCTTCGATCATTTTGCTCGAATCGAGTCGTAATAATCGCTTTCGTTATCGAAAGAAAATGATTTTTCGTAATTTTTTTTTTTTTTTCGATTTTAAGATGTATATAGCGAGCAAAGAGTCCGGTGGAACGTGGAAATCAGATTATAATTCCTTTTCGATCGACGCTTCCTTGTTAAAGATAAGCAACTGCTAAGGGAGAAACGAAGAGAGCTCGAAGGAAACCGGGCCAACTTTGTTCCGGAAAAGTTACATCCTTTAAGGATAGCGAAAACGGACGATTGCAAGTTCAAAAGCTGCTTAAGAGGAATTCTAATTAGAGACGGGGCGGAAAAAACAACCGACGAGAAATGGTTTTTCTTTTCTTTTTTTCTTTTTTCTTTTTGGTATTACTGGCATCCTTTGAAAATATGTCAGTTGCGAAAATTAGCGATCCGTGAAATTCACTCGTTTCATAAAAAAGAATCTTCTTTTCTTTTTTCTCTAACTTCTTTTCAACGTCTCGAGAGAAGAACAACATGTTAGATCGTATATAATCGATTCGCCAATTGAGATGAACAAAATAATTCCTAATCTTTTTCTTCTTCTTCTTCTTTTCGCTTGGACATTGTTACAAGAAGATCGCGATAAAGGAAAGACAGCGAAATTATTATTAATAATTTCAAAGCTCCCAGCGGAACAAGAATAAGAACAAGAAATTCTCGAAAATCTTGGGCAAAGTTTTTACTGCCTCGAAACCAAAGCGTAGAACTATGGGAATCGAATACAAAGGGAGGGGGAAAGAGTCCCTGCGAATATTGAATTTCTCGATAAAACAAGGGGGAACGGTAGCCAGCCGACTTTGGCGGGTGGAAAATTTAATTTCCAAGATTACGAAGCTGTGGCGAGCGCGAAAAAATATGACGGGACGAGTAAAAAGTTGGAGAAACGTACTTTCGATTCAACCAAATACCAAAACCAATATCCATATCCATCATTCGATTTTTTTCCTTCCTTTTATCTACTCCCCTCCTTCCTGCGTTAACCAGCTATTTACCCTGTGGATTCGAGGGTAGGTGAAGCACGATTTCACCAATTTCCTCTCCTCCCGAGTCGAAGCGAAATTTTATGGATCGCCATCTGTACTACTGGATCGTAACTACTCCTCTCGGTTCTTCGAGGAGTAGTAGGAATTCTTCGTGGAGGAATCCAAGAAATCGGGGGGCGGATAAAATATAATGGAAACTGGAGCGCCTCTCTTTCTCTCTCTCTTTTTGCCGCCCTCGAATCAATTGCTCGGGGCACGGACACATTTATTAGAAACAATTACCTTAAGGGAAGGAAAACAACAGGGTTCCACCAGGGTTTTACCTTCCCTTATTACTTTCTTCGTTAGCCGGGGGGGTTGAAAAATCGCGGCTCGAGTAAAACGAGTACGGCCGTAAAATTTCGCTCGAGACCCACCACTACCCCCGATCGAGGGTAGTGAAACTTTCCATTCGTTGGCGAAGGGGAGGGAGGGGGTTGGAAAAGATTTGTTCGAGAGGAGAGATCTTCTCTAAATGGAGAAATATAGGAGGGGATCGTACGTTAACGCTTAGGACTTGCCCAAGGTAAACGGGCTTCTAATCGGGGAATTCGACCGCAATTCCTACCCCCGCACGGGGGATTAGATCGCCGTAGGAGAGGAACGGGGGGTTAAACGAGGTTAACGTTATTTTTCTCAGAGACTCGTTTTATCCGCACTCGGGCGGATCGTCGATTTAATTTTCGTCCGGCCCGTCGAATCGTTTAACCGGATTAAATCCTTTCAACTTTGTTGTCGTTGTTGTTGGCCAGCTCGCGACGCCGCGACGTTTCGCTAATTACGATTCGAATTCGATCGGTTTTTCCGTTTCTCTTTTTTCTTTCCTCTTCTTCTTTTTCATGAAATCCGTTTCCGTTTTTAACGAGTTTCTTCGTTCTTTCTTAAAGATACTGTACTGGAGGAGGCTGGTGTTGCCGTCGAGATAAAAAAAAAAAAAAGAAGAAAGAAAACGCGATGAGATTTTTTTTTCCTCCTCCCGCCCATGGAACGGTATTATCGAGAATTGGAACGGTAATTACGGTTCGATAGGGGACGACTGTCATTACGAGAGGATAATGAAATACGGCGAGAGTCCTCGAGACGGGTTTGGAATCGACGCCTGTCCGTCGAAAATTGATTTTCCCGCGCGCCCGCCTCGATGAAAATTCCGCGATGTCCGAGTAATTTCACAGGTGACTCGACTCTCGATCGCGGCGAAGAATCACGCAAGCTCGATCGATCCTCGAGAAACGAGACGTTACGCTTACGCGTTCCAAGCTTATATAAAATAAGAGGACTGGAGAGTCGAGGTCGAGGCCGAAGATAAAGACTCTGATCAAAATTTTAATCTCGAAATTTAAATCTCGAAATTTCGTCTTTGCCCGCGCCACGTTCGCCCGAGAAAAAGAATTCGTGGTGTTCTCGAGATACGAGAAAGACGACGACCGTCGTGATCACGAGATTATTTTATTTCGGTCACGTACCGCCACAATCAAATATGGCGGGCCGCGACGAAAAAAAAATAGAAGAAGCACGGCCACCTAGCTCTAGTTCTGGCAAATAGGAGAAGCATCGCGGAAACTTTTTGAAAAAGGGGTGGAGGGAGGATGCGGTCTTTAGAAGCGCGAGAAACGTCGGCCACCCCTTAATCCGAAGAACATCGGGGTTGGATAGAGATTTTCGACTTTCCGCGCGAAAGAAACTTTCGTAATATTCTCCCGCGTTTCTTCTCTGTTTCCACCCTCGATCAAAATTTTCCTTTCTCCCTCCCCCGTCTTAATTCTAAACGGGAGAGCCTCCTCCTTCTCGCCTCTCTCTCCCTCGAGATGACGTCGAGATCACGATCGAGAAAAGGGACGTTTTTTGTGATCGATCAAGCGTGGAGAGGACAAATTTGAGAGAAAAAAAGAAAAGGCAAAGATGCTCCCCTCTTCGAGAAATCATCTTCTTTTTTCTCGTCCCTTCGTTAACGAGAAAAATGTAAAAGTTTTCGTTCCACTTGTTCGATTCGTAAATATCCCTTTGACTTAAAGAACGACGATAAGAGAAAGTTCTTCCCGTAAGAGAGAAGAAATAAAATAAGAAAGGGAAAGAGGGGAAAGGGAGTGGAAAAGGATTTCAACCAAATCTTATCTTAACGCTCTTGAAAGTCGTCGCCAACGTGGTACGAGCAAGTTATTACGCACTCGAGCAAGCGGCAAGCCGGCTTCAATTCCGTAGGACGTGTCTAATGGTAAGCCTCTTACGGGAGAATAATTAAACACGATTTGTCCGGGCGAGCGAGCTCTCGAGATCGAACCCCGTCAAGCAAAGGGGGTTGGAGCGCAGCCCCCAAGAAGCGCCGCCCCACCCTCGTAAGAGGATTCCACCCATTATTATTGCCGAGTGACCGAACGCCCGAATCGGAAAAACCGTCCCACGTTGGATAACCATCGAATATTCAGGCTGGACAAGCGATAATTAATCCGGTTTCGGCGGTTTCGTGAATTCGCAATATCGAACAAACAGCTTCCGCTTTCGATACCTTTCCAATATGCATGGGCCACAGTTGATATCGAATTAATTTACCAAGCCTCCATGAGGAATATCGTTCGACGGGGGCGGTGGGAAACGACGATTTCGAAGGATGATTTTCTTTACCTTTGTGAGAATCGAATCACCGGGTTGATTAAACGGGGGAGAAAATCTCCATCGTTCTCTCTCTTCCTTTCTTCGAAAACGGAGGAGGAAGCCCTCCTTCGAGGAAGGAGAGATTAAAAAACGCGTCGAACCGATCGAACGCCAGGAGGAAAGAATGGCAAAGCTGAGCCGCGTCGAAAAGGAAGAGGAGGGGGAGAGGGAGGGAGGAAGAGGGGGTCGACATTAATTTGCGATCGGCGTGCATAAATCTCCGCTTAGTGTGCGCGTTTGCATAGAGAGCGAGAGAAGGGAGGTCGCGTAAAAAGGAGGACGGAGAAAGAAAGAAAGAAAGAAAGAAAGAAAGAAAGAAAGAAAGAAAAAGAAAAAGAAGAACGTAGGTAGTAGGTAGGTAGAAGAGCCGTGTTTACCTCATCAAATTCTCATCTGGCGGAATGTCGACGGCAGCAGAGGACGAGGAGCGAAAATCCGGCTGCCGATCGACTCGTCCCGGTGGCGCAGAAAATTAACAAACAGGCAAAAAAGGGGGGAGGAAATCCGATGAGAGGAGGAAGAAAGCGGTTGACGGAAGGAGGAGAGAAGCGAAAGGAAAGAAGTCGCGTGGGGATAAATTCCAAAATTAATCGATCGAACGAGATGAATCGAGGCCTATTCTCGACTGTCGATTGAAACTCTGAACGTCGCTCGAATTTTCGACCAGGAAGGAAACTAAATATCCACATACCATGTGTACGTATATACGCGTTTCTATTACATTTTTTTCCATCCAATTATCGAAGGAATATCGAGACGGAGCGAAGAATTACCATGAAATAATTCAACTTGGTTTTTCAAAACTCAACCCCTTCCTCGAACCCGAGCTCGCTGTTCGAACATGGAGGAACTTGGATGCCGTTCTCGAAATGTCCAAGCAAGTTGGTTCTCACGATCGAGCAAAGAGGTGAATCGAGCCTATCCCGATAGACAAAGGGGGCCATTCTCGATCGCTGTCACGTCGATAGGGGAGGAAGCTGGACGGCTTCGCGTCCCTCCTTATATATAAGGGGAGAGGGAATAAGAAAGGCGCGCACGTCGAGGATCGTCATACAGGGCGAAAAATAAAGGGGCACGCGGGCGGCAAGAGTAGTGTCTCTGCAAGATAAATGAACCATCTGCCGTCACGACGTGAACGCGACCACCACTGAATACCGTTTCCTGTTGTGCAGATACACAGGTAAAACGCACACGTACGACCGTGCGGCGTACCGACATTTTGAACCACCAGACGTTCCACCACCCAAGCGCAGACAATTACGATCCTCTATTCTCTATTCTTTCCTACCCGAACTACTTTCCCCGCGTACGTGTCGCTATTATCCTACCTACGAATATACAATGTAATTCGGCGAGTTGGACGAGCGCCACCTCGGTGGAAGAGACGGACGTCTATCTAGGATCACGAATAAAAGGGGTAGAGGATAGAATCCCCTTATTTTCCTCCGGCTCGACACGTCTCCTCCGGATCTTTTCAAGAAGTCACCTTCGATCGATGTTACCTCGATCGAGGGCGAGGAAAAAGAAAAAAGAAAAAAAAAAAAGAAAAGAAAAAAACGAAGAAGAAGAAGAAGAAGAAGGGAGGTAGAGAAGAAACGTTGCGATATCGAATTACATAGTACTCGTTAAACATCCTTCTCTATCATCCCCTCTCGCGCTATTCGAGTTAACACTAATAACAACGGCGGCCATAATAATAAGATCGTCGTCGAGGCCTCCGTCACGAGAAGTTTTCCCTGGGTATAACAACCCCCTCCTCCCCTTCCCACCGCTACCTTTCCTTCTACCTGCGCCTCCCCCCCTCTCCATCGAATCCTCGCCGCGAAACGAAGTTAAACGACGAAAGGGGACGAAACTCCCCGGTCGAGTGTCACGGGGGGGATCGAGAGACGAGAGGGCAGAGATGGGTATTCTTGAGCGATGGAAACGAAGCGAGGGACGAAGAAAAGAAGAGGAAGGGATGTGAGTGGCAGGCGACGGGGTGCTCGTGTCTATCTTCATTAGAACGTTCGGTGCATTCATCGCGACGAGCAGCCAGAGAGGAGGGGAGGGGAGAGGGAAGGAAAGGAAGGGTTAGAGAGCTGGCAGGTTAAACCCGCGTATATTGTATTCGAATTTCGTATTCCTATTCCGTTAACGCGGTGAATGCTCCGCGTACCTAAGCGAACTCGTACGTGCATGTATAATTTCACGCGATTGTGCCTGGCTCGGCATTGTGCGGCTGCCTCGGCCCCCCATTGTACTCCGAGGAGCTGTCTGTCAAAACTCACAGCGTCAACCAACGCCCCGCTACTATTAAAGACATTCATACCCGCTTTTTCCCGCTCCCTCCTCGCTCGGCGCCGGCCATATTCCGCCAGAATAGAATAAATTAAAAGGGGGCAGCCACCTCCTCCTCCCCCTCCTCCTCCTCCTGCCCGGCCGTTTTCCAGGGCCAAAGGACCTGTTTCGGCGCTCGGACGTTTCCGCAGCGGCGTAAACGTTTATTACGGGGGAGTCCTGTGCCCGGTGGTATCGCGGCCGTGTACCGGAAACCCGCCCCGTTTGGAAACCTTCCAACCTCGCGATCGACTGCCACCCGATGCCTATCTCTGATCGTTTATGGGGCAGAAAATGAATTTTCTTTTTTTTCCCCTTTTTTTTCGATTTTTCTCTGATACGCGCGTCGTGGATATATTAATTTTTATTTTCCAGATATAGTCAATGTCGAATGTATTTGCTGGAAAGTTTACAGAGATGAATTTAAAGGAAGGTGGGTGATATTTGATAAATGATCCAAGAGAGGATTTCGAGAGTGATTCTTTAAGATGAATCCGATGAAATTATTAACGAAATTGTTACCAAGTTACGTTACTTTTTTGGATATTTCTCTGATTTATTCATTGTATATATATATTAATTTTCACTTTCATCGGACAGTATTTGCCAGAGATCGAAAATATGAAGGTTTGAATGGGTGAAGATGAATTCAATCGAAGGAGGGTGATATTTGATAAATTCGAGAGTTTGGTCGAGAGTGATTCTCTAAGATGGATTCTCTAAAGGGTCATTAACGATCCGGCAATTTTTTTAAGTAGTCGCGTTGGAATTATCGTTATTAACGGTCACGAGGCGTGAAAAAAAGGACGAACCCACCTCGTGTTTCCTCCTCCGGTGGCGCAGGTGTTGTCTGTACAATTTCTGTTAACGATCGCGTCCTGTTTTATTATTCGTAAAATATTCGTTCGAACGGAGTTTGGAGGGGGAGGGAGGAAGGGGGACGTGTTAATTAATTTTTATCGCGAGTATACGTACATCGCGCGCGAACAATTGGAATTCGACGGCGTACAAACCGGCGCGGATGTTGCTCGATTCCCGCCGATGTTGCTCGATTAATAATAAAATTGGCCCTGCTTCATCGATCGGCAAAATGTAATTGCGAATAATTGCGAAAGAGCCGAAACCTTTGGCCGCGGACGAACCGCTTGCTCGAAACCCCGTGACTAATTAAACATACGCGCAAAATAAAACATCACCCTCCAAGAGACGTTAACCCTCCCCCACCACCACTCCCTTTGTCCCCCGCTTCGTTTCAACAATACGTTTTCAAACGTTAATTCAATCAATTAATCGAGGGAATAAATAAAAAATAAAAAATGACGCGATTTGGGTAAAAAAAGAATCTCGGCCGGGCATCGATTCGAACAGCGAAAACCTGTAATGATCGAGGTGGAAACGGTGTGATCGAACCGAAGCGAAGATCGATTTCGCGAAAAGGCGGGAAAAAAGAAAGAAAGAAAGAAAGAAAGAAAGAAAGAAAGAAAGAAAGAAAGAAAGAAAGGAAGGAAGGAAGAAGGGTGATTCTTTGTTCGACGCTCGCGTTTTTCGAGGATAACTTTTTCATCGCGCGTGTCACCCTCGTCCCGGATACGCGGCCCGCGCGTTTTTTTATTAGCTCCGTTGTGAAATAAATTAGGGGTAAAATTATAAAAGCAGCTTCCTGCCGCGCCACCCTCCACAGCCATTCACCATTCACTCCTACGCTACTCTCCCCTGCGTTGTACGGAGGGAAAGAAGGAGAAGAAGGCACCCTCCGGGAATCTGAGCCCGTCCGTAAGGTTAACCTTCGACGCGGCGCCGTAAAAAATCGCTTCCACTCCGTGAGGGGTGGCGAGGGAGAGATCGGCCGCGAGCCGAGAGGAAGACGGATATTTTTCCCTCCCCCGATCCAGCCGGGGGATCCGTAGCGGGACACCCGTTATACGTCAATGCCGACAAGAAAGCGGGAAGAGGGGAGGGAGGGAGGGAAGGAAAGGGAGGGCGGCACCCCTTCGAAAAATCTCATTTCGCCTTCTACACGGGTTAACACCGAAAACACGTGCTGCCGCCGACTTATGAACTTCCATTCTTAATGGTTCATGAAATTGCCTTATATTTCACGTCCGGCAAACGCGGACACGGAGCGGAACGAATTTTCGGAGGGTTGCGGAGCAAACGCGGGTGTCGTGCCATCGGCCGAGAAATATTTAAATTTCGCCTCCGAAACGCTTCCCCACACGTGTGTGTCGAACACCGCGTGTTCGCTCGAAACACCACGTAAGGGAGTAAAGCGTGGCGTTTCAAGTTTCGATCCGCTTTTTATAGATGGAATCGGGAATCGGATGGGAACTCGGATAAACGAAAATATATATATACGCGCGTAGAGAGATAGAGAGAGACAAAGAGGGGGAGAGAGATAGAGGGCACGAATTGAAATCTGTTTTTCTCCCCGGATCGTTCGGTCACCGATCGAAAAATGGATTTCAATGGCGCAATAATTTGGACGGGCGGGTTATCGGCGGCCGATCGGCCGGCTGCATCGAAAGATAATTCAAGGCAAACTAATTTCACGTGGCGGCCGTGTATGACGGTAAATCCGAAAGGTCAATAAATAATGGGTTAGATCGTATCGACGCGCAGCCGGTTTATGAAGTGCCGTTTGTTTACCCGTTAAGCGTGTACGTCCGGATGAAATTCGGGCGTATCAGTTACACGGTGGACACCGGCGACTCGTTCCGACACGGCCACCGAATTATTTACCGCTCAATTTTTCCCGCCCTCGAGACCTCGTTCGACCGGTGTTGTAACGACTAGATATATCCCCCATTCCACCAAGATTTACCACGAAAACGCTCCGCACGACCGAGATTGCTCGCGATTCCACGATACGTCTCTCTTTTCTCTCTCTCTCTCTCTCTCATCGATTTTCGTCGAGTCGAAAAGTCGGTCGAATTCTTCGGCGACGCGAGAGTTCTTTCGACCTCGAGCCTCTTCGAGGTGGAGATCGAACAGGTAGCAGCAAGCACGATCCTCGACACGCGATATCGTGGCCCCTCCCCCGCATTAAAGCGCGCGGAGGGGAGAGGGGCTTATTAGTAAAAAGCATGACAAACGACTGGTGGTTTAGCCGGGGTTTAGCCCCGTGGACCAACCCCAGTAGGGTCGTAACCCGGGCATGCAACACGGTGCATGCCGGTTGATATATGGCGATTTTTAGTCACGCCTTTATACAGATATAAATCCCATCCGGTTAACGTGTAGCTCCCCAGATTCCCGTAAGCACGCGGCCCCGTATCATTGGGCGGCGATGGTGGTGGTGGCAAGCGACGAGAGAATTCGTTACGCGGTAAACTTCCCCCCTCCTCCACCCCCATTTATCGCGTCGATCGACCGTGAACCGTTTTATTGTCAATTTCGAGGAGAATATGTTTCGAACGGATAATAGTTTCGTTTTTAAATTTTTTTTTTTTCTTTTTTCATCGAAATGAAATTGCGGATTGGAACGGAATGGGGAGGTTTCGTTTTAACGATCTCCGGATCTTGTAAATCTCCGTCGATTTCCTCGTTCCCCGAAGGAAGTGGAACGGAAAAATTACGTTCGCGCGTTATTGGGAAAAGTTTGTCAGGGTTTTTGCGTAATTTTTCGCTCGAACCTGTTTATCGTCGTTTAGCCTAAACTTGGTTTAACTGAGCTTGCTTCGTCCCAGTTTCCAAGATTCGAATTGTATTCGAGGCAAACATCGGTGTACCTTAACCGTAACAGCGGGAGAGCAGAGCTCGTTAATCTTCACGGGGAGCGGAAGTAGGAAGCGAAAACACTGTCGATGTGCCAACGATTTTCGATTACGAAACGCCGATTCGTTAATCCGCGAGAGAGCTCGTCCTCGATCATCATTATGCGCGATTTGTCGGATTCGCCCCAAAGGAAGGCGAAAGCCCCAGCGCGAGGCAACGATGATTAATAATACGTTATCCCCTGATTGGCGGAGGTAATCCGTATCGCCGAGCAACGCCGCTATGATTCACGACTATGATTTAGCCAATGTTTTTTCGCTCTTTGTTCGAAAAATTCGAATCCCGATATTTTTCTCTCCCACGAGAAATTTCGCGTTCCGATGCATTCGCAAATGCTTTTTCGAATCCTTTTTTCTTTTTTTTTTTTTTTTTTTTTTTTTCCCCACCTATCGCTGTTCAACACCGATATGGCAATAGACACGATACCAGAGGATCTCGAGAGAATGATTCAGAGTTGCGTGGAAACTAAACGAGCAAAGGTTACGACGAGACTATTTATGGGAAACCGTAAACGAAACAATCGCGCCACTTTCTTTCACGAAGGAAGGGAAGAAAACTGTTCACCTTTCGAACGGGGAAATGTCGCGCACGCGCTCGTAAATTTCTTCAAAGAGATTCGTTCCGATATAAATTTTGATTGATCGTGATGGATAATTATTTCCATTTTATTTCGCTTAATCTCAAACCGTTGGATGCAAGAAGAAGAGTACTTTTTTTCTTTTTTTTAATATACGTGAATTCTCGAATCGAAGGATCACAAGAGACAATTTTACTTTTCGATAAATCCACTTTGGGAATAATTCTTTACACCCGGATAAGTTTTGGAAGGAAGGATCGGCGAGAAATCGTGTTTGATTGGTGAATTAAGCGATAACCAAGAGGCGGAAAATAAAAAGTGGCCGTTTGAAACGGAGCGCGAACGAAACGAAATTGATTCGTTTATAAAAGCCGCGGGGCTTTATTTTAATAGAACTCGCGGAGCTAATTGCGCGTGGATTTTAAACGGCGCTTTCCACTTTGTCGAAGCGGCAACCGAGCCGAGTTTCCGCCGCGATCGCGCGCAACCAACTTCCTCGCCGATGCGATCGTCTCTCTGTTCCTGTTGAATTAACGTTTATTAGTTTTCTCCCGGGCCGGGAACGCGAATTCCGCCAGTTATCGTTTGGCTTCGCCTCCGCTAATCCGGAAACCAGGCACGCGATGCACGCGCCAACTATTCCGAAATTTCACCAAGCTTCCTTTAATCTTTCGTTTTATTTGAAAATCGTTCCAACCAACCCCCCCTCCTCCCTCCAACCCAACACCATCGACCCATGCATCGCGGATCGATGCCTCGATAACTTGATGAATTCCTCGAAAGACTCTCGTTCTTATTTTTCGAAAACAAGGCTCGAGTAACAAGAGGACCGGACGACCAGAGAGGAGGAGGAGGTGGAGGAAGTGCACGCTGCGAAGCACGTGGCAGCCAAACCAACCAGATCTTTCCCCGCCAGATGATTCGAACCGACCACGTGTTCCACCACCCGAGGAAATTAACCGGCTATTAGCGTTTCCTGCGCTGGCTTCAACACCCTCTTCAATTACGACTCGGCCGATAAATCACCCTCCCCGAAAACCTATATCTACCCCCTCCCCTTCCTCCTACCCTTCGCTATAGTTACCTTCTTTTTCTTTTTTTCCTGAAAAATCGGCCCTATTTTCCATTTCTGATATAAACGCGCGAATGGTGGTGATAGTGCATCGCGGCAACGTTGTTTCGCAGCCGGTTCAGGGTTCATTGAAACAGGCTGCGAGAGTGGGCGCAACAACTATGCACCGATGCTTTATCGGATATTGTTACATATATATATATATATAGCGCTTCGGTGCGCGCTCGCGGAAACAGGATAACCAATTCAACGAAGCCATATTTTATTAATGCTCCCGGAGAGAAAATAACGAGATCCATGCGAGAGCGGCTCGAATCCACTCGCGCGGCACGAATCGGTGACACGATAGGGGACGAGAGCGTGTGGAGGTGATCGCGAAAGGTTACACCGGTTAATTCGAAGCGGGGTAGGGGGAGGAGGAGGAACGAATCGAAGCGAAATCGCGTGGCGATAAAAAAATGAAACGTAACGCGGCCGCTTTTCGATCCAAGCCTCGAAAACGGCGTTCGACCACCTTTTGAATCGTATCACTCCATCCGGGGGGTGCTCCATATTGCGGCCCGATATTTATTTCGCGAGAGTTTTTTTTTTTTTTTATTATTTTCGAAACCTTTGTTATTAGCTCGGTTTACCGGGATCTTTGTTGAATTTTGCCCCGTGAAAAAATTGGCCGGTGTTGCGCTTTTTTGTTTTCTTTCTCGACGCGATTCGATCGAGATTCGTCTCTCGATCGATTTAACGAATCCCTTTCTTTTCTCCGTTTTTCTATCTTCCGGTCTCGAGGGGTTAATTGAACGGCGATAAATCGTCGAGATTCTCGATCAATCGATCGAAGGAACAAAGAAGTGGATTTCAAATTCCATCCACGTAATTTCATTTCGTGACCTTTTTAACCCGGGGATCCATCATAGAATCGGAGGGGATGATAATTGAATTAACGAAAGAGGACGGGAAGACTTTCCACCGAGGCGGAAACTCTCGACTTTGACTCTGCCGTTTCCGGGTGGATGATCCTCCTCCCCCATCCCCGCGGCAACCACATGTTACCACGAAAATCTCGTCCCGTGTCCCCGGCAGAGAACGTCCCAAACGCCACCACGTTTCCTCCTCCCGGAGCGTGCCTCTCGTCTCAAGACTTCGCTGGCTGCCACCTGTCCCCCGAGATCCCCAGGGAACGAGCGAACGGCTGACGAAAGTGGAGGTGGAGGGAGAGGAGGAGGATTCGAAAACACGAGAAAATCTGAGACTACCGAGGAATACCGTTACCCGATTTTCGCCCCGAAAATGTTTACTCGGCTTGCTAAACGTCGTTTCCCCCCCTCCCGTAAGTTCGTAATGTGGGCCAGACAAGAGTGGGCCACGAGAAATTTCAAACCGAAAGAAGAGGAAGATGGATGTAACAAGATTTCGAGCGCAACGATCCTCTTGATTTCCATTCAGAAAAGGAAGGAGAGAGATTCGATTTGGAACTAATGCGATGTTTTAACGTAATTACAATTCATCCATCGAATTATTATCCTCGAAGTTATAGATATAGAGAGAATCTAAGTTTGTTCTAATTTCAGTAAGATTTGTTAATCTTGCCAATGATTCTTCTTCGGAAAATAAACTATTCCGAATTATTCCGAATTATGATATAATATATTCGAATCGAAATTCGAATATACGAAATATAAAGATCTAAATTGATCGTAGAGATTGCAAAGATCAGGCATTGATCCTCGAGAAAAATCAGGTCCGATCACGCGTGCTGGTAAGAAGATTACCAGGGATTAAGGTGAATTCTAGATCGTGAATTAGATTCCCGCCACCAGTCCGTATTTTTCGCCCTATTTCCACTGTACACAGGATTGGAAATACTTACAGAAATAAGATTAGGATCGTGTTACGACGTAGGTAGAAACAACTCGTGGGACAGCTTAATTAAGGCCAGGCAGCCACCTGGCAAACGGAAGATCCAGATGCAGATCTCGTTCCCCGACGACCTCGAAACGAAACGAAAATTTTTCCTCGCCTTCCAAAAACGCGAATCGCTTGCCTCTACCTCTACGCAACAGAAAACTGTTCCATTGACTCGATAAATAGGTTGGAAACGATACGACGCACGTGTTCGTTCCTTCGACCCTTGCGGTTAGCCGATGTTTCGTAAGAGAACACCCGTCGATAAATTCACGCGGAGCATCCCCCCGCACCTCTGACCTCGATAAATTATCCTCAGGGATGACAAAGACGTTATAATCCAAAGGGTGTAATAAAAAAGACTCGGCGTCGTTACTTGGCAATAATTCGAAAGGTCCCCCGAAGAAGAACGGAGAACGATGGAAACTGGATGGAAGGGAGGAGACCGAGTCGCAAGGGGGAGGGCAAGTCTCCCCTGCTAGGCAGATGCCTGGAAGAGAACAACTTGCACAATGCTTGCGCCGACAATGGAGAGATACGTCATAGATCCACGCCGGATGATTTATCGGATCGTAGGCAGTAATACGAAAGGAAAGCACCAATACGATGCCTCGTGTACGTATCGTGTTCTCGAAAGAGAAGTCGAAGGCGATGGAACGTTCCTGGAAATTATACATAAGCGTTCATTCTCCAATTCGCTTGGAATGAGAGATTCCACTCACTTTCGTGACTTCCCTCCCCCTCCCCCTCCCGTTGGTGGTGGAGGAAAGAAGCGAATGATCGAAAACGAAGATCAACTCCGGGAAAGTTTGACGAAGTTTGAGCGCGATTCGACTTTGGTGATTGTTTAAAATAGCGCGGAGCCGCGAATTCGCCCCGGAGCGGCTAGGAAAACTCTGATTGGCTGTTAATAGCGTTCCGTCGCGATCGAAATTTCATCCGACAGTCAATTATGAATCAGGCGCCTGTGCCACGAATTCAGACACCCTCCTCCCCGTAATCTCCACGATCGCGGCGCGATGCGTTCTCGATGAGTCGAGAATATCCCCTTCCTTCCTTCCTTCCTTCCTTCCTTCCTTCCTTCCTTTCTTTCTTCTTCCTTCCACGAACGCGCTTGAAGACACCGCTTTCTTCGATTTCGATTCGATTCGTTCGAAGGAGCAATAGAATAGGGGGGAAAGGAAAATTCTCTGGCCACTTTCGCTCCACCCGAGAACTTAACCGATCCATCGAAGAATTCGCGGAGCAATTTGGGAGCGAAGGTATCGATGTCGTTAGGATAATATCGTTTGTTCTACGCGCGTTCCCAAGAGTCCTTAATGAGGCTGTGGCACGTCTCCTGTCTGGAGTCTCAGGTATCCGGGCGTGGCGGATCGACGGTGCAAGTATGCAAACTATGCGAGCCGAGTTCTCCATTAGCGACGATACACGTCGAACGTGTGCCTACGGGCCGTTTTAATAAAATAGCCTCGTTAAATTCTCGACACGAGTGCCGCTGCTTCTGCTGCTCCTGCCGCTGCCATTCTTCCCCTCCCCCCTCCTGCGCGAGCTTTTATACATTTCAAGATATCTCTCCAAGTCGGGAGAGAAAGTAGACTTCGCCTGTGACGGAAGATTATTATCGAGAATGCGCCATTCCTTTGGAGAAGGGAACGAATTTGACCGATAAACGAAGTCGAACGGTTTTCTGTTCCACGATATACTGTTTCGCGAAACAATGCACGAGGAAGATAACGGTTACGGCAATCGAGGATATACGGAGGAGGCGTTCGTTGATGACGATCCGCATAATGACACCCATGCTGCTGGATTCGCTCGAACGCTCCAACTTGAGCTCTTACTCCAATTCGATACTTTCCTCATCGATCTCTCCTCGGATTCAGATGCATCCGAGGAGAATCACGAGGAGACGATAGAACGATTCGTCACGGAATTTTGCAACGAGACGTGACTCGTCGGATTAATATCGTCTCGTTGGAAAATTTCAAAAGAACTTTTCCACGAGAAAGTAGCCTACCTCGGGACTGTAAGTATAAGAAAATGAATATCCTCGGTGGGATAATGAAAAAACAACTTCCCCACGAAATAGCAAGTTTCCAGAATATATTCATCTAGGTTGCCGAGGTAGGGAATCCACGTAAATTCCACGCGCGAATTACGCGAGGATTATTAAGTCGAAGAAGAGGGCGAGGACGAATCAAAGAGAAGCATCCTGTTTTTCATCGAGCGAGGGTTGGACGAGAGAAAGAGAGAGAGAGAGAGAGAGAGAGATCCTTTTCGGGACATCCAATTTCTCAAAGAAGTTTACGGGCATAGAAACGAGGAAAATTGCCCGTTATATATTAAAGACGTCTTTAGAACGGTAAACAGAGCGACTTCCCGCGGCAAGTTATACGACAGTCCTTGCCGGAGGATTATCAGACGCGTCTTCCCTCCTCCCCCTCCCTAGCCCGCTCTTTGACGAGCAACGTCAACCCCCGCTCCCCTCCTGGAAGGGGGTGAGTCGCACGGAGCGAGCCCCTTCCGCGCTGATTCTCCGCCTAATTTTCTACCCGCGTTCGGCCGACCGCGACGCGACCAACTTTTCGGCAAAAGGATATGAGATATTCGGATGAAAGGAACCTCTCTCCCCTCTCCCTTCCCGTCGAATCACGCTCATCCCCTCTATTACCATCTTTTTCCTCAACACACACGTGGTCGTATCCTCCACGTTCTCAAAATAGAGCCACTTGGAACGATTCGATCGTCTCATTAAGGATTCGGGGCCGGCCTTTTCCGAGTTTCGAGTTCCCAAATTTTGGAAATGTCCTGAGAGAGGAGGATACTTTGAGGAAACGAGGATGTTTTGGAAAAGGCGCGAGGGACCGATAAAATGGAGTTTTGTGTGGAAGAGAAATTCAGATACGGCGCGAAGGTACGGGTTTTATTGGGTGAGTTGGAGGAGCGGTTAGGGGAGGCGAGAACGGTATTCGAAAGTCGAACGCGCTAATGGATGTTTTCGCATAGTGTGAACAAAGGGAAGGGGAACGTAGAGGGAGAGGATCGTTTTTTCGGTAATTTCTTCGCGAGAAGAATGCTATTAACTTGAAGAGGTTCACACGCGACCATTGATTTCCTCACCTAAGGTTGATCGATCCTTGAAATTCATCGAGTCGAACGATCAGCCTTTTTCTTTCTCAGAAACTTTGAATACCCTCGTGTAACTCTTTCCTCGCGAAAGAACTCTTCGATTTCTCTTTCCTTACTATCTTTCCACGATTCTCTTTCAACGAGAGGAACTGTCTCGAAATCGAAGTAGTATTTTTGCTTCTCTTGAGGAATCAAAAAGAGAGAGAGACAGAGAGGAATAAATACCGACAAATCTCAACCTCTCTCGAAAGAAAACTCAAAAAGAGTTAGAAGAGAAATCTCTTAGGAGAGAGAGAGATCTCATTTTATACATCCTTGCTATAAAGCGCGTTCCTCTATAACAATCTAACGTTTCCGTTCTCGTTCGCAGAAGAAAATTTCGTCGCCAATTTTCGCACCAATTTCTTCAGGAATATCTGGAGAGAGTCGCCGGCCATCGCGCATTTCGGCGACACGGGAGGACAAGGATAAACCCTGGGAGGGAGGGCATCTCGCAACGTTATCCTGTCTGCCACGTAACCGCGATCAGTTGCAGCGTCGGGTAGAGTAGGTGTGAGAGAGGGTAGCGGCAATAAATCGTCGGGCGCAAAAACGAAAACGAGCGCAGTTTTCCCCGACGAACGCCGCAGCCTGTTCGCGGATTGGATCGCGGAGGAGGAAATACGCGTATAATACGAATATAATAATTTATGGTGTATCGAGGTATCAGCGCAAGGTGTCGCCAACGACCCCCTTTTCTCTTCTTGCCTCGGCCAAACCCTTCCTCCAAAGCGTTATCTACGCATCCCATACGTACCACCACCGCCATCACCGCCACAGCTGAAAACAGCTGACGTGTCGGAAACTAATGCGCACCCCTTCCCCTTCTCCTTTCCCGATTCGAGGATGGATTTTGGCCGGATGACGTGAAAATCCTCCTCCGCTTTCGAGCCAGATCCACCTTCCACAGCCTTTTCAATCTCGGCGACAAAGATTAAGGCCCGCGGAGCTCGGAGATTATCGGCACGGAGACATATCGCGTTCCTCGCCCCGATAAAATCCCCTTTTAAAATCCATTAAGGATTATGGATAACGATAAATCTTAAAAAAAAGAAACGAAAAAAAAAGAAAAAATTTGGAATTTTTTCCTCGGGCAGTTTAATCCAGAAACAGAATTTCAACCGGTCTCCGGAGATGGAAGTGTGACAGGGGAGGTGGGCGAAAAATTACGTGATTTCGAAGCCCGGTATCGGTCGTGTCTTATCAATGAACCCGGAGGAGACACCACGTTGCGAGCGCGACACCGTTACGTCGAGGACTGATCGATGCGCGACGAGGGCAGATAGACGGGTGAAATATTATTTTTTTGCGCGAGAGCGGCGAAACGTGAGGGGGGGACGAGGAAAACGGGGGTGGGTCCGTTTGTTCGGAGCGACAATGGAAGAGGATGAGGGGGGAGAGAGAAGAATCGTGTAATTCGAACGTCGAATCGAGTTAATTATGCATGCTAAATTTACGACGGATTATGAGAGAGAAAGAAATTTATTCGTATATTTCGCATAGCGCCGTTATTTTTGTTTGTCAAAGATACGCGCGTGTCCTCCTGTCCCCCTTCTCGCAGGAAACGCGTGGCAAACATCGTTAAAACGGAAGCCAGGTAATTACCTGCTACTTCCTCCTCCTCCTCCTCCTCCTCCTCCTCCTCCACGCGAAATCCTATAAATTTCTGTAATAAATTTTGCGAACGGAGCGTTCGTTCCGCTCCAACGTTTTTCCGCCGTCAAAAACGTAAATTTTAAGCTTCTTCTTGCACAAGTAGAGAAATAACGAAACGGATAAAATTAAGCGAGGTTAAAGGGAAATATAAACGGGAGGCGTTATTCAACACGGGGGAGGGGACAGCATCCCCTGAAATTTCGTTTCGGTCATAAAAATTTCATCAGCGAGCGGGTTCGCGCTGATATCAGCGGGAACTTAGGCGCGAGCGTGTAACACGCGGCCGGAATTAATTTCTCGGGGAAAACGGCTAATCTCCATATTACGAAATTAAAAAAAATTTCTCGCCTCTCTAATTCACCCCCGCCGCGATGAATTCTAATTTCCGCCGCACCGGCCATCACCGCGCTTTCTTCGCGCCAACCGAGAATTTCGCTGATGAATCGTTTTTCGACCGTGCGTCCCCTCTCTCTCTCTCTCTCTCTCTTTGCGCTTTGTTTAACCTCTCCCTATCGCGCGCGGTGGAAAAGGATCGATAATCCGTGGAAAAGGTAACCCGGTCCATTTTCCATCGAATCGGTGGAATCGCCATTAACGCGCGAAAATCCACCGACCCAGTGTCGGAAAGTTCGTTTCGAATCGCCGTTACCATAGCTCGTTAAACGAACGTGGTCCGCGCACGAGGTCCCGACGAATCTTTCGGCTCGCGTTAACAGGCGCAATTTGCCCGGTAATCTCCGGTACGTGTCGATTTATAAGGGCGTTCTCGTGTTGTCATATTTTCGAGAATCGAAACGGGGGGTGGGGGGGATTCCTCGAAAACCCGGTTAATGCACGAGTTTTTTTAATCCTTCGCGCTGGTGTACGTTCAGCCTGTGAAATCATCATGGTCGGATGGCGATTACTACAACGTTTTGTTATTTCGTGTAAAGCGAAGAAACGAAGTGTAAAGTATATATAGGATAAAATTTGATCGGTTGTGTTCTTTTAGAAAATCGATCGAGGAATCTTGTGTGTAATCTTTACTTTCAAATTCAAACAATTTTCGAGAAAATTAATTTATTCATATTTTTTTACATCATGATTTAAAGACACTTTGCGTAGAAATTAACAATTCCCCTTCTTGGGAAAGATTGTGATAAAAGTCGCGTTTCACGAGATTACGATGTGGGCCAATAAACCTATGAAATCGTAATATTATCCCTACCGTTTTCATGGGAAAGTTAGGAGAAGTTACGCGAAAGGGCATTAATGAATAGAATGATCCCCTTCCCCCAGGGTATTTCTGCACGAAATTGTGCAGAATAGTGGACAAATTACAGTTACAAAGGGGAACGTGATCGATGAGGTAACCGCGCAACACGAATTCTTACAAAAGTGTGAAAACTTGTTGATACAGTTTCAATGACTCGCTGCCACGTGGATTACGTAATCACGCTAATAAAAAGGAGAAGAAACATACGTACAAATAAAAGAGCGAAAACGGACGAGTTGCACGAGTTCATTAAAGGGAAGAAAAAAAAAGTTGGCGGAGAAGAGCAGCGGAGGGACGATATTTCAAAATAAGCGTGGAGAGAACGAGCAATAACGATAATAAAACCGGCAAACTGGAGGAGCTGATTTTTGCCACTGCTCCCCTCGTTTTACCAAAACGAAGGTAAAATTCATTGCAGCTCGTTTAATTAACTTAATTCCCAAATAATATATATTTTCCGGAAGGAGGATACAAAAAAAAAAGAAAAGAAAAGTATCGGGCACGCAACAGTGGAAATTTCGAGACCTGATCCTTCTCTCTCTCCCTCTCTTTCTCTCTTCCGCTCGTTGCTCGTCTGGCAGAATTACCGAGCTGGCAAGCGAACGAGCCGCGAAACTTTATTTGGTTTATTATCCGGGCCGGTGTTTGCGCCGAAATAGAGAACGCTCCCGGAAGAGATATTTAACGCTTGACGCGGCGCGGATTATATCCGCGAATTTAATCCGCGAATCAGCCGAGGAATTTTTCACCTGCCCCTCCTCCACCTCCTCCTCCTCCTCCTCCAATGTCTCGGGGTCACGCGGGGCCCGACAATAACACGGAAGCGGAACCGTATGCGGATAATCATAAACCGTTCCCCTCCCCTTCGACACGCTGTTTCGCGGATTACAAAGATTAAATATTACTTCCAATCATCCCCCTGATCGCGAAAAAGCGAGAGGCGTTCGATCGACTCGGATCCAACTCCAATTTTTCACCGCGATGCATGCGAATCCCGTGTCTATTACCGATCGTCGGGATTTTTCACCGAACGGAAATTCAATTCAGGAAAATTCGGGAGGGGGATGCGAAACGTTACGTTTGGGAGAAGAAAAAAAAAAAAAAAAAAGGAAAAGAAAGAAAAAGAAATGTGTAGGTCGACAAGAAGTGGGCTTCGGCTAGAAGGTAAGACGATGGAGTTGGAATTTGATAGAGATTGAATCGTCGTATTCGTCTCCTCGTCCGCTTCAGCGATGCTGAAACATGGAAACTTTGATGTCCTCGAGGAGACTAAGAGAGAGAGAGAGAGAGAGAGAGAGAGAGAGAGAGAGAGAGAGAGAGAGAGAGAGTCAGCTGTGTCTAAAGTCAAGTCGAGGAGGAGTCGAGAGAGGAAGTTGGATGGGCGGCGAGACAGCGGCAGCGTTGCAGATAAAACTTGGACAACGATGGCTAGTGTCCAGTCGGCGTGGAATGGGATATATGGGTTGTCGAGAGGAATAGTTGGCGAGATCTGGGAAGGTAAAAGGGGCGAAGGCGAAGTTCGAGAAAAGGGGGCAACGAGACGTGTATAACGCGATCGTTTGAATTTCAACGGGGAGGAGTAAGAGAGTTAAAAGTTCGCTTTGTTCCGACTGCCTTAGATACTATTTGTTTGACAGCCCGGTGAATATATAGCGGTGAATATATTCCTTATATTCCTTGCACCGTAACCGTAACCGAACACGGAAACGTCCAATTTCATTTCCCATTTTACACATTTTCGAATTGGAAATAATAATAATAAACGGAAAGAGAGATCTATTTAAACGTATTTACGTTCCATCGTCTTTAAAAGAGGTTTTTCCCGTAATGACAGCACGTTGATCGAATTATCCGTTGGGCAGAATAGAGGGAGGGAGAGAAGAAAGCGAAATAGCGATCAAAGCGGCGGGGGACCCATCGCCACGAGGGGCTAAAGGGGGCTAGCCCTGTCAAAAGAATCGTAATCGGAGGGTGAAAGAGTGGCGCTCGGTCGTTGGACGCAGGGAGCCCGTCATATCTCCTGATCTGCGAACAATGCGCGCCTTAAACGATTTCCATCGACGTGGTTTCCAACCAAGGTGAATATTCAAAAAAAGAAAAAAAAAAAAAAAAGTCGGGCTGCGGCCCGTCCTCGAGGAGGAAGGACAGTTCCGCGGTAGGAAGAGGTTGGAAGGTAGCAGAGGAGGCTGTGGATAGGTCGATGGTAATCCGTCAATGGGCCTAATGGTTGAAATCCAGCGGACGAAAAGCGTCCCGTTTAGACGGTTGGGGCCATTGTGCGGTCGAGCGGTGGGATAAATTTACCGTGAAAATATGAAAACTCGCGGACACTCGTCGATCGTTGGACAACGGAACCGTCGAGTGGCCGACGTTCATTGATCGGCGAATATACCGGGTGTTCGAGAAGTAGACGGCCAAATATTTCGCTCGAATATTTAGCGATCATACAATACGAGAGCGATCGATTCTCTGGATTTCGTTTCGATGTTCTCGTTCCTATCGAGAGGGAGAGTTTTTACCAGTTTCCTACGTTATTGGAAAAAAGAGATATAGGAACGCGCGTTATCTTTCGGACACCCAGTAGCGCAGAATCGGTAGTCTTAGTTCATCGAGAAAATATCCTTTGACCGCTGCGCGAATATGCGGATTTTCCTTTCCCTTTTTCTCCTCATCGACAGCCACTTTTCTTTCGAGCCGTGATTCGAGCGCGCAACAAAAGAGAAAAGTAAGGAATTCTTTCTCTTTCCAGATACTTTGCGACGAGCCGTGTCGATTCCGTCGAATTAGAAAGATTATTTTCCAAGTATCAATCAAGGGAAGGGATAAAGCGGGGACTTCTATTTTGATCTACTTAAACGGCTAGTTTAGGTTTAATTGGGAAGTGGCAGGTATAAAGGAAGGTCGAGCTCGTTCGTTCAATTCCCATTCTTCTCGAAGCCTTCGAGGCGGAAAGAGCTCTTACTTAATAATCCCTCCATTCAACGACCCTACCACCATCCTCCACCGACCTACCACCCTTCTCCACGATGACCGTTTGTGCTTCTTTCGTTTCTTTTTCTCTTTCTGCCTTCCCCGGCGATCGGGCGCGCCGCGTCAACCATCTCGTCCTGCCTCCCCCTCCCCTCCCCCCCCCTCTCTGATTGTTTTACTAATTACACGGAAGAAAGAAGAGGAGATCGTTGAAGGAAGAGCGGGCTCCCGCGTTAAGCAGGCTTAAACTCTGCCTCCGAAGGAAGTAGTTCACCGGAGAACGAATTAATTAAATTCCCGTAGGAAGTCACCGAAAGGCGCGCGGCAACCCCCTTGAAATTGGCCGGAAACCGAACAGAGAAACCTCGCCTCGCTCGAAGGTTGAAGGCGTCACGACGAGGACGGGGGTGAAAGGAAAAAATAAATAAATAAATAAAAAAACAAATAAATAAAGACCACCAAAGAGAAAACAAATGGACATCACTGCGTACCCACCCACGCGTAAACGTACTAATATGCGGGGGACGGTTTCCTCTCTTTCCGGCCGATATATATTCAGAAGGGGGATCGGGTGAAAGTTAATTAAAAAACGTAATGAAACGCCACAGGCGTATCGCCAGGGACCACCGATAATTACCTTCCCTCTCCCCTTCCTTTTTTTTTTTTTTTTTTTTCCTCTCGTTCCATTTTCACGGATCGCAGACCGATCCGTCCGGATCCGTGCGGATGTCTCGGTGCGCGGCGCCCCTGAATCGCCCCCTCCCCCGATGAAAACATATCGATGTAAATAATAAACAAACGGAAGGGACGACGCCTACGATATACCATGCCACCGCATCCAATGCTGATTTTCCATTCTCATCGCGTCCCCCCACCCCCGTAATTTACCGATCCGACTAACTGCCACTATTACCACTACCACCCACCCTCGTTTCCACCATCCTCTCGTGCCCATTGCCCACCTACTCTGTCCAGCTTTGCCCCCCTCCCTCCCCTTTATATTTCCATCGTTCATTAACATTTCAACCGGGACGAGGATCGGCGCGCGTCCCACGCGTATAATTCGATTTCCTCGCGACGCGAATAAAGTTTGGGGATGAAATAGACACTAACGAGGGCCTCGGCTAAATAGAAGCGCCGATTCGAACGCGACGGGGAGAGGTTATCCCGCCGAATTTGCGGCCCGACCTCCTCCCCCCCTGCGCTCTGTAAAATAATTTGTTGGCCGTCTGTAAGTAAATATTTCGCTTCGGCGGGGATGCGCGCAACGGAATATTTCTGAATCGAGCCCGTTTCGAAAATGGAACGGAAAATCTGCCCGTTTTGTTTGTTCGTCGAATCGCAATCTATGCGCCTATGAATTCGATCTCGATTAACTTCACACCGAGCGCGTTGATATTTTTTCTTGTTTTCCTCGCGTCGATAATTGTTTTCTAAAAAATGTAATTAATTATTCTCGCGTTTGTGCTGCTGTTTTCTAGTTGAAATTGAAACTTGTTGATTTTTTTACGTGCGCGAAGAAAGGTATCCATTCACATGGATTAAATTGGATCAGACTAAATGTTGTAACGAGTAAAAATAAGAAAAGAATTTTACGTAGATCCGCAAATGCTTTGTGAAAGAAATTGTAATAAAAATATGAAATACGTATATGGCATATTAAGCGAGACCTTAGAGAATAGTTGGGCGAAAGAATCGGTCGTATCGTTCAATTCGCGGGAAAAATTAAAAAGAATTAATAACGAATTCACTGAATTAAAAAGCAAGGTAAAGATGAAATTGAAGGAGAACGATAAATTCAGTTTCCTTATATTAGAAGATGTGAAGCTTGCATTCGGGAGACAGCACTTTGAAATGGAAACATAAACCTCTTTTCAATATAATTTCTACAACGACTCTTTTCTTATTCTTACTCGTACAACATCTCATGCAGCTTCATCGTTTAATCCGACGATAGAAGCAGAGAACGAAAAACTCGTATATATAGAAACCATCATTGAATAATTAAATTTGTTTTAATCGACGGTTTAAACCTTTCGTTGCTACACTCACTCTCCATAAAATAATCCACTGACATACTAAAGTAGACCGACTAAAATCGCTCTGCATAAGATACCGTACGATTGGAGTTATCTCTCTCTGGAAATCAGTAGCATCAATATTTTCTTTTCACCATTTGTTTCTCGATAATAAAAATCACCAAAAAAAAAAAAAAAAAAAAATACCGGCCATCTTTCTCGAGTACTCGAGTGCACATTTCTGGATAAATCGCCCGTAGCGAAAGGGTTAAGATTCGCAGAATTAATATTGCTTGCTTTCGAGAAAGATTTTCGTCGCGAACAGGCGCGTGTTTATCGCCCGGGGGCGGTCGAGCGAATCAACCCTTGGCGGAACGGTGGCGAGGGCGGTCCTTGAAGTGGCGCAACGTTTTACGACGGGCTAGGACCGGCTTAATTAGAAAATGCTTGACCCTCGTAAAGTGTGGGGCCTTGGACGCTTTGGACACGGCAGTCGACGACGGTTTCCACCGGTAACGCGCTCTCACCACGTGTCCTTCCCGCGAATATTATAATCCCCCCGGGGGGAAGGGGGAGGAAAGGATGCTCGTACGTCGTAATTTCTTTCCCCCCACCCCCAGCCTCCTTCCCCTGTATGTAACACGTTTGAATTCCTTCGTTAACGATTTCGTTCGCTCCACCCTTTTGCAAATTTCGCTTTTAAACCCGCCTTTAAACCCGCTCTTCCGACTGTTTTCACGCGATCATTGGCGCCGGTTTCACGCCGTTTCGTTCACGGGTGAGCGAAGTTTGTACTCGCGAAGATGTCGCGTTTGGACGTGGAATCTGGAGGGTGGTTCTTGTCAAGCTCGTTAATGAAGGGAAATAAACGTTCCTCCCCTTTAAACGCGGAGGAATATTGGACACGAATACGAATACGCCGAGGGGGAGAGAGATCATCAACCTTTGCGAAATTGTGAAGATCGCGTGGCAGTGATTCGCGCGATCGATCAAACGCGAAATTGGGTCAAGAACGAGCACATCGAGAATATGATGAAAATGGATACAGCCTTATTATTATTATTTATGGAAATTGGGACTGTATTTTCAATATTTGTCGTTTTTTTTTTTTTAAGTGAAACTTAAACGTTCGAGTAAAATTCGATCGAAAATTTATCATATCAAGTTATCATAAATAATATCTTATTGTTTCTTGCTGTTTGCCTATACATATAAACGGTAACATCCCTGTGAACGTTGTAAAAATTGTACGCTCACAAAATATTTATACACGGTCATTAGCTGATTCAAACAAAAATTCTAGATATTTGGCAGAATAATCCAAAAAACGAAGGGAAAAATGAAACAACGTAATTAAAGCATGCGCTTGTGATATTTTATCGCTTGATAAAAAAATAGTAAAGAAAATTCTAATCGAATGCCTGCCAAACTTTTAAACTTTACCAACAAAAAAAAAAACACAAAAAATAATAATTAAAAAATCACCTAAATACTGGCAATTTTTTAAGCAAATAAAGATACGCAATAGAGGCTCGAACAAAGAATCTAATTAAACCGGGCGTTTTAGAAACTCGAAGGGTTCGTCGAAGCGACGACAAGCCCCGCGCGTAGGATCGACGTCGGCATTGTCTCGAAGACGCTTTCTTGGATCCGCGTCTCTCGTCTTAGTCGCGGCGGGAACAATGGCATCGATAACAGGGATTGTACGCGGCCAAGATAATGCGAGCGAGTCGCGCGGCACCAAGTTGGTCGAGGGCGGACTCGTGCGCGAGACATCCGGTTAATTACGGAACTACGGAGGACAAGTTTTGGAACCGAGAAAGGAATCCGTCAGCTGACAGCCGCGACAGCTGTCCCCCAAACCCCGCTTTCGGTAATTCTGACAATTTGCCGATTGTGTCGCGAGGATAATGGGGATCCCTCGCCCCTCCTCTCTCCCCATCGGGGGTGTGGCACGAGCCTAACTTCTTTCTCGTCTCCCTCCCTCTCCCCCTCGATTGTGTTCAAAAGCGCACGTTCACGAAACTGCGCTTTTGTCGAAAAGCGCTTTTGGGAAACGATTTCGTTGTTCCCCGATTTGTCGTTCTCGACAAGATTATATCAATGCTCGTTATATCGATGCGATTTAGGGTGTGGATTTAGGAAGAATGGATTTGCAAAGAAGTAGTGACCCATTTCTAATAATCTACGGATGAAACTTGCATTCCCTAAAATCCTAATTTTTCTAAGTTGTATCACATTAACGGCAAAAACGTGACACGAGCAATCGTGTTACCGTATCAAGTAAATTAAGAAAGAGAAAAATTGCTCTTACACCGTTTTTATAACGATCCAAATCTCTCGAACTTGCATACTCTAAAATTATATCATATTAACAGCAGACTGGAAAAATTTTACGTTAGGTTTTAAAACCAAAACTACATCCTCCGGAAGAGGATGTGATACGAGTTACACTGTTTCGATACGTTCTTTTATAGCGATCCAAATCTCTCGAACTTGCATTCTTTAAAATTTTTCTAAATTATATTATATTAACAGCAGCTGGAAACGTTTTATATTAGATTTTCTCCGTTAAAAACCAAAACCGGCGAAAAAGAAGTGACACGAATACTGTTATACATTTCGATACGTTCTTTTATAGTGATCCAAATCTCTCGAACTTGCATTCTCTAAAATTTTTCTAAATTATATTATATTAACAGCAGCTGGAAACGTTTTATATTAGATTTTCTCCGTCGAAAAAGAAGTGACACAAGTTACACGTTTCGATACGTTCTTTTATAGCGATCCAAATCTCTCGAACTTGCATTTTTGTAAATTATATCATATTAACAGCGGACTGGAAACGTTTTATGTTAGATTTTCTCCGTTAAAAACCGAAACTATACCGTCCGGAAGGGGAGTGACACGAGCAATCGTGTTAGGGGTTGGCAACGTGCACGCCCACGGGACGCAATGACCGTGGCCATTGTCACGATTTCCATCGATCTCTAATCTCCTTCTCGTAAACTGTGTATCGATTGTACACTTTTATCCTGCGACAGCCGGCCTGCTACGAGTCTTTAACCATCCCCTGCGAACACCTTCACCCTTCGCATTCTTCCGCGTCGTGCCATTTTCGGAGGGGCGCCACGGGGAAACGTGTCGCTAACTGCCGCGCCATTATTAAGCCCGCGATGCCATTCCATTTTCTTCGTTACCAGCCAGACGCGCGCCCTTCGTTCTCCGCCGCCCTTTGTACTCGCCTTATGGCAATTTATCGGAACCACCCCCCTCAGGAATCTCCATTTACGCGCCCCTGTAAATTATTCGATATCGCGATAAGGCGAGTCCCTCGCCCTCCAAATATCCATGTCTGTCCGATCGATCACCCCTCACCTCAACCCTTTCATTGGCCACCGGAATTCGACTTATTCGCGTTCACGAAGCCCCCCTTCCTCTCTAATTTTTCGTTTACGTATATATTCCTTTCTTCCTCCCTCTCCGTTTTTAATCTCTCGAACCTTTCTCCATCCATCCATCCATCCATCCATCCATCCATCCATTTATCCGTGTTTCGTCGCGCGTCATCGCCAATGCTAATCGAACTTGCCCGCCCTTTCTTCTTTTTTTTTTCGACCCGCGGTTACTTTTATTGGCACGCCGCGCTGATTATACGAACGTACAACCCCCTCCCTTCCAGCAAATGGAAATGGAAATCTCCGATAAGTCTGACAAATTGTTCGTATCTCGCACTGCGCGCACTGTCGCATCGATTATCATTACCCCGTAAATAACGCGAATCCCCCTCCTGTAAGTGTACGAAAATTAATATTCGCTTTTTTCCATCCCTCCCCTCTATCGAGGAGAGTCGGGTGGAAATCAGTTTATCGGAAAGCGATAACGCGAACGGTATTGCGCCAATTTTTTCGTAATGATCATTAGTTAAACCAATCTGACCTGTATCGATTATATATATATATATATATATGTGTGTGTGTGTACGTATACGTATAGATGTCTGGATATTTGCGTGTTAGGATCGATTTCCAACCGCGAAAAATAAATAACAACGAATATTAATTATCGATCAGTCGCAGAAATGAACGCAGAAAGGAAGAAAGTTTCTAGAGAGGGGTGGGTTTCGAGGAAAATTTACGAGAGGCATTTCGAGATGCTTTCGTAGTACGTACGTCGGTTCCTCGATTATGCATGCCAAGTAGCTACACACTACGCTACGTACACACACGCGACACCCTGTACAGTTTCTTTCCGAATCGCGTGTATATTTATGCGCCGTGAGCACGAGGCGATGCAACAACGACACGGCCGCCGCCACCTTTCGAAACGAAAACAGTTATTCCTAGGCTGCACGCGATCACTCCCCTTCCCCGCTTCTTCCCCGCTCCTCAAATATTTAACGAAACATTTTTCGGAAAACTTCTTCTCTCCCTGTCCCTCGAAAATCTCGCACCGAACGCGTCGTTTCTTATTCACGGGCGAAGCGCGGTCGCTGCGAGAAATGCCCCTTAATCTCACCTCTTTGGCGAGAGTTTAGATGGTTTCTTTTCTTTTCTTTTCTTTTTTTTTTTTTTCTTCTTCTTCCAACTTAACGGGAAATATTTTATTTCTCCCGTGACTTGTTCCGTGACCTATCCGATAAAAAAATTATTTATCACTTCACACACGGTTTTCACTTCACACTGTGATTCAATGACCGAATTAATAACCGGATGACGTCACAATGGCGTACAATTAAGCGATAAAATAGTACGAGTCGCGTTGAATATTAAATAAAATAAAATCGTCGAACAAGACTTGTTAATTGAAAGGGGTGCCCAGCCGATGCCTTTTCCGCGCGGCCGTTAACTCAAACAGGAGGAGGGAGGGAAATAAATTAGTCACGCTTTAGCGTTGCGTGTACACACACTTCGATCGCAGTGGCTATTACGTAGCGGTGTGGAATTGATTCGAAAAACCGTCGTACACCGTTTGGATTATTAATAATTTCGCGGGTAAATGTTTACGCGATAAATATACGGGAGAGAACTTTGCGCTCGGCTTTCCGACTATGCGATACGATACGATACGAGTCGAAAATCGAGTTTGAATCACACGTTGGAAAAACACGGGGGCAGCCGGAGGGGGGGAGGGATAGAGAATTATTATTAATATCAAAATACGGAATTTTAATATTAAACGGAACGCCATGGGAAACAATAACTCTATTAATTATGTGGCCGTCTGTCCTCGACTTGGCCGATAATAACAGTTTATGGCGAGTACGGTTTCGTTCACCCGTCCGTTCGACGTCGAAACGAACGCGTAAATACACCGCTGATAACCGGAGTCCTATTCGAATCTCCATTAATTTCGACGAGCCCCCCTTCCCTCCCTCCCCCTCCCGTTTCACTGGAACCCGCAACATTTTTCCGCTCTCTACACCCCGTGGCTGGATTAATCCCAAGCAACGAGCATCCCCTATTTTTCCGCCGCGAGAACGGGGTGTAAGCGAGAGAGAGGGAGGAGGGCGGTGGATGAACGATAATCGATCGATCGTTTGTCAGAGTCAGTGGTCAACGATATAATTGATTTCTATAGAAAAATGATTGGAGAATAATGAACCGGGCGTTTGATTGGTCGGTGCAAGTATAGAACATCGGACGAGGCACGCAGGCAAATATGTATATATATATATATATATATATCGTGTAGTTTCTAGAAATCGGTTTGATTGATAATATATTTATTCGAACAATATCCGCGGTTAATTAGGTAATAATTAGTAATGATTCGATAACACGGCTCGGGATAAATTTGATCACGGTACAACAATTTCGATTAGCGGACTTGCGATACGAATGCGATTATTATTATTTCATGCGTGACTCGTTCCGGGATAACGTGTATCGATATGCGAAAATCTATTTATAAGAGTCTTTGATCCTAATTAATTAAGAATTATCGAATGTTTTAGCGGAACGAGTCGATATATATATATATCCGACGAGTTCACGGATTGCTCAAAACGTATCGATCCCTGCCCGATATTGATACAAATTAATATTTGTACAAATTTTCCTATTTTTCTATCTCTTTTTTTTTTTAATGAAGAATGCATTTGTAATTAAAATTGTTCTTTCTAATTAAAATACACGAAATTCTTCGCAATTAATTTAGTTGTATCGAACGATCGCGCAAACGATGATGATGCCACGATTATAATTCTCAAGATCATCGTTCAATTACAATTCGTTTCGTTTCAATACCGTTTTCATCCCCGATTCCGAAACGGAATATACGGGTACGGGACACGAGAATGATAAACTGGGGACTAAATTACACATCCCCCGTAGACACAAAAGTGGAAAGGACGCAAAAATGGCGAGGGCGACAGACCCGTTTCCATATCCCGGCCGTGGAAATATAAATGGGTGTACCGTCGGTTCAATTATAATTTCGTATCGCAGTTTCGAAACAGTTTCGACTGTCCACGATCCAGCCTCGTTGCTCGCTCGCCCGTTCGCGCTTTCACCCTCGCCTATTCAGGCCGCATTACAGCCCCGTGATCCGATACGCGGAGGTTGCGGCGCTCGATACCTGCCCGTATGAACTGCCGCCTACAAATAGGCGAACCGCGGGGTTAAAGGGGCAGAACCGACACGTACCTTCCTCCTCCCTCGACGGAATCCTATACGGGCATTACGCGACACGGATTGCCAGAATCTTCGATCGATCGAGCTCCGTTTCTCGATACGTTTCTCCAACTCTCTCTCTCTTTATCCAAGTATCGTCCAAAAATAGAAATTTCAAAGATCGATGGACTTGGATCTCCAACATCCATCCTCGAATTTATTAACTGGAAATCGCCGTCGCCGATGCACGCCGCGAGAAGAAATTCGAGAAATGTTTCCGTATTGTGCTCCAAAGTCGTTTCCAAGAAGAGAAGAAGAAAGAGGAAAGGGGCGAAAGGGGACGGGACGGATCGATGATCGAATCTCGAATGGCGGCCATTTCCCGGCGGTAATTCGCGAGCCAAGGTAATCCCAAGAATTCTCCTCAGGAATACGGGCAAAGACAATAAGCTCGGGATATATAGTGGACGAGTATAGTAGTCCACGAAATGCGCGAGCCGCATCGAATTGAAAGTGCGCTGCCAAATGGGACGCAAATAGAACGGACGAGCCGCGTAGGAGAGAGCCGGATCTTGGCTCGCGACGGACCCACTGATAAAAGCCAATAATCCTCCTCCAGCAATAGAAACCCTTCTCGAGATTCTCCTCCTCCTCCTCCTCCCCTCCGCTTTCACCGCGCACGAATAATCGCGAGACGGGCACGGGAGGAGCTCCAAATATCCCGCCCGTCAGTGAAAGTTCTTCTCGCGCGAGAGAGAGAGAGAGAGAGAGAGAATGGAACGCCGCACAATGGAGAGAAAAGTCTACTTTGAAATATTCGCCGATCTTTCTCCGTACGTATCAAAAATCACACGTCTTAATATATATATATTCTCTCCTCAATCGAGAGGTTTTTCTTTTCGTGAAACGAAAAAATGGAATGTCGCTTTATTTACTTTCTCGGAGAAGATCGCATTACTATTCGAGAAGGGAGAAGAATGTTTCGATCTTTCTGTAAATATATATATATATATATGTATCTTGTTCCAGCTTTCGGCCACCATTTGCACGTTCGCACGACGATCGGAAAAAATTCGTGTATTCGCTCCAAATACGCCGGCCAAGATCGGAAGGGCGTGAGCGAAACACCGGGTGTTTGGGAACAGAAAACTTTCGATCGATCCGCCTTTCGAATCGGTTGATAGTCGTCACGCCTGTGTTCTTTTCATCCCCGCGACGATTCTCTCTCTCTCTCTCTCTCTGTCTCCTCGTTTAACTCGAGATACATGGATCGAAGAGGAGGGCGATGATGCCGGAGGGGATGAGAGGCGCGCACAAGCGCCACTTGTATCCATTACAGCTCGCGGAGTTATGAGGCCGACGTTTATTGGCCAACTTGTAACTCCTTGCAGCTCCGCTCTCTGAATTATTCCACGGCCCTTGCACAAGCCTCGTAAGTTTATTTCAATTTGGCCCTGCACCACCACCTCCGCCTCCCCTCTCATCGCCCTTTCCTGTCTTTCTTTCCTCCGTCGTCGTTTCCGCTCCCGAGATTTATTACGCGGCGGCGGCTACGAATTTTCATGAGCCTGTCTCAAACGTGACGCGAGAGAAAACAAAAATAGAGAGCGAGAGAGGGAGGGAGAGACAGACAGAGAGAAGGAATATCATCTCGCGAATCTTAATTCGCAACACCTCGGACGAGTTTGAAAATCTAAACGTTCACTGGTTTAACTGTGGAACGGGCTTGCAGCATTCGTAAAACGAGTGGAGAGAAGCGAGCCTCGGTGGAACAAAGGGCGAGAATTTTTCTGGGGACGTTGAAAGGGGGAAGACTCGAGAGAAGAAAATAAAACGGAAGGTGTTAACGAAAACACGGGGAACCGCTATTATTCCATTCGTCGTCGTGCCAGGTTTATCTCGTCTCGACGCGTCGCGTGTCGTCCGCTTCGTTAAGGGTGCACAACTCGACGCATCATCCCCTGTGTCCTCTTTGTCGAATTCATCGGATTTCGTGCCGGCGTCGTATATATATATATATATATAACCGTGTTCCATCGACACTCTTTCGACAAGTTTAACCTCGACCAAGGATCAGACGACAAATATAGAGATACGAATGTAATAAGAATGAAAAATGTAGAGATAATTGAATCGAGGCACAAAGTGGCAGAATTGAATATAAATAGAAATAGAATTGTTGTCACCTCTTTGCTCGTTCTTTTTGGAGGGAGGGAAGGCAAAGGAGGGGGGGGTTTCTCAGTTCTCAGTAACCCAGTTTCCCTTGTCCCTTGTCGAGATATAAGAAATATAAAAGGCAGCTGAGGAGCAGCCATTAATTTTGAAAGACATTATTAAACCGCGAAATCGTTTAGAAGGCTTTATACCCTACATTCGGGAAAGAAACCTCCTCCCCCACGGGAGGACTTACTTCTCCTCCCTCCAAGATAAATATCCCTTCGTCGATTTATTTTTCATTCAAAGCCCTCGTCCACGTTCAGAGGATGGAGGCGAATATACAATAAATTTATAATTGATCGAAGAAAAATGTTTCCCAGAGATTCCAATTCCTCGCGAGAGATATCTCGCCAGCACGAAAAATGTAAATGCGCGTTTCCTCGTCGATTCTCCGGCAAACGATCCTGACAATAAAAAACGGCAACAAAGCGCCTCGTTCCCCTCGCGGAAGGAAACATGGAGAAACATCAACGACCCCTCCCTCCCTCTTACCCTTTATCGTTTCCAACTTCTCCTCGCCGGTGCGGCTTCTTCGCGGTCTTTAACCGCCGCGATATTTTCCCTCCCCCGGCCAAGTTTCAACGGGAGGGGGCAACTTTTCCGTGGCGAGAGTGGCACAATTATACGGTTTCCTTGGCCATAAAACCTCTCGAATAAGGGAGGCCCTCGCGTGTCGCGGCGCAAAAACCGTTTGCGACCAACTTCTCTCGCTAGCCCATCGTGTCCACGTGCAAGTTTCGCGATTTCGTCGTTCCTCGCCAGTGACTTGGGGAAAAATCAAGCCAACGATCGGACTCGACCATTCGAGAAACGCTCGATCGAGAAAGAAAATACGAAACGTGGAAGATTCGTTCGTTGTTAGCAAATGTTCAGCGAGAAGAGGAAACAAAGTTTGGAAAACTCGAGAGAAGAAAAGTCTCTCGGAAATCAATTATGCCGTGTATGTATATATAGAGGAAAGGATAAGTGAAAAAGAAAGTCGATGACGCCTCCTCCTCGTCAGGATATCTCCTTAATACATAGAGCGAGTAGAACCAAACAGTCCAGTTTATTTCCAGTGTCTCCCTTGGGACGCATTTTATTAGCGAACGACGCGTACGAATCCAGCATGATAACCAGCATGATCGTGAGCTCAGAGAAGCCTACCCAACCTATGCTCTACTGCTCTCGTTCGCGTCGAGAGCTTTCCAATCAAGTTAACTTCGAATCCACCACCCATACGCGCTATTCCCATCCTAACCGATGGTCAAACATTTGCACCTCGACATTATCGAGCTCGAGCTTCGATCGATCCTGTACACGGTTTACGCCCGCGCGAGAGAAAGAGAGAGAGAGAGAGAGAGATGCCAATGGTCGGAAGATTGGAGAGAGAGGAAAAAAATGGCAATACCTCGGAGAGGAGTGTTCATTCGGTATTTTATCACGCGCGGGGCGAGCGATCCCGAACAGTACTCCTTGGGGGAGTATTCGGAGGGTTTGGCGGAGGAAATCAGTCGGGCAAGAAATTAAATATTACCCCCGAGGAGCGAGGGCGAGTTTCGGTTGCGGGAACCTTGGTGTCTCGAGCGTTTGGCGGCCACCAAAGGAACGGTCTCGAAGGGGGTTGCAGTACGTACTCGGCGTGGTCCCACGGGTATCCAGGACAAATAACGTCCTGACACGGACGCGGCAAACAAGAAACCTCTGTTCCCTTGGCGCTCAACGTCTCATCTCGGCCCCTTTAAAACGCACCTCTCTATTCGTTCTCTCTCTCTCGAAAGAGAGAGAGAGAGAGAAGTATCGATTCGACACCCTCTCCTCTCGAGCGATCCTCTCCGTCGTTCCAAATGCTCCGTCGTCGGTCCATCTCTCCGTCCCCTCTCTTCCGCGCCGATTCCTCGAGCGGACGGCAGTGCTCGCCGCCCCGTCAATGTGATCGATCGCCTTGGCCGCGACGCTTTTTGTCGCGACACAACTTTCGCGCAACGGAAATTAATAACCGGGCAACCGGTGATTTATTCCGCGCGCAACAGACTCGGCCGCCGCGCCACCAAATTAATTATGCGCTTAATTAGCAAGTTTGATTAATCATCGAGATCCGTGGTGGGAAACGAGACGCTTCGAAGAAATGCGTTTCGAGAAGATTAAATCGGCGAAGATTTCGCGATCGAGAGGAAGAGGCACGCGTTCCGCCCCCTCGTTGTCTCTCTGTCGCGTTTAACACGGCACAGAGTCGGGGCCACGTTTAAGCGCGGCCGACAGAGAGGATTCTAATTAAACCAGCTGCGCGGGGTCCTTCGTCTCCACCTACGTAGTTACAGTTATTGTTGTAATTATCGTCGACGCGTGCACCCGTGGCCCTCGTTGTAGCCGTTGTCGTTGTCGTCGTCCTTGTTGTTGTTGTTGTTGTTGTTGTTGTTGTTATTGTTTGTCGCGAAACTTCTCGATCTCGCCTTGGCTGCCTCGCCTCGCGCGCTCATCCCTCCCCTTTAGCTCGCGTTTATCGCGAGTTTCGGTGTACCGCCAACTTCTCCTACGTGTTCCGGTAACTGGGTTTGCCACGCCGCCTCTAATATCGTCACGGCTCTAACTATGCCCCGGAATCGAGCCGTGCCTCACCTTCCACGCGGATGACGTGAATCGTTAAATCTCTCTTTTCTCCCTACAATAAACGCTGTTGTCCTTTGCGAATACCTTTTTCTTCTCAAATTCTTCTCCTCAAGTTCTCTTAATTCCCATCCGTCCAAATTCTCTCTCGATTATATAATATAATATAATATCGTCGATTTTCCAAGGGTAGGTTGGAAACGAAGACAAGGAAGAACAATTGCGATGCTCGAATCTCTAAAGTTTTTTAGTTTAAATCGGAAAAGGAAAAGAGGGAACCGCGGCCAACGTTAAAAACTTTATCGGCCAAGTGCATTAACTCCTCGCCCCCTCCCCGAATGCGCCGCCTCTATATACAGGTTCATCGAGTTCCCTCTCGGTGACGAATACCCGGAGGGAAAAGCAGCCCATCGATGCCTCGATTCTCTCGAGCGCCACTTTCACCCGACCACCGCTATCGCCACCCTAAAACCCGATCCTCCCCCCCCCCTCCGTCTTTTATCCGTCCCTTTTTTCCCTGCTTTTCCTTCCCTCCTCACCACCCCCATTCGAACCGAACCTCCCACGTTCCAACCCGAAAAGCTCGAGGTTGCGGTTCTGACCGGTTTCTGCGAACAGTGTTGCGAAAGTTTTCGTTACTGTTTCCGCGGCACGACCGTTACACCGGCCGTGTAATGGAATTTGTTGGCCAAGTTAGCTGCACGAAATACCGCCTCGTAAAAAATCGGCTACGTTGGATAACCGCTGTTTTCCTCCTTTCCCTCCTTTATTCTCCTCTCTCTCTCTCTTCATACCATCGTTCCACCTCGAAACTGCGACTCTCCGAATCCTCCTCGCCCGACCTCTTTTCGAATAGTTTATTCGAAAACCGTCCGTGAAATCGACCGAGCCTCGCCCGCTTCTTCCCCATCCCCCGCGTTTGTTATCGCACTCTCTGTTATTCTTCCTCCAAGCGTAACGAAAAGTAACGTACCGACAAGCGTGACGGATCATCGATAAATAATCATCCCTTCTAAATCTTCGCTTTGAGTTTATTATATAGTGTATAAGTATGTGTCTTGCATTTTTCCTTTATTCCTAATTCTTTTATTAAACGTGTTCTTTCTGTTCCGTTCGAATCATTTCTACATTCCCTCGCCTTTCATCTTACGCACATCTCGACCAATAAACCCTAATTCGAGGAACTATCAATATCCACGCGACTCTTTGATCCGTTGAACAGGGCGGGCGTTGCAAGGCTATATCCGCCCTTCTTTGGCTTCCAATAAGAACGAGCCGTACTAACTTACCCTTATATTAAAATCCACCTTCGAAAATCACCTTCCATCGTCGAAATTCACGTTCATTGATTCATTGTCGGGACGCATTCTCGCGCCACGTGTCGTGTCGACGCGACCTGCCGGCTTCCGGCCCGAGCCCGGTCACGTGGCCTCGATCTCATCAAAGTTTCATCTTTCGCGCGAGCACAGGCCCACCCCCGCTGCGACCCTCGCCGCCATTCTCCTTCGAGGATCTTCCACGACGCCCCTCCTCTCCGTTTCCATTAATACGCGCCTCCTATTAGCCGCCACTCGGTATATATTCGCGGGCCAGGGGGTGAAACGGTTATTAAAATCGCGGGATCAACCTTTCGGGGCATTAATCACGCGCGTGTAAACCGAGGGGGGTTCGAACCCCCGTTCCGTGGGTCGAACTCTCTAACTCGCGGCTAATTTCTTTCTCCTCCTGGTGGAGGAGGGGAGAAGGCTTAATGGTCAGCGTGCTCTCTGTTCGATTCTTCCAGCAACGTCCTTTATCGGACGGAAATAAAATCGAGGGAAAGGTTGGGTCTCCCCTATCGTTTCGAGGTTCGTCGCAACGTGCATCGAAATATCGTATCGAGGTTTGCGGGTTAGCTCGAGATAACACGAGCAATCTTTCGATGGAGGGGTATTAGTAAGATTTTTCTTTTTCTTTTTTAATCAAGAAATTAACTAACCTGTACATCGAAGCCTCTCCTCCTCCGAGTGGAATGTGGTTCGATTTTCTTCCCCAATTTTCTCCTTTGTTCGTTCTTCTTAAACGATATGAAATTCGAACGAAGGGAAATTAAAGCGAGACGGGAATCACGGAAACCCTTCTTCGAGACTCGCTCGCGCAACTTTTTACATGACATCTGGCGAGCGTAGAACGCCACAGAGGAGATGAGTTGTAGTCGCGCAAGAGTCATAACGCGACATCTGTTTGGAATGAGCGAGATTCGGGCGGCGGGGGTGGATAAAGACGGGAACGAAAGAGAGAGAGAGAGAGAGAGAGAGGAGGTAATACGCAGTTTTTGGTGCATCCGCACACATTGAGGCACGAGACGAGGTTCTCAAGACAAGAAGACGAAGAGAGTCGACACGAGGACCGGCATTACCAAGGTAAGGTATTACTTAAGGCGGTATGTGTCGTGCGACGAAAAACGCGCCCCGTGCTGTCTCTATCCGACGATGAGCGACGATTTCCCCCCTCGTTATGCGTACCCTCGACCGAATAATCGCTTGGTGGTGGCGCGGAAAATCGTGGGTCGACACGTCAACGATCCGTCGAAGGAAACCACTTCTCGAGGCGGGCGGAGAATCGAGAGGAAACGTTGCGTCATCTCGCTGGGAGAGGAAAATATCTCGATCGTTTACGACGACGATGACGACGAACTTACGTTTATCCTTTTTTTCGCGAGACACGGTGCGACAGCGGCAATTCCATCGGAATTCCGTGGCAGCGATGCGTCCGCCGCGGTGGAAACCGAAAGAATGCAAAATGAATGGGGAAAGAGGAGTTTATCTCTCTCGAATAGAACGTCATACGCTTCGTGACCGTTTTTTACGAGCGAGCTCGCGCACGCGCCAACGGTGCCCTCTTCTCTCGGAGGGCTGACCGTGCGCGATTTTTCGTATCGAGGAGTTTTTCGTTGGAACGAGAAAGTGGAATAAGAGTTGGTTGGCGAAATAGTTCTGGTTCGCGAGTAGTAATCGATCGCTCGTCCCTCGAAGGGATTGGAGATGGTATTCGATAGCCGTTGGAAAGGCTCTCGAGGGTGAGAAGCGGGATCGACGAGGATTTTTCGAAGCCGGCACGGAAAAGATAACAACGTGACCGGAAACGCAGCATTTCGACTAATTCGAGCGAATGACGGAAAGTGAGATAACGGGGAAATGGGGGAAGCGGGCGGTGGACGTGGGGAACGTGGAAAGGGGTGGAAATGGGCGGCCAACTGTCGCTACACGGGGGCCGGGGGTAATCACGGGGGCTAAACTTTCTCTATAAATCACGAAACGATTCGGGGATGTGCCCCGTTTCTGCGAGAATGGACGGAAGAAGACGAACGGATGATGGCACAGGGAATATAATGGATATTAATGTCGCCTCTCTATGCTGATTCCCTCCACGACCGCGTCTTCTTCCCTCTTCCAGCTTTCGCGTATTCTTCGTAAATTCCCACGTCTCTCCGGTCATCCGATCCCGATTACTTGGCACATTTGTTTTTCTTCTTCCTTTCATCCATTTCATTCTTCTTGCTTCTCGTTCGCTTTCCGAATCATTCTCGTTCGAATTCATTTGCGTATAAATTTCCAAATTTCCATCCTCTCTTTTTTCGCTCGATCGGATGGAAGTTTCAAGGTTCGAATCTGCCTATATATCTCTTTCTCCTTCCTCCCTCCCTCCCTCTCTCTCTCTCTCTTTCTCCCCGCTCCAACCAAATGGAAATTCGAAAGATTCGAATTTCCAAATTTCCATCCCTTTTTTTTTTTTTATTTTTACCCTCTCTTTTTTCGCTCGATCGAATGGAAGTTTCAAGGTTCGAATCTGCCTACAAATCTCCGATACCTCTCTCTCTTTCTCCGCTCGACTCGATGAAAAGATTCCAAGATTCGAATTCATCCGAACTTTCAAATTTTCAAATCTCCCTCGTTTTCTTCTCCGATCGGACGAATCGAACGTACGTCCAAGCTTGGCCCAAATCCCCTTCTCCCTTCCCTCTTCTTCTCTTCTCCTCTTCGACCCGGCCGAACTTATTTTCCTCCTCCTATTTTTCCCTCCCCCTCGGCTCCGCTCCGATTCGAAGGCCGCGACTCGTCCCGGGGATCCTTCCGCCGCAACCAGGCGAGCTCTCGCAGAATTATGGACCTCCGGTTCCGAGAAAGCCCGGCCCCCATCGAGATTTAGGTGAGGCACCTTCCTACTAACTACGTGTCACTCGATATCCACTCGCCGGGACGGCGAAACCTTAGCGCCAGCGCCGACTTCCGTTCCCCGGAAACGGAATTATCGAGACCGCAATGACGCAGAATTTCAATTTCGACGTTTTAAGCCAAACTTATCCGCGCCCATTTATTTCTCCCCTGCTAGCTTCCGTCTAGGTGACGGGACGATAAATTTCGTTACCTTTAAAACCTCGGTTGGCGCCAAGCTTTATAACGCGATCCTTCATCAGAGGCGTACGGAGTAATTATTAGCAGAAGATGGCCATGTTATTTGTCGGGATAATATAACGTTTCCAATAACTTTTCTGGCTTAGAAAAATACGAGAGAAAACTTTCTTCGAGTCAAGTTTTAACATCGAAGGAATAAGATCTACGACGCACGTCGATTAAATTATGTAATTTAAAGAGGTGTTAAGAGTACAAATATTGAGAGTCGATGGACGAAAGTATGGTTCTTCGAAGCTTTAAAAATATAACGTTGCTTTTGAAAGAAAAATTCTTCGGAATCTTATCACATTCGAGAAATTTCTCCCACACGCGAGGCGTTCATTCACTCGCGCGATATCCCTTTCCAGTTTGACCATCGGTCGGCCAAGATTGCGGTCAATCCGCGCGCTATTCGTGCATCAAATTAACCCGGAGAACGCCCTTAAACCGTTCCCGCAAACGCTAAGCTCGCGCTCTGGTAATTTTATCGTCCGCCAGCCAGCCGGCCGGCTTCTGCTTCCTTCGGTGACAACTAATTTATTTGGCCGTGGGAGAGAGGAGCGCGGCAACAGCGTGGGAACAGGGAACGGAGAAGGAAAAGATCGAAAGATGGTGGTGGTGGGCTATCGCGAGAGAAAAGGATTGCTCCTCCCTTTCGCCCAAGGAATCGATCGAGCACTCTTCCAGATTTCGTTCCATCCCCAGTCCTTTTTTCTCCCTCTCCCCTCGTCGTTTCGCGCGAGAAAACTTTCCCCGCCAATTGGTTTACTTACAACTCCCTCTTCTCCGTAAATTTCCCCCTCCCTTTTTTCGGGCAGGAATTATTCAGTACGATTTAAATCGGGATTCTTCGCGCGCCGATTATCGCTTCGCCTTTCTTTCAAACGCAGCGCAACTAAGAACATCGTGAACGTACCCCACTGTTGGTAACCACGATCCTAGATCTCGGCATCTCGACGCCGTGTTCCAGCCGAGAATATGCGCGTCGTCAGAAATTTCATCGACGAATTTCGTCGAGGTTTGAGCCTGTTTAATTAATAATTCGTGTAAAAAATATAAATTGAAAATGCCACGTTCTCGAGAACGTTCGAAAGAACGTTTTGGAACGCAAAGGAGAGAAGAGAGGGGAGAAAAGGTAAACACGGTAAACACGGGCCCCCCTCTCCTACGGCCACGCGATCGCGTTTAATCCGAATAAAAATACTAGCTGTAGTGTTGTCAAACACGGGGACAGTTTTTATTCGGATTAAGAGAGGAAGGAGTGTTCCGTTCGGGGGGAGTTTGCGGAGCGTCGTGTAATAACATCCCCAAATAACGGTGGTCGAAGTTTGCTCTCGAATCGGGCTGTGCAAGAGACAACTCACCTTGAATTATTGTTTCGGTTCCGCGGGATAAGCCTTTTGATAAACCTCTCCCCTCCAATCTTTGCCGCGTCGTCGTCGTCGTCGTCATCGTCATCCGGCGAAATGGTCGGTCGGTAATGCGGTTTTTCCCGCGGAAATTGAAAAGTTTTCTTCGTGCCCCTCGGGGGAATGGGCGCGAATCCGACGGAGGATTTCTTGCGCGGGGATCGAGGCGAGGTTGGTGGAGGAGGAGGAGGATGGTTCGCGGGAGATGAGATATCAAAATTGTTTTAAAATTGTCTCCCCCTCGGGATCGAATTGACGAGCGTCGAGAGGAGGAGGAGAGATAGGATGGAAGCGCAACGACCCCCTCCCTCGATCGGCTGCGAACGGATCTCCACCCCTTTTTCGAAAAACGAGCGGCGTTCCTCGCTTTCGAAAAACCTCGGCAGTTGCCTCGGTTCAATATTTATGAAATCAATATTTTACTTGGCCGGCGCGTGTTTGTTCTAACCATCGATGGCCATAGTGCGCTAAAAATTGTACGTCTATGCATCACGGATTACGCGTATTAGCCGGACCACGCTTCGCTACTTCCCTACTACCACCAACCTTTTCCGTGCTTAATTCCATTAATCCGATACGATGTATAGCACACGTATGTATAGCACACGTTCAATTCATACATTTTCGTCTTACATACGAATCTCGAATCGAATGGTGGGGAGGGTCGTAAAAAAGAGGATCGAGTCTTTCTTTCGTCGACTCGACGGAACAAGCTTTCTCTTCGCCATCATCTTTCTTCCCCTCGTAAAAATTCCACGCGGAAAAATCGTTAAGATCTCATTCCAGATGAGAGATTGATCGTTCGATCGCTTCCGATTCATCGTTATCGAGAAACGTTTCTTAATCGACGATCCTTCCATTACCATTTTCCACCTTCTCGTGCGAATGCGATACGAACGGGCGCGGAAATTCGGCGAAAACATTCCGATCGATTCGAGGGG
The DNA here is from genome assembly GCF_014066325.1 of Apis laboriosa. NCBI lineage: Eukaryota > Metazoa > Arthropoda > Insecta > Hymenoptera > Apidae > Apis > Apis laboriosa. The sequence goes on along the minus strand of NW_025222928.1, from coordinate 4,964,012 downwards.
GAGAGGAGGGGGTACACGTGTCCCTTGAGAGATCTCGAAGGGGGAGACGGTGCGAAGGGAGGAGGGAAACAAAACAGCGGAGGGTCGGGATGGACGAAATCGTAGGAACCTTTTAGTCCCGGAGGGACCGCCAGAACAGATTATCCATCCATTATTTCGGGTGGATGGAGGGGAGAGGGGAGAGGAGGGCAAAAAAGTGGCGCGCGCGCGAAAATCGGGGAGCGGCGCGAGATGACCAGAGAGGAGACTTCGGGCGGACAAGTCTTCCGGCGGAACTCGGGTCTCGATTCCCTTTAAACGCGCACGCCGCAGAAGCCTCGTTATATCCCGGCGTGCCGCGCTCCATTCGTTTCCGCCGCTCGAAACGATGTAATTAATATCGTTGCTCGGCTTTCGAATTTGCGACTGCGCGCGACTCGGTCTCGCTCTGGGCCGCTCAGCCCTCTCGTTCCAACCCGGCCGCTTGCCTCCCTCTCGCTCTCCGTATCTCGCTCTGCCACCCCCCTCTCGTGGGGGTGGCTCTCGTCGCCGAGGTTCGAGCCTCTCAGTCGTGCCGAGAACCCGCTTCGTTGCAGCAGGGTCACCTCCTCCTCCCTCGGTCGACCGACGTTTTTCAACGACGTTTTACGTTTCGCGGAGGACTCGGTCGTATCGGGAAAAGTAGAAGAAGCAGGAGAACGCGATCGTCCCTCTCCAATGATCCTGCCGATCGCGTTCCGTCAACGTGCCCGCCTTCGACGAGACCTCGGGAGTCTACTCTACGAGGCGACGTTTCGAATCTGTGGAGAGTTTCGTAGGAGATCGTAGGACAGGAAAGGGGGAGAGAGAGAAAGAGAGAGACTGTGTGCACCGGTATGAGAAGCGCGGCTGTTATCGCGCGCGGATCGAAGGTGGTGGAAAGAAGGGGTTGTGGCGATTTCACGGATTCGCGCGATCGTGTTCCGGTTTAGCGGCGGTTGAAAGTTCTCTCGCCTCGAGTAGGAGAGGGGCTTTGCTCGTAGTCGGTCGAAAAGGTCTCCCCCTTTTGGCGCGAGAGGGGGAAGGGGCGACTTGGAAAGAGGAAGAGTGACCGATCGATCCTGGTAATAAGGGAACTTTTGCGTTGTCGGGGGTAGGGAAAGATCCGTGGAAGAAGAAGAAGAAGAAGAAGAAGAAGAAGAGGAAGAAGGGTGTCTCGCCGCCACCCTGGAGGAGAAGAAAGTGGACGACGGACCCTTGTCGAAGCTCCATCATCCCCCGGCTGCGAAACTCTTTTGAGGAAACGATCCTCTCGGGAAACCGCTGAAGCGCATCGGAGAACCGTAAGAGACCGTTGTCGAACAGCGAACGAGTAGCTTCGCCTTTCTCCTTTCTCCCTTTAAGGGGGATCGAATCGCCTCGCCTCGCCTCGTCGTTTCTCGCCACTTTTCTCTTTTTCTTTTTCTTTTCTTTTTTTTTCTTTTCTCTCCTTTCATTTACTCGAGAACGCGAGCCAAGACTCGCGCCCAAACGATCCAATTTGGAAATCGTTAACATTATATCCGGGAACGGGTGATCGATACGATACGTTTAATGGCCCGACAATTAAATATAATTAACACGGGGGATAGCGGGTTACGTGGCGTTCGGCTGCCAATTAGCGCGTTAGCGCCTTATCGAGCATCGACCGATCGTCCGGCCGCGTCGCTTCCATCGTTCCATCTTCTCGAGCCGATAAAATCGCCGTAGTCGAGGGACGATTTTTTTTCAGTCGTCCTCGACGAGGAGAAAGAAAGAAAGAGAAAAATAAAAAGAGAGAAAAAGAGAGAGAGAGAGAGAGAAGCGACCAATGGATCAAACGAGAAAGGGCAAAACGAAGAATCGAGAACAAGGATCTAACCGATTCAAGCGATCGTGAAAAAAATCTCGAGAAGCGAAGAGGAAACTGCTGCGTCTCTCCCGAAAAGCAGAGACGAAAGAAGGATGAACTCGAGAATGATAACGGAGCGAGCCACGGCGAGTCTTTGACTCCAGGAAGTTTTGGAAGTTTTGGAAAAAGTGTTTTCGGTGAGAAAGAAGAAGAAACGAAGAGGCGCGTTTGGCGAAACGAGCCGGATTACATGGTCGGGGGGAAGGGGGGGAAGGGGGAACGCGGTGCTCGTTCCGTCGCTCGTCGCCCGTTTCCCTTCGCGAGGGCAACCCTCGGCTCGAGCGAGCTCGCACCCGGCGCGCCTCTGCCGTGCGTCGCGCGCGAGGAGGATTCCTCCCCGTAGGAGGACTCGAGGAGGATCGAGAACGAGGGGAGAGAAGTGGACGAGCGAGAAAGGACGCCCGGAAGGAGGATGCAATCGTGACGAACGGAGGTTCCGATCAGGATCGTGAGGTGAGTTATCGGATGACCGTTATCTTTTTTCTTTTCGACGTTTCTTTTCGACGACGACACGCGCGCTCGTATTCCTCCGCTCGAGAGCGGAGAAAAAGGTAAAGGAAAGTAGGGGAATGGAGGGGAGACTACTCCCACGGGAAATGCCGGGGGCAGAAATTTCTTCTTTATGCGGTGGCTGGGCCGACTTCGCGACCTTTCACTCGTCTCCGAGGAATTTCTCGGTCTATTACTTCCTAACCCGGGCGACGAGCAGCCGCTACTCTCTGCCGAGTATCGCGCCCCCGCGTAATAGCCCCGCGCGTTTATTCTTTCCTTTAACTCGCGCTTTTCATCCCGTGTAATTTAACGTGTTCTCGCGCGTTCTTTTGAACTCGAACCAACTCTCTTGATTGCTCTTCGAAATTGCGCCCAGAGGTCATTCTCTCTCCTTCCTTCCTTCCTTTCTTTCTTTCTTCCTTTTCTTTTCTTTTCTTTTCTTTCTTCCTTTATATTTTTCGAATTAACGAGAAGCAGCGTTGCGGTCATTTATACGATAGGAATATATGTATATATAGGTAGGAAACCATGGACACAAGTTAACCGTCTAAGCGGCCGAACAAACGTCTCTAAGGCAGCTTAGGTTCGACGATCAAACGAAAACTTGCGGGCCCTGGTAGCAAAGTTCCCGGGTAATTAATAATTTCTAGAACATCAAACACCCTAGTACTTTCCTATTTACAATATACACTCCTCCGAGTAATTCGTATTCCACGGAGAGAACCGTGTAGAATACACGGTTATACACGGTTATACGTACCTACTTTCGAACAAGTATACGCAAAGTTTACATTTCGCCTTCTCAAACAACTTCGATTCCCCCACCCCGCCCCGCTTCTTCTTCGCTCCTCGTCCAAAATTTATTCGACCGCGAATTATCCTAATTTCACGGTTTCAACATTAGCCTGGAATAGCCTTGAGATCAAGAATACGAGGGGAGGGGAGACATCGAACACGGCTTCTTCATCCCTCCCTCTTCCGTGTCCCGGATAAAGTTTAACGGCTCCCCTCCTGACCGATCCTCCTGCGGCACCGACGATTAATTATTTCGTCACCGATGTCGGTCTAAAGAGGTTATCGAATCTCCCTCAAGTACTTAGTAACTTTACTCGAGAGAGGGTGGCTTTAGCCGCCCTCGTAAAGCCGTGGAGAGGCTCAGATTTTGAGACTTGGTCGGCGGCAGCGATTCTGGCGCACCTGCGTCCGTTCTACGCCGCCAAGATCAGAGAGAGAGAGAGAGAGAGAGAGGGATGATTCGAGAGAGCATTATTAAGGACCTCGTGTCTTCGCTCATTACGCCCATTCGTGAAAACCGCGTCGTACGTTCAAGCCTTATCTCCATTGGGCGGGCAGGGAATTAGCGGTGGATAGAGCGTGTTCAAGCGCGTGTGGACGGCATAAAATATTCCAGTCCCTCCCGAAAAGCGACCCGTTCGTTTCGAAGGTAAAGAACGCGTGCAAGCAAGACTCGGTGATAAGGAGTAATATAAAAGTAAATATAAATTAAAAAATAAAAGTAATATAAATTAAATTTAATTTCAAACGCGTACGGAATTCTTGGGATTCTTGGAAGGAGATTTCATCGAATCGTTCGTTTCTCTTCTCGATTCGATATATCTCCCGAGAATGCGTTGATTGGGATACACGTATGCATACGTGACGAGGCTGATTAATGAAAGCGACATGGAGAGACAAAAGGAAGATGGCGGGTGGCGATAAGCGGATACCAGGTTTCCGCCAGGTTTACTCGTTAGACCGCTCGATAATTGTTTATCCGCGCCGCAGCCAGCATCGCGATACGGCCGGCAACTGGAAAATAATTAATTAGAAGTCACCTGACGCGCGTGCCGCGTTGCGCCCATTCGATTTGGATAATGCGTTTTCCCTCCCCTCCGTGATTCCGCCGCAAACCGTGCAATTTTTCGAGACACTCGACCGGCAGAAATTAATTTCGCGATAGACGTGGCAGACACAAAGCCGGTTCCAGCTTGCGCCAGACTAATTAGCAAACAAACGATAATCGATCGTTGATTTCATTCCCTGCTTTCACGCGTGTCGTCTTTCCGCCATTCGCTAACTATAAAGCTAACTTATTCCAATTCTTTCGATTTCTCAAAAATTTTTGCCCCTCTCTTTGCTTCGCTCAAATAAGTAGACACTCGCGAAGAGGAGCGTGTAAAATTCCTTTGGTAGGGGAAAAAAACAAGGCCTGTTGCGCTTCCTTAAATTCTCGCGTCTCTGGTGATGGTCGCCGCGCATCGATCTCTCGCCGACTATAATATACAGCTATAGCTCTCCTGAGACCACCGATTCGTCCGATTTCTTAGATTCCTACTCCGGGATTTTTCATGGCCGAGGTGGTGGCGACGATTTTCCCGAGGAAAATCCCAAGGAAGGGGACAAACGGTTTCCACTTAAGCGCGATTATCCGGCGGCGAGTGTCCGGCCGTTGATCCGGGCCGAGGTCGCGGCAAGGTGTAAAGACGTCCTTTAATCAAAAGCTTCCCACCACCGATATTAGTCAACGTCGCCCGTTCCTTCCTACCGTCCCCGTCGTAATTTCATAATACCGGCGGCCTGTTCGAGGGCGCCGAGTTGCCGCATAAATCACCGCTTTATCCGCATCCCTCTCTGCCCGCGGTCGACGCGGTTTCTCTTCTTTTCCTTTAACGCGGAGCCAATCAAACGAATTATCCGCGAGGCGTTCGAACGTTGAGAAGAGCGATATTGAAAAACGATTTCTTCTGTCGAGCCACGATTTCGAATGGGGGGAGAATAATAAGTAAGAAACTCGCGGAAACCGTTGCTGGCTGTGCGCCACGAGTAGAGAAACGAATATTCCGCGCGTATATGCCAATATCCGTTAACGATATCCACTTGTACGGAACAAGTGCGAGTTAAAAGAGAGAGAAAAAAAAAAAAAAAAAAATTCTCTCCACGCGTGGAGAGAAGCGTTTTCGTTGAAGAAACGGAAATGGAAGGGAGAGACGAGGATCCTCGCTTTTGGGAGGATCTCGATTTTAGGATCTCGATGTAAATGTATCGCGACGGAAAATACGGACGGGGTCCGACCATTAGCCAAAAACCAGTCGCTGAATATATCGGATGGAAGAGGGAAATGGAAAAATGGGTAGTAGGAGAAAGGAGAAGGAAGCGACCCAGTTCTTCGACCCGCGTCAGATAAATTGGATCCGAGCAGTTTTATCGTAAAACACTGGTTCGGTTCGATCGACGAGCGAAGTGCAGCGATGGCCCGGTCATCGCCGGGAAAACTTTAACTTTAGCCACGGAAAGCTGGCGGTGGATCGGTCTGCTCGCGACAGCCTAGCCCTCCCCCCTCTTCCTACGGAGTTAGAATCAACTTTTCCTCGCCTTTCCTCTTCCCCTCTCTTTCGCTCCCACCACGTCCCCCCCATCTTTCTTCTCTTCTGTCGATCCTCGACTCCTCGTTTCACGCCCCCACGCTCTCGAACAACCGACCGGTACAAATCGACCGCCCTAATTCTCTCCCTTCGGATTGATCGGGTTTCGTTTATCGTTCGAACTCGCCCAACCTTGTTTTCGAGACATTCTACCATCTCCGCGTGAATTTTTTCCCCGGCGGATGGATTAGCACTCTATGATCCGCGCGTGTAAATCGTCTTGGGATACGGCTGTCTTCGCCGAGTGAAATAGGAGGTGAACGCTCGAGGCTCGGAGGCGAGGAGGGCTCGAGGGGGGGATGGTTTGTTCGGTAAACGCGCGGCACGTTGATCCACCGGCTAAGTATTATTTAGTGGCCGGTGGTCGGCGACAAGTCGATTTAATTTATATATCGCAGAAATACGCGACGTCTTCTACCGAACAAGCACGCGTGGCGAACCAAATTTTTACGAGGGACGTCACGTCTCGATGACGCGTTTTGGAGGCGGTCCAAACGATCTCATCGTTCGTCGGAGGTCGAAATCCTCTCTCTATCTTGTAATATTGTATCCCGTGATCGTGCGAATAGTAGTAGTGGTAGTAGTAGTATCGTCGAAAATTTCTACCTCGATAAAAATTCTCATCGCAAGTTGGCCTCGGCTTCTTTTTTTTTCTTCGCCCCCGTACGTTTTCATTTCTCTCGTAAGAAAGGAATTGGCGTAAGGATCGGCACCGGAACGGAATTTCACCGAGGTATTAGTTTTTGCGGGAGGACGGATACGCAGACCGCTGCTCGCTTCGTAATTATGCAAATAGGGTATCGATTACCGGTTAAAACGCCCGATAAAAATAACGCGAATCCGCAGAGGGCGATCGGTTATCTGCAGATTCGCATTAAAAAAAAAAAAAAAAAAAAAAAAANAAGGATCGCGTTAAATACGGGGGAGGAAATTCTCGAAACGAGAGATTAAAAAAACGGGAATCGGAACGGGGGGAGAGGGGAGAAAAAGGAGAAAAAGCGTAGAATTTTCCGGTCTGGCTCTGGCCAGATGAAATTCACCAACGTTTTATAAAAATTATCCGGCACGCGCGAAAAAAGCGTATGGGCGATCGAAAGGGTGAAAAAGATAGGTTCAACCTCCGCAATCAAACAACGATCACGCCCCTTAATGACCGAGTGACTGCTGTTACTCCTTCGTTCGTTTCAGGGGAAGGGGGAGGGGGTGTTTCGTGGCGTGTGGGGTCGAAACAGCTGCGAGTGACACCCCCCCACTTGTACGCATCTCTCTCTCTCGTCCTACCGTTATTTTCTCTGTCCCTCTCTCTCCCTCTCCACCGGTTTCGCCGCTGTCAGAGCAACACCGACACCGCTATACATAATTGCTGCGACTACTACGTGCCATGCTTAACCCTCGCGGTAGAAATTTGCATTATCGGTCTCCCCCCATGCTCGAGAAGAGGGCGGGACGAGGGATTCTCCGAGTAATCATTAAGGAATCAATCACACTCGAGCAAGGGGGAGGGGCTGACTGATTTTGTCGCCGCGTCGGTCGCGCGAATTTCATAATCGTGTCGCGTTTTCGATTAAATTCGTGACTCGAACGATTATTATTTATTATTATTTGCAACAAGGATTTACTTTGGTAAATTTCGATTTGCGATTTTTTTCAACTCAACGACACGAACGAGATTCGATAATTTTTCTTAATTAATTAAGTGGCTATTTATATACGTATCTCACGACTTTTAAACGAGTCGCGACGTTTCACAATGCGTCGCGAAGATGCAATGTGTGTACAAGAAACCGGATCTCGAAACGTAAAAAAAAAAAAATGTCTTCCGTTACGGCTTACTAAAATTACAATTTCGAAAGAAGTTATTTTCGCAATCTAACCTCTCGCTATTTAAATCTCTCGAAGTAAACGTGGAAAATTCGTGGGACCCTAGTTATAGAAATTCTCTTCGCATTATCCAATTACCATCTTCCTCTCTATTCCCGTCACTTGCGAAAATTACCCGAGCCAGCTCTCTGTTATCTCGATATACACATGTTCTCAACTTTCTCGCTAAGAACATCCGCCTTCAACCCCGTCGCAGCTCGGTTTCCGCCGAATCACGTTACCAATGGTCCTCCAACGGTTCGAGTTTCTTCGCGAAATCGGTTACCTGTTTGCGAGACTCGGCGATATCGCTTCGTACACCCCAACTAAGATTCGAAGAACCGAGACGCGTAATCGGAGATTTAGATTTTTACAACGAGTTCCGATATCGAAAAGAATTATTCAAATATCCAGTATATATATATATAAACGAAGCTACACCACGCCAACAGTGGATATTCGCGAAACACCCCATGAGTGACTTACGAAATCGAATTAAAAGCGAATAATAATATTTCCCCGACTCGTTATGAGGTAGACATCTGTCGCTCCATGGGAGAGTGTCCCGTGGAACGCTCGAGATCGTCGAGATACGCACCCGTATAGATTAAGTATCTCGCTGACTTCCATCGAGCCCCACATAGCACCGCGATACGATCGTGAGAGCTACACGGCGGTGGCATCGTGGGCGGGACAGCGACGAAATGAAACTGATATGTATGGAAATCACTCGCATCTCTATGTATGAGCCGGAAACGTTACGTTACCGTATATAATACGCGCGATTTTATATGTTTATACGCGCGCGTGTATATGTGGCAGACCACCCCTCCCCCGGCCCACCTAGTCGCCGCTTTAATCGATCGATAGAATCGACTGGGAGGGGGGGGGGGAGAAGGAGGAGGGAAACTAGTCGTTTCGTGGAAACGTGATTGCCGGCAACCCTTTCGCAGCCCCGTGGATCAACAAGTCCCCGTTTATTTCCTTCGACGATTGGGAAAAAGTACGATTGGGAAATATTTAACAATTTATAACCGGTTCCAGTCCGCTTTTTTTCCCCCGGTGTCGGAACTCGATTCGAGGATTTTTAAAACGCGTGAGAATCGACGAGATATCGACATTCGGAGACGGACAGACAAGTTTTTGTCCGCGTAACGATATCTCGTCGAGGAGAAAAAGAGAGATATATATATATATACGTATATCGCTACGTTTGGATCGTGTTTGGACTTTTCGATTTTTCGAATAATATTTGCCGAGCAAATTTGACCTTCGCCTGGCGGAAGAGGGGAGGAGATCGATTTATCGAGCGGTAGGTAGGTAAGGGATGGACAGAGATATGAGAGAGAGAGAGAGAGAGAGAGGTGGGCAGAACCGATCACCAGTCGTGTATGTACAAGCGGCGGGACGCGAACAATCGCGCACAAATCACCCGTAACCATCGCGCGCGTGGCCATCAACCATCCGAGGCTGCAAAGCCGCGATGGATCCTTGCATCGCGGATCTTTTGTCCCCCGCGGACAATCCCGTCGATTTCTGCCCTCCTCTGCACCACCTCTCTCTCTCTCTCTCTCCTCTGGTGGCGTGTAAACGCGACGGGAGGGCCGGCCGCTTTCATCGCATCCTCGATTCCGCTGTCCTGGAATTTCCTCCCCCCTCCCTCCTCCATAAATCAACCGTTGATTATTTCCGCCCATCGATGCTCCCTTCTCTCTCTTCCCTCTCTCTCTCTCTGCGTTTACGATGTTCCGTTAAACCGCTTACGAGATCGTTCGCGTATTATACGTACACGTATCCGATATCCGCCCGTTGTTTCCTTACGTTGCTCGTGGCGTTCGATGGAATCGGGCCGCGTATGCGTTCGCGGAAATCAAGAGTAAGAAAACATTCGTTCGAGTGTACAGGAGGGGAAGGGAGGTATAGGATTTCTTCGCGGGCCGCGGTAACCGGAGGAAAATGTAAACCCGGGAGGAGGAGGGGTCTAAAACGAGTAAATTTGAAAAATGGATATTTTCCTGGATTCTTCGTGTGACAAATGCACGCGCGTCGAAGCTGAAACGTTCGTATCGTATTGTTGAGAATATAGAGATATACGGATTGAGGATCGATCGGGGAAAAAGAAACGGGAGGGCGATAATATTATTTGTACTGTCGATAAGTAACATTATCGAACGATTTTTCGAAGAGCAAGCTGCGCGAGGAGAATTACGTAATTTGTGGAATTTAGAGAATTCTCTATCGGTCCGTTTCACAGGATTAGTACACTTTTCGGGGTGACGAGGAAAAATCGATACGGGGGCGGAAGGATGCAGCGGTCCAAAAAAGCCGAAACAATTTCGTAAATCGAGCGTGCGTAACGTATCGCGCGCGTTCCCATCCCCGCCAGGGGCCAGGATCGGTAAATAACTTTCCCGTTACTCTCGCTACTTTAGGCAACTAACGAACGTGAAATTAACCGCGGTAACCTGGGAAATAATCAAAGTAACGACGCTTGAATGCTCGAAATCGCGCTCGTCGTCGTATACGCCCGCCTGCTGTATACACACACGCGCACACGCTCGCCCAGACAGTAATTATCGACCCCGTCAAAGACCTCCCTTTAACGCGGCAGTACGCGCAATTAAGTGACATAAGCGACCGTAGCTGGCCACAGTTTGCGCGTCCAATCCTCTTTTTCGATCCCGACCGGTTCTCCACGATCATATCCTTCGTGTGTATATCGAATCCGCTAAATAAATTTATAATCTTCCTTATATTTATCTTTCCTTTCCTTCCCTCTCCGCTCTTCTCCTTCTCCCCTCGGCGTTGCCACGACGACGACGACGACGACGACGACGACGGTTGCCGTCGCGTCGTAAAACGGAAGAAAAATCGACGGTCGTCGAGAGAAAAAATCCCCGGTTATTCTTGGCTCGCGTTTTACGATCGCGAAAACGGCGCGGTAATCTCGCGAGCGCGGATGTAAAACCGTCCGCCATCGAAAGGTAAACACCGGTAGCCAGCGGTAGGGATCGATGTCCCGCCGACATCGAGGCTCGATACGGTACGTTCCCCGCCTCGGATCCTGTAAATATCGGAGCGCGATTACGCGAGTTATCGGTGACGGGACACGGCCGGGTGTCGACTATCGCCGTCTCGACGCGACGATTCCCGGTAGTCCGATCGTTTATCAGCGTTCCACACGTTGTACGCAACTTTGTTATCGGTGCGCAAACGCGCGTGTCGCGATACCCGATCGTAACCTCGAGGTGTTACGCCGTTCGCATTCCGATCGCCGGCCCTCGGTTGTCTCCCTCCCCCCCCAGGACAACATTCAGGACAGGATGATGTAATCGAAACATCGCCTCCTAGAGTTTCATATCTTTGCGATACGATTGCGAATCGATCGTGATTTAACGGGCACGGTGTTCCCTTCCACCTTTCCTGTTCCTTTCTCGTTTTTTTATTTGCCGAGAAATGAGAAAAAGGGGGGAAAAGGGAAAATTATGTAGCGCCAGAAAACGTATATAGTGCGATTATGTTGATGAATTCATCATTCAGTGAATGGCGTAATTTTTCTCAACAGAAATCGAGGAGAAAGAAGGATATTTGTATCGAGAATAGTGTTGGAACGAACCCCTCGACGCATTTTCCTTCTGGTCCGTCGAACAAACAGCTTAAATAAACGCACGTGATTGGATCCGATGTATGCGCATCTGGCTACTAAACGGAGGGAGGGGAGAAAAGGATTCTTTTTTTCTCTGTTTCTCTCTCTCTCTCTCTCTCTCTCTCTTTCTCTCGAAGGAACACGCCCCGTTGGTCCGTTTTTTCCACCCCCTTCGAACAGTCTCGAGTAGGGCACTCGGAAGCACGCTCGGTTCCTTTCATGCGCAAATTCGCACTCGGCGCGACGACTCTCGACGCGATCCCTCTTTTTTTAAAATTATTCCCGCCGACTGTGCCGCGCGATGACATTAGATTACCCATCCCTTCCGCGAACAGACACCCCTCTGTCGATCCACGAAGTCGGAGGAGCGTTGCGCATCCAGTTAGATCGCTCCGCAAATACGCGTCCTTATTGTTACGCTCGAATTTTGAGAGAACAATTTCTTTCCTTCTCCCTCTCCTTTCGAGAAAACTATTGGAAATCAAGAAAGTATCCACGATACAGCTGGAATATTTTTCCACGAATTGGTGCACAATAATTTCTTTTTACTTTTAGCATCGTCATAGTTCTTACTATATCGCGACATCTTTTTTCTTCGAAAAAAAAAAGTCCAATCAGTGCAACATCGAATTGGTATAATTGATAATTTTCTTTCTTTTTACTTTTAGCATCGTCATAGTTCTTACTATATCGCGACATCTTTCTTCTTCGAAGTCAAATCAGTGCAATCCAAGTTCGATTCCAAAATTATGTTAACAGAGACGTAGACTATACGAATTGGTATACAATTTTCTTTTTTTTTTTCATTTTTAGCATCGTCATACTTCTACTTATTTAGTGATAGATAATTTGAGATAAAAATAATTTGTTCGCTTCCTCTAAATTCGGCATCTTTTCTTTTTCGAAGAGAAAGTCGTCGAAAAATCAACGCGTTCGATTCCAAAACTACGTCGCACTCGTAGCTGTACATAGAGACACAGAGAAATTCGCACCGTTCGTTACAATTTTTATTCGTTTCATTCGGTCGGTCACAGGCGGTGAGTTTTAATTTCATCCCAGAATTTTTCATCCCACTATTCGACGCGTAACGCGAGGCGTGCGCCGTTGACTGAAAGGCGGAATAACATTGGATTACCCACACCCCCATTGTTGACGCCCCACAGGCAACCCTGGCAGTTTTTACACCCTCTTCAGCCACCCCAGAGAGCGAGCGTTCCTTTCTTCTCGTGGCCACGCGCGGTAAAGGGAAAACAATCTTTGGCGGAAAACAGCGCGTCGAATAATTTATCGGCGGTGGGCCCAAGTTGCAACGAGTCACGACCACCCCTGTCCCTATCTATCACCCCTCCCCTCACGCTCCTCCGCTCTTTCGTGCAACCCTTCGAAACGTTTCCCCGCCTCGAAACTTCCTTCCTCGCGCAGAAAATTTCACGTGCATGCCGATTTTCGAGCATGAACTGAGATTCTCTCTCCGTTTCTGCGCCAAACACGGTGGGAAAAAATTTAGCGACGAGAGGATTGGATGAACGGACGGGAAGCGGAAGAAAGAGCGAGCGACGTTTGAAAATTTCGATCGATAGACGAAACACATCGTTTCGAAAATTGCAATTGACGAAGAGCAGACGTCAAGTTTACAGCGCGTACGTAGAGTCGCTTTACGAAGAGAGAAGAGAAGAAAGGGAGAGGTTTGGAAAGGGAAGGAGGGAGATGAAAAAAGAGAAGGGTAACTTGACTGGTGTGCATTCCTCGATCTGGTTTTCTCCAGGGAGCGAGAGATAGGGAGTCGAGAGATATCGCAACAGAGCTAATCAACAGTGAGGCAAGAACGATTTTCACCCCTGTCGTTCCGAATAAAAAATAGTTCCCAGCCGATAATATCGCTGCCGGGAAGATAGACTTTTTTTCGCTCTCTCTCCCCATCCACGGGGACTCTGTTCATCCTTCCAACCTATGCAAACTGCCTATAAAACTCCCAAGAGAATCGACCACTCGTCTCGAATCCGCTCGAATATTTTCGAATCAGCTCAGTCAGAGATGGACACAAGATTCCCTCTCGCGAGATTAATCGCCTCCTCCGTCTTCGATCCTCGACAAATATCCACATAAACGCTTTTCCCCTTTGCTTTCGAAAAAAAAAAAGAAAAAAGAAAAAAGAAAAATCGTGGTCGCAGTGGGGTTAGAAAATTCTAGTGGCGAAAATGACGAGGCGCGAGTACGAATTCGGCTGCAAATCGATTTTTTATTGGCACTCGATCACCAGGGGTGTGTTCGACGATTGAAGTGGGCCCGCCGGAATCCAAACTTCCTGCTGGCACTCTCCTTTCTGTAGCCGCCCCGTCACTCGTTTAAACCAGCCGGATCCCCGTGCCTCTCTCGTTCACACGCTAATTCGTGACTCAGCCGAGCAATTAATCAAGTTCATTCGCATCGCACTCGGCTACCGCCGCTCCGAGTAGTTTAGTTAAGTTCATCGTTGCAACCGACGGTAACTTGACGATAACTTCGCCTCCGCTTCTGCGAGTCTTGGGGAGGAGGGGGAGTTTGGCTGAGCGAGCGTGGAAAAGGTCAAAAATCGCACGTGATAGTCTCGAGAGTCTCGAGAGTAGAACAGTTTGATCGGACGATTCGCTTCCAAGTTTGAATCAATTCGTGCAATTCGTATTTGAAGAATCTGTCGATTTAGTTAATCTTCGAGTTTTTTTTTAAATTGAACTAAGTAAAGCTTGCAAGCTTTTCATTCCTTTTGCACCGAGACTGTCAATCGTAGAGAAATTTTCGTAGAGAATCGCGTGATGAATTGTTTCAATAAAATATACGTCTCAAACAAAAAGAAGGAGAAGATGAAGAAGAGTCTAATTCGAGTTAGTCCGCGGAGCAAGGGCCACGAATTACGAGGGCATAGGTAACGTATATGAATGACGTGGCTGAACTCTGACATCGGTAACATCGCTTTAGGGACACTCCAGACATCAGCTGCTGTTTGTTAAACATCGTTCAGCTTGTCAGCGTGAACACGCCCGCCTGCTCCCGTTGCACGCGTCCTAAAAATTCAAGCCTTCTCTTCACAACTTCCTTTCCGATATCGACGTCTCTTAATAACTTTCGATCCTTCTGAGAATTGAGATTATTCTTATTCCCCTCTTCTCTAATTATCGTATAACATTCGTTCGCTCTTTCAAATTTCGAGAGAATCGAGAAACTTTGGGACAACGTTGAAGCAACGGTCATTTTTCTCGCGATTGGAAAAGATTCAACTGGAGATTCGTTCGAGGATGATTCGTATTTCCTCTTCGAATTAGGCGATAGTCGGATTTCTCGAATTTTCGTTTGACGATTGATTTATAAACGAGCGAAACGTTCGTCGGCGGACGTTTCTTTTTTTCTTTTTGTTCAATGTAAGAATCCATTTAATAAAACGATGCGCGTAATCGACGCTTCGTTGAAGCTCGTTTGTGTCATCTCTGCGAGCCGATAGTCACGGAAAGGGACGGAAAGTCGATAGCGATGAGTTTGCGACACGCCGTGTAATTTAATCGTTTAAAAAGTTTCCCGGAGGAGTTCCCTCGCAGCCTCGACGTAGCGCCGTCGGACACGGTTCAATCTGCTCCTTAAATATTTGTCGATAAATCGGGAAGAAATTCCGATAGGAAATTCGTCTCGTTAGATATTGTTTCGATAATACTCGAGCGCCGCGCCCTCCACTTCGCCGAGAGAGATTTTCAGGGAGCGAAGATACAGATTAAATACACCCCGCGACGTTGTTTCGAAATTGTGCGCGCGAAAATCTAAGAATTTCGAAATTGTACAGGTGTTATAGGGAAGACCGTGCTTTAATGGTTGACGAGATCCGTCTCGATTCGCAAAACTTCTTGGACGAGCACGAATAGGTATAAGCGCAACGAGGAGAAAATAAAGAGATGAAACGGCGAGTCGTGCGAGAAAATAACCCGCACGAGTCGCGATGTGACGAGAGTGAAAAAGTTGAATCGCCGTTAAAAATAACGCCGGTCCTCTCTCCGCTCGGCCGGCAAAACTATTGCCCTCCTCTCCGCTTCGAGATTCCACGCCGGGAACCGATCGGCCCGCGACTATATATATCAAGCCGACCGAGTATAAATATTTATAAAATAGCGTCGGCAGATGGTGGGTTGATTCAGTTACACCAGCGCTACCACGGACCCGCTTTCCACGTCACCCAACGGTATACTTATTACCGTTGTTTGTTTCTTATATTAGACGCGCCGTGAATCACAACTTCTGTCCACAGATTTTTCATTCACGGTCGGGGGTGTAAATTATCACGACGCGAGACGTCTAAAGTTCGAATTCGATTCGAACTTATTTTTTTATTTTTTTATTTTTTCTTTTTCGAAGAGGGCAAATTTTCTCTAAAAAGATATCGTTCGTGTTTTCGAGTCATTCTCGTCCTCGTTTCGAGACGACAGCATTGAAAAGATAAACAACGGTGGGAGAGAGAGAGAGAGAGAGAGAGGAAATTACGAAAATCGAATGGTCGCAATCCGGTTCAAGGCAACTCCTCGTTGCTGCTACTGCAATGCTTTGCAATGCTTGCCTTTATCGTAGGCGTGTGTACTCGTTAATAATTTATGTTCGAGTAACGTGTGCCGGACGGCTCGACTTTACCCACGCAAATATCGGAGCATGGGTGTACGCACGAATTTCAGACGAAGAATATCAATCGTAATTTTTCCTTTAATCGCGTCTTCGGGAGAATCTATTGAACTTTTTTTTCGAAAATGATTTCTCTCGTTCGAATTCTTGCAAAATTCGTACAGTTGTTATCTCTCTTATTTAAATCTCGAAAGTTCAAGACCAAACACGTTTTATCGATTATTCGCATAGTACACGTATATATACAACGCACTGCACTATCTCCGTGTTAATCGCTCTCTTTCCCAACAATTCTCCGCGTTGGTTTTTCCAGGTCTTCGTCGTCCAATTCCGCGAGAGTTTCCGCCCGATTTAATCGCGCGCGCGGGTCCACCAGACTTTTCAAGACCTATATTTCATTTTTAATATCGCACGTGTGGCGCCCGCGATGATATATTTCCACCAGCTAGCTAACCGCGTGCTTTCGAACCACCCCCTCGGATCAGAGTCGATTCACCTTTATTCGTATATCGATCCTTTCATCGAGAATGGAACAAGCGTACCTTGTATATTTTTTACCGATTTTTCATCGGTTCGTCCCCCTCTCCCCCCGAAAAAGTGGAAATAAATATTTATTTCCATGGGGAAACGCGCATAATAAATCGTTTTTTCCCCCCCTCGATCACGAGAGCAATTGTTGTGGAAATTAACAGTATTATTATTCAATTAATTCCCAATAGATGGACAATAATGGAATGGAAAAAGGAGATCGCGCGTTTCGATTTCTTCGAAACCACGCCACGGTTTCGAACGTCGCCACGATGAACGACGTTTTTTCCTCGTGGAACGAGGCTCTCGTTTATTCGCCTTGCTCGCCACGCGAGCGTCACCCCGTGCAACGCACACCGCGATATACGCGTGGAAAATGCAACGTTGGCGTTTGCTCGGCTTCCAGCAACGAGCTGGTGTTGCGCGGAATCGATACACGGCCACGGCGAAAAGTCGCGAGTTTACCACGAGATGAAAATGCGCAGGGGTGCAATTAAGGCGTACGTACACGACGCTGTTCGGTGGGAAAGCCTTTGCACGGCCTTTGTACTCGTACTGTTCGCACTCTAATTGATCCAACAGGTAACGAGATACCCGCGATTCGCAAATCTCGGCTGCTCGCGTCGTCTCGATCGCGATAATTACCACCGGGATGATGATCATTTTCGCCGATTTTCCTCGATTCGACAAAGCAATGGAACAAAGCAATTAATTAGGAACGAACAATGGAAGCTGGATATCACGGACGCGGAGGATCTCTTCGTTCTTTTTTTCTTTTTTTTTTTTTCCCCTCTCGTTTCTCGTTTCTGTGTCATCGTCGAGAGAGAAACGATCCGCTCAATTGTAGATCTCGTACTTTTTTCTTCTTCATTTTCAAGCGCATCGAGCTTCATCCCTCGGAGGAGAGAGAGAGAGAGAGAGAGAGGGGGGATCGGTTGAAGATCATCGCTCGTATCGACTCGCCATTTCGAGAATTCGCGATTTTTTTTCCCGATCGTAAATTGGCGAGAGTCTGGGCCGAGACGACACGGCAATCGGATGAAATTAACGCTTCGCCTTCTTTCCGCCTTTTATCCCTCCCCTCCCCGACCAGAGAAGGCAAGTTTCAACGCGGAGGTACCCCTCTCCCCCTCCATCCTTTTTTTTTTGTTCGAACTTAATCCCAGGCAAGTTTTCTTCCCTCTCTCCTTGCCTCGGTAAGGATGGATAGTAGACCCTCGAAGACTTTAAATTTCGACTTGGCGAAGAGGCGGAAGGGAGTAGGAGCGGCGCTCAAACTTTTCATCCCTCCGCCATTACTGGATTTCGAGCACAGTTTAATCTCGTCGTTTACGCGGAATAATCGCGAGACGCCTCGAGGATGTGCATTAAAAGTCATACCCTCTCCTCAAATTCCTTCCCTGCTTGTCTTCTCTATAAGCGCTTCATCATTTACGACCTTTCGCTTCTCTTCCCGCCAACTTTCACGGGAAAAGCAAGAAATAACTTTCGAAATATTTTCCCTAACTATCGCGATACGCGATAGCTGACAACGTGCAATTCAGCGAATTCTCTTCCGCGATCAGAGAGAGAAAGAGAGAGAGAGAGAGAGAGAGCTCGAATACTCGGCTCGAATAATTACGAATTGTCGCGCGAATTTGTGGAGCTGTTTCTCGAGAACGTGCATATCCACTACTCCACCTATCCACGGGATTTTACGCGAGACACGCGACCGGGACGAATTTCGATTCCTCGAAACCGAAAAAATAGCCGAATTCCCGTTTCGAAGGCTTTCATTTTCGATAAACGATGTTCGAGCGAAAGATTTCCTCCTCCCCCTGATTTAGGAGCTTTTCTCATTGATCGGATTCGAATGTCGGAGGATAGAGAAAGAGAGAGAGAGAGAGAGAGAGAGAGAGAGAGAGGAAAAAAGAAAACGCAATTCGAACAACTTTGTTATTTTCAGTCGAGCGGATCGCAGCGAACCGTGGAGAAACGAAAGTGATTTTGCGGTCGCGACGTCCGGTGAAAACCAGGCCCGCGTTAAATGGAAGCGTAATTGACTATGAAAAAACAACGCCCGTGGAAAATCGACTCGATCTCTGTAGGACTGGACCTGTTTTCAGGGCGTAAGCTGAAGGAATGCGTTCTCTTTCTCTCTCTTTCTCTCTCTCATCGTCAAGAAAACCGCGGAAATATTCGATTATCCATCGTGATTGACAATGCCAATAATTATCATCACAACGAAGCTAACAATGAAGCTAATTGTATCATGGTAATAATAATAATAATAATAATAATAATAATAACACCGTGGAGACGCATAGACGCATAACGGAGAGGTAACGAGAACAAAGTTGTCGTCGTCGCTCTCCAAAGTCTTCCACTTTTTCGAAGCGGACCCGTGAACCGCGTAACCCGGCCCGTTCACCGTGGCGAAATCATCGATTCGAGATTCTCAATCCCCGAATCATCCGCAAAGGTGGCGCGTATCGATACGCGGGAGAGGGGGATCTCCTCCCCGACGCGGCGACCGAATATCGGCCTTCCACGAGCGACAATGACCGGCCCTCGAAACGGATAAGCCTGCAATCGTACCGTTTGTACTTCCGTACGGCCGCATCCCCCGCTTGATCGCTTTGTGAAAGCCATCCATACGCATCCGTGATCAAGGTATCAGCCGCGATTTCATCCGACGAAAATCTATGTCGAGGACGCGCCGCTCGATCCCCTCTCGATTTTGTCATCCGCCTCGCTTCACCTACGCCCCCTCCCTCCCTCCCCAATTCACCCCTACCCTTCCACCTCCTCCATCTCTCTTCGTTCGACGGGCAGGGGGAGCGGAGCGTGGTGGTTTGATCTCTTCCGGCGCGCGATATATATCGTAATAATTTTCGAATGGAAAACTGCTTTCGCTCTCGAGACCAACTGCTTGAAACCGCAACGATCATCGGACGAGCCTTTGTTCATCCGATAATATGGAAAATATACGATACTTGCGACATCGACGAGAAATCGAGAGCGCGGAAAATCGGGGTTTCGGCCCCCGAATCGCCTTTGCCGCGCGGCCAATTGCTCTTCGATTAATAAAATATTGGAGGCGTGCGGTGTGTATATCGGGGCGATACCCGATATCCCGTCGTTGGTTTGGAAAATTGGAGGGCGAGGCGTGCGTACGTACGGCGTTTCGTTCAACCACCGCCGATGTTTGTTCTAAACTTTGGTGGTTTTTACTTTTTTTTTTTTTTTTTTTTTTTTTATTTTTCATAGATCTCAAAGAAATTGGCCTGTAATTAATCGTCAACCGACATTTTCGATACGCAACGATTGGAACAGGCGAGGCCGATGTCGATTCCCAATTGCGACCAGTTTCCGATTTTTCCTCCCTATTGTTTCAATCAAACTCGATCGATGGTTTTCATAATGGAAAACAATTCCTTTTTCCCCGGGAGTTCGTGTATCGATGCTTGTTTTTTTTTTTCTTTTTTTTTTTACTTTTATTTTTTTATTATTTTTTTTTCCCCATTAAAATTGCACGTAATCGATCGAACCGCTGCCTACACGTGCAGTTTACTACAACTCTCCCCGGTTTCGATCTATCTCGAAAAAATTCCTTCGTCATCCCCCACTCTTCCTCCCCTCCTCTTCATTCTTCCAAATTTGTAGATTCTTTTTTTTTTTTTTTCATTTTACACAGTGGACGAAATTTCAAGCTGTATTATTAACTCGTTTCTCGGTTCGAAACGAGAGAAACGCATCCGCATTGTATCCCCCCCCTCCGTTGAAATTAATTTCGCTGGCTCAGACGGCAGCGAAATGAGCCAAATTTCCGGAATGTGGCCCGAGGCCGGGCCGGCCACAAACGTGTGGCGAGTTTGATTTTTATCAAGTGTATCGACTACAAACGGAGAGCCAGGGGCGATCCTACCCCTCCGTTGCAGCTAATGGGTTCGCGCGCGGGCGTAAAGAGGGACGCCGCGTCCTGGTTCGAACTGAAAAACCAGCAGGAATTGAGAATGGAATTGCCGATTCCAGGCCGCGGCCGTTTAAAGCCTCAGCGTTACGTGAAAATCGAACCTTGTCGGCCGCTTGTTTCGCGTTCGCTTGTTATATAGTCGGTCGAGCTGCCGGTGACGCAGATGCGTGCACAACCGACCTCGTATGGGATACGTATGTACATGAGCATTTAGTCGACGCGAAAAAAAAAAAAAAGAAAAAAAGACGGCAAGTCAAAAAAATGGCTTTCGAATTGGAACAAGTCTCTACCTCGATTCTTCTGTTTTTATTCCCTTCCTGGCCTGGAAAATTCAACGGTGAAACGCGGCGCGTTTCGCGTTCGAAATACCGACGACCCTTGAAGTCGAAAATAATGGATCCATTTTTTTTTCTTTTTTTCTTTTCCAAGAATATTGTACCGTCTTTTTTTTTTTTTTTTTTNTTTTTTTTTTTTTTTTTTTTTTTCTTTAATTTTTCGATATCGGGATGAAAGGTACGACGATAAAAAGAAAAATTGCAATCTCGTCAAGGATATTTTCTAGAAAAACGAGATTATAAATCGAAGACTTAAATATCAAGAATAACTAATAAGGAATAAATATTGTTTTTACCAACACCAACGTATTATTAGAACTTGATTTAATTTCGCTCCACTGTCGATACCGTTGTCCGCGAAAGGATTAATATCCCTCGAAATGGGACGCGACAAACTTGGAAGAACGATTTCATCTACCCCGCGGAACGGTATTCTTCAACGCGTTTTCTTTATCGCTTCGAAGGATCGCAAACTCGCGTTGGGGGAGAAAGTTGGGGGAGGAACGCTCGCGCAAGCTATCCAATCTCGCGTTAGTGGATCCGGCTTGTATCCCGGCGCGATACGTTTTCGGGGGAAAGCGCCGTTTAAGTAACATCTGGCAAATAAAACTGGTCCCTTCCCGCGATTGTATCGCCTCGAGACCACCTTCTCTTGGATAAACTTGGCCGCATCAACGCTTCCGTTCGATCCCTTTTCGTATCCACTTTGCAACGCGGTCGCGAAGAAAACCCTTTCCTCCCGTCGAAATTTCGCCGCACAATGTCGCGCTGCCGCTAACCTGTCAAAATCGAGAACGAGAACGCCGCGAGAAAGTTGCGGAGAGAGTTTTTGACACGTGGAGAAACTTTGCAACGGTATCGCGCCAAGTTGCGAGATAGTTGGGGACATAACAGGAATCTCGCAGACATACAACTCGTGAAACGTGGAAACCTTTCACACCTCTTAATCGTCAACGTCTACTCCGCTTTTTCCCAATGCAACGAAACGGAGGAAAATATCTTATTACCTCATTAGACGCAGCAAGTAAGATCTGCGATGGACGTGCAAACAACAGTCTAAGGAAGAGCTTCGAAGAATAAAAGTAATTGCAGATAAAAGTCCTAATTCTTTTTTAATCCAATTGCACGAGGATGAAATAATAAATAGATCAAATATACTTTGGTGCGGTTTTCCCTCATCCTTCGTTTGATAATACCACTCACAATTTCATCAGCTTCGAAGCATAATGGATATAATACAATAGCGTTGTAACAGGGTTTGCATAAAGTGGATGGAACGCTAAATGTGCAATTTCAAAAGAAATTGTTCCATTCGTCGTCCTATCCCACACGCTTAATTGTTAATATCTGGAGCAAATGTTTCTTGGCGCGCAACGCTAATTCGAGGAAACTATCTTACGATTTCATTAGGAAGTGGAAACTCGTTCGATGGTGGATTTTAGAGGGCTCGGGTTTTAAATCATTGGCGGCATCCGGCGCGGTATCCGCTCGGGAAATCAGCAGCCGCAGCCGCCGCCGCCGCGGTTGTTTCTGTCGAGATTTCGCGTGTGTCGTCGACGATATCGGCGCGCACACATCTCGAAAATTCGAACGGGCGCAAGTGCGCGCCGTTAACGCGGATATTAATGTAACCGTGCTCGGCCCTGTATACGCGTCCCTATATAATATTCGGGGCTGACAGTAAGTGCCAACTCGTCGCCATTTCCACGGTCGAGCCGTGGAACGGCCACCGTTCTGCGCGAGTCGTAACTTTGTCTCAACAGCTTCCAGCACCATCGAGCGGAAAAAATCCAATCCAAACACCGAATTTACCCGCGACGCTTGCTAATTTCGCGTCGAAAATCGTTCTCACCCTCCCTCCACTACTACCCTGCGTAACTGGAAATTATTACTTTCCATTCGAGCGTAGGGAGAAAAGAGAGAGTCGGTGTCTTTAATCGACGACGATGCATCACTACGTCCTTTCATTCTCTCTCTCTCTCTCTCCGTAAAGGAGAAGAAAAAAATAAAATAAAATAAAATCAACACACATACGTCGCGATGACATTTGTACATCGCGTTCGTTTCACAGTTGAGTTGGCGTATTCTCGATTATATGAATTTTTTCGTTTGCTTGAAAGTTTGGGAGTCGTGCCGGGTTCGTTTCGGTCAATTTTACGCTTCTTTCGGCACGATGCGCGGCTCGAATCAGTGGCATCTGCAACTGCAAATTGAAATTAACGGTGGAAAAACGGTCGCATGAAAATGCCGAGGAGAGAGAAAGAAAGAAAAAAAAAAATAAAAAGGAAAAATCTAACTCGACTCGGATCCCGTATCCGCGGAACGTAATTATCCGCGACGCGCGTAATTCCACGCACGGCCCTCGATAACGTTCACTCTCGGCCCCGTCCGAGCAAAGTCGGCGATCCGCTTCATTAGTTTCGCGCGCCGGTGACAAGCCTTTGTCCTCTCCCTTAACGTTTTTTGTTCCCCCTCGTTTCCAACCCATCTCGCCGAAACGAACCAACTTTTCGTCCAAACCGAAACCCCTCCCCTTCCACCCTTCCGTTGCGTAGTCGGGACGAGGTCGTTTTCCATCCCCCCGTTGAAAACGATCCGCGTTCACCGCGGCCATCTCTAGAATTTATTCTACCAATCAACCACCGCGCGCAAAACCGTGCAATACCAATTTCGAGAGAGGAGGGGAAAAGGAGGGAAAAAAAGCAGGATCGAATGAAGAGAACCTCCTCTTCCTTCCTGCCTCGTTGCGACACCTCGTAACAACGCGAGCTTCTATCCCCTTTTCGATTCCTTTCGATTTCTGAAGCGTGGACACGGAAGTCGAGCAACTGGTCTCCCTATTTAGCGATTTCCGATGAAAGTTTCTTCCTTGTTTCCTTTCCCCTCTGCGAGTTTCGAGAATAACGTTGCTCCGTTTCGTTAAAATCGAGGGCCGCGGGAATTTTAAATTCGTCTTACAACCGCGAGTCGTTAACGCGGTGGAAACTACGTTCTCGAAAGAGAGAACTGGAATTTCCAGCGGGATGAACGTGGTTTTTCGTAAAATGGATACCTCCCCGCGCGAAAAGAAATCGCGGCACGCGCGAATAAATCGGCTCGCTCTCCGAGACGTAGCCCTTTTGTGCTGAGATTCATAAAAAGGAAAAAGAAAAATCCCCTCCCGTTTGATTGCCCGTTTGGAGGCTCGGTCTCCACTTTATTTGCGCGTTGCTCGTCGCGCGTTCGCTCTTATCGCGATGAGAGGGATGGGGGGAAGAGTGGAGGAGAAGGGAGTATAAATCCGTGCAACGGCGCGAAACGGACATAAATCTCCGGTTTAGAACAAAGACTCTCGTTGGCGAGTGTTTGCACAGAGTCCGTTAGGCAAACTCAATGGCCGAACGTGAACGGCGACCAACGGCCATTCCGTGTTTTTCTACGTGTCCTCCTCTTCTTATTCCGCCTCCCCCACCTCACTTTATCTCTTCTCGCACATCCCGTGGATCCGTCATTTCCTTGCCTCTCTGGATCTCTCCTCCCCTGTTCCTGTTTTCACTGTTTCCCCTTTCTTCCCCGCGCGTGGTACCGAGATGGAGGGCAAGTAAGACGGTCGATTCGAGAAGCCATCATTTCCTCCGCGATGTGGGGCTGTTTAGCGTGTCCTTTCTTCCTTCCTTCGTCCCCAATTCCTTTCTTTTCCTCGCCTTCGAGTTGGATTCTTCTATTCGAATCGAGAGAGAGAGAGAGAGTGGAGAGAGATCCTGTCCCACCCTTGTTTAGCGACGCCCATGCTTGCATTCCTTTATTCGCCTCCATTACTCCGACCCCTTCTCGCGGAGGGAACGCGTTGGTGGATAAAGTGGTCGCTTCTCCAATTTGCAAACGAGGGTGCAGAAGGCGACGCGCGAGTCTTGGAGAGTCTAGGACGAAGGGAGGAGATTCCACGGTTAATTTAGGCGTTGTGTTTCCCCGGGGTGCCGTCGACCTTCCCTCGCCCCTCGGCGAAAAATACCATCGACGATGGGTAGGGGTCATCGAGGGGTAGTCGAACGAGTCGGATCCACGACACTTTCTCGCTTAGCTCGTACGATATATCCTTTCGATCGATCGATTTTTCGAATCAATTTCGAATTCGAGCCTATCTCCATCTCCTCACTGTTATCGTTCACAATCGATACACGCGACGTCTCTTACAAAGATGACAAAGAAGATCGATCTTATCGATAGTTGGAATACTATATAGTTGGAGCTGCATATCTTCGTACTTCGGCTCGGTGTATTATTCGGTGTATTATTCGAATTCACCCTATTCGTTTTCGAGTCCACGTGGCGGGTTTTTTCACCCTTCGTGCCCTTCGTTCCCCCACCGATTCCTGTCAGAGAAATGGAGTTACGTCGGAGATGTCACGGTCATAATGCCACTTGACTTCGATTCGATCGAAGCCTCGCCCTACAACCACTTACGACTACTTTTCTTTCATTACCGGCAATCTCGCGTTCCCCGTCGCGTGGGGAGAAAACAGTACAACGGGAGATGGTTGAGTTCTTTACCAGAGGAGAAGTAAAGCTTGAGAACGCGTCCCTTTCTTCTTCGAGGAATAAAGATCGAAACTGAAGGAATCAAAATGGGGAGAGATAAAAGAGATTAAAAGAGAGAGCGAAGAGAAGAAATCACCGTTCTGATTCGAAAGGAAGACGATTCTCTCTACACGACTCTCCAACTTTCCCCGAATGCGAGCGTGTTGTCGCGCGCATTGTACGAGCGCATTGTTCGGCCTTCTCTAATGACTCGTCTGGCGACAGCTTTCAGGATCCCTCGCCGCCAAAGATGCTCGCCGACTCCGACCTCCCATCTCCATTCTTCTCTGCTCAACCCTCCTCTTTGTTTGACGCGTCTGTGTCTTAACGCGGCCACGCAATGGAGAAGTTGTGTTTTTGGCCGCCGCACACGAGCCATCCTAACTGTACCGCTCGAGGGTGGTGGCGTGGTAGTACGAGCAACCAAATTCCCCACTCGCAGCTATTGTTGCGTCTCGCCCGAAAATTATCCTCTTCTGGCCCGATCTTCCACGCTCGCGTTTTCCTCTTTGCGGCCGTTTCGTTATCGAGACGAATCCTGCTTTCAGAACGACGCTCGAATTATCCATCTTGGAAAAATGTCAGCAACGATTCTCCAACACCTGAAGAATCTCTCTCAGAACTGTTCATTTTTGCGTGCGAACGAAGCGTATGACTCTCCACCGAATGAGTTCGAGTCGTAGCTGTAACTTTCCGTTCGAATATCTCGGCGGCGAATTAAGCTAAATTCGAGCGTGCAAATCCTCCCTCCCTCCTCCGCGTTACTTCGTTCTCGCCGCGGATTATCGCGGGTAATAATAATCAATTCGAACGCGGCGGAGGCTTTATTTGTCGGTCGGGCGACGCCTACGATAGAAAACGGGAGCACGGCCGCTCCCGTGGCGACTCGCAAATCTTTCGTTTCCGGCTCAACACAGGCAGATCGAGTTAAACGGGAGCGGCACGGTGGGCCACGGGATGCTAACTCGTTCCGAGTTATACGCACCGTGTGACGCGCCGTTTCGTCGCTCGCCTACGATGTTTGCCAAGCTACAAATATAGAACCGGCTAAATGTCGCCCAACGATCATGTTTTTTAACGATACACTCGGTAACGCGTGTTTAACGAACGAGACACGAATGAACACGGTCGAACAACGTGTAAGAACAATATTTGGATGAATGAGAAAGGAGAGGATTATTGAGAATCCAATCATCGAGAGTCTAAGAGATATCGAAAGAATTGAAGAAAACGTGAACCCGAAAAAAAAATAGGAAAAAGTAGTTGTACATTGATGACAAGTTTAAATAATACGAACAGATAAAATAGAAGTAAATCTATAAAAATTACGAGTGTGAAAGCGGTTCGTCGAACGTTAATAATTCGTGTTTCCCGATGACCCAGATGATCGAGCCGAGTGGATTAAATTCGCGGATTAAAATCACAGTTTTCCAGGGGAGCAATTATAACGTATTCCTTTCGGATTATTCTTTTGCCGGGTGTACCGCGATGCTCATTGTCCCGGGCATTAAAGAAGATCTCGAAGAGGGAAGTGGCGCGATTTCCAAGTTGGCTCACAGTTGCGAAGAATAGCCGGGAGCGCTTAGCGACCGAGTAATTATTTTATAAATATTCCGCTCGTTAAGACGGTATCGGTGAACCGTTCGCCAATTCGAGCTTCGTTACCTCTCTTAAATCATTTCTTCCCTCATTTTCATTCCTTCCTTCCTTTTCCCTCCCCTTTCCCTTCGGTAAAAACACTTTGCGATTTCTTTGTCGCGATTAAATATAGAAACGGAACGAAACTTTCCGCGTCTTTTCAACGAAATATAAGTTGGCGCAACGGAAACGGGTCGATTGTTCCAATTAATTCGAGGATAAACAAATTCCACGTATTTTCTCAATCTCGTCAAAATTAAAAATTGAACAATTTTGAATCAAATATGGATACCTGTAACGCGTACTAATGTAAATACATTTCACTCAATTTTGTGTTCAGAGAATCGACACGCGACATTCGTATATCTCGACAACTAAAAGTCGAATAATTTTCAAACGTGGATACCTAGATCGTTTAATACATATTCAATACTGTGTTCGGTTATTCGAATGATTAAACTTCGAATGATCGACTAACCGTTAATTCGATCGTTCGACATCGTTCGTTTTCGTGTAATTGCTCGATCGAACGATTCCTCGACTGTATAAGTCTATATATATAGACTATTATTCCATAAAATAAGAAAGAACCGATAACGATACTTTGCACTTAACGTACGTTACGTTCCTCGTCCGTTTCACCAGAGATTTTAATATCCTGCCCTTTGATACCCCCTTAAAACTCGTCCGCCTTGCTCTCTCGCAACAGATATCTGTAGCTACGATCCAATTCTCCAAATAGAGGATTGAAACGAATGGAGGCAGATACACCGGGTTACCCTTCTCCTATGTACCTAGCCAGAGCTTAGATACCTTATCGTCCTCGATGCCTCGCCTATACAAGACCGTATTCATTTCGTACCGTTTGAACCGTGCACAACGAATCCGCAATCAGAAAGTTGGCTCGCAGTCAGAAGAGGCATTGGCTCGGCATCGAGGACACGGGGCCGAATTTATTTCGGATTTAAACACG
This sequence comes from Apis laboriosa, assembly GCF_014066325.1. Lineage (NCBI taxonomy): Eukaryota > Metazoa > Arthropoda > Insecta > Hymenoptera > Apidae > Apis > Apis laboriosa. The sequence goes on along the minus strand of NW_025222928.1, from coordinate 4,936,086 downwards.
ATCGCGCAGTCGAGGTACGAGTGTTATTATTAAAACGGATGGAGGGCGAACGTGCACGAGGATCGTGTAACGGAACCTTTCGAGGAGCGAATCGCGGGAATGGAAGGGTATCGATGGAAATTCTTGAGAGAATTCGAAGGCAGGATGCTCGCCAACGTTCCAACGCTCTCTAAGGGATTTCAGATTTGGGTCAAGCATTCTTTTTGCTTGCTTCTGTTCTCGCTTCCGTCGATACTCTTGCAACGAATCGACCAATTTTCCCGCCTCTATTCCCCTCACGCACCGTGCCCAACCATCCGATTCCGCTCGCGACGGATACATCCTTCCCCTCGCCCCATCCTCGACCGAAAAGATCTTCGATCCGTATACCTGCTGTTTACCTCCTCCTCCTCCTCCTCCTCCTCCTCGAGGATGAACGCCAATTCCCCCCGTTAAAAACGTTGAAAGCGTACGGATCGTCGTTCGACTCGCTCGCTCGAGTGGTGGAAAGGGAGGAAAAAAGGGAGGAAAAAAGGGAGGAGAGGCGCACGGGGTTAGCGGGCGAGGTAACTTGGCCGTCGTCGCGTAGGGGGAGAAGAAGGGCAGTGGCACCCTTTGTCGGCCGGCGGCACATTGTTTCCAGTGGCCATAAATTGTCTCGCGGCTCGCCTCGAGACTAGGCTCGAGCTTCCTTCCTTCCTTCCTTCCTTCCTTCTCGCCCTTCTCGCGAATAGAGGAGAGGGCCACCACCCGTTCCTCCCCGATTTTCTTTGCCGCCGTCTAGCTCCCATCCATGACGCCGGCCAGGGGGGGTGGAACCGCCGCTGCAACCCTCCATCCCGACTAAAAGCGGTCTCCGCCGCCGCTTTACCTTGACCGGTGCTTGTTTACGCGACAAAACGCGAACCTCGTCTTCCAAGGAAAAACTTTCTTGGACGAGAATGTACGTTTCTCCTCTCTTAATTCCTCTCTCCCTCTCCCTTCCGTTCCGCTTTTCCTCTTCCGTCCATCCTTCTCTTCCCTCCTGAAGATTTCTTTTCAACCGAGCCCGCAACCCTGAATATCGCTCGCCGTTTCCAACGGTCTTACACTCGGTTTCCAGCGGTGTGCAGAGAGCGTCTAAACGGTTTTACGCTGCGATATACAGCCCTACTGTACGGCTATATACGCCACGTTGGCACATGTTCCGTTACAGCGTTATAGCGGTAAGGCTAACCTCCCTACGACGCCATTTTCTCCATCCCTTAGCCGTGCTTCCAGCCAGGCTTTTCCATATACCGTCTTTTTTCCCCTGCTTCGCGTAAGATCGTTACTTCTTTCCATCCCCATAGGGGACCAACTTATCGAGTTCGAAACAATATACCTGCGGGACACCATCGGTATCGGCGCCATATCCCGCCTGTACAACGTGTTCCTAGGAAACAACGACTTCCTAGCTACCAGTATAGTAGCTCGTCGAGGTACTAAACTAACGTTTCTCTCTCTCTCTCTCTCTCTCTCTCTCTCTCGTGCAATCTCGGCCTCTTGACGCGTTATCCGACGAGAGCGAAGGTTACTCGATGAAATATATTATACGAGGAATAGGGTTGAAGCGTTGAAGGGATTGATAATTCATAGCTCGTTGGCGATCCTTATCTGGGGATTTCCATGGCGTTTTCAATGGAGGACAACGTGGAGGGGGAGAAGCGCGTGTTTGCACAGACGTCGTCCGACTTAAATCCGGGAGGGTATCGCGCGCTCTTCTCCCTCGACTCGACACTCGAGGTAGTCGCGAGATAACGCTTGCTCGTGCACACAAGGGTTGCGCGAGGAACGGTTCAAAGTTATCTCGCCGTTAATTCGATCAGAGAGAGAGAGAGAGAGAGAGGCGTCCCATTTTTCAACCAATGTCTCGATTTCATCTCGCGTAAAACCGGTGTTGGCACGTATCTCGTCTCGACGCCTCGACGGGGGAATCGGTCGTGAACAACTTTCATTGTTAATTGCAACAACGTCGTAAATTCTTGGCAAAGTTCGAGAGGGGAAGATAGAGAATGGTTTGGAAAGATGAAAAGACGATCCATCGGAGTGCGGGCATCCTTCGATACGGAACGAATCGTAGCTGCAGACGGACGCGTAAACTTTGGATTGGCTGCGATCCAGTCGCATGGTTTATTAGATCTCCCCTCGGTTGGTCGAGCCAATCGATGCGCCCCATGCGATATTATTGTACCTGCAGATTTTATTCGCCTCCCCCACCCGTGTAACCTCTTCCGCTCTATCGAATCACGTTTCCAAACAAACGCCGAGCATCCAACCGGAACCGTCTGGAGGGAGCGAGTTTTATAATCGCGAGAGCGAAACGACGAATTTCCCAAACTCGTCGCACCACCCTTTACCCTTTCTCTCTCTCTCTCTCTCTCTTCATCCTCTCGTTCCTATCTTCGTCACGCCACCCCCTCCTCTTTCAATGCCTTCGCGTTCATTTCCTGCCACGGGGAGCTGGGCCGGATACGGGGCCACTCGGGAAAGGCGATCCTAAATTTTCTGGCGGTCGGTTCTGGCTTTCAAGGGGATGAAACCGAGGATGGCGGGGATAAGATTCCAAGGACGGACGACTCCGAAAAAAAAGAAAGAAGAGTATCGAAAAGGGGTGTGCACGAGCGTGAAGGGGTACAAAGGGGGAGGCCCAGCCAACTTCCTCGAGCTGCCTACGAGCCGTTACACGCGTACGACCACGCTCCCACCGCGGATGTACGCAAACTTGGTCGCCTCCTAGAAGGGACGATCAAACGCGTGCGCGCGTAAATATTCATTTCAACGATAGATAGAGGATGGATGCGTGCTGTTGCGCGTTTCAAGAGTTGGCCGAGGTTGGAAGGTCGACTCGAGGGGAGGGAGTTTGCCTCGATAAAATTTGGGGCCGACCGTATCGTCGAGGGCTGTGTCTATCTGGGTACACGGAGATAACGTTGGAGCAACGAAGGGTTGGGTTAGATGCCGTTATCGTTCTCCTCTACTTTTTCTTCTTCTCGAGGCTCCTTCCTCGCCCATACTTTCCGACGACGAAGGATTTCGCTATAACCCACTAATTGAAAGCTTCCAGAAGAAAGGAAGGAAAGAAAGAAAGAAAGAAAGAAAGAAAGAAAGAAAGAAGAACCGTGCGGATTCCATGCTCTCGTTCGACCGGCGTAATTGTTTCGTAGCTGCAAGGGAAGAAGCGGGTTTTTCCCCCTTTTTTTCCTCCGTTTTCCCTCTTTTTCTCCTCTTCCTCCCTCTCTGCCCAACTACTTCCGAACAAAGACGGTATATAACACGCCTCCGGTCGCGGAGCGAAAAAACCCCAAAGCGTATCGGAAGCGTAAACTCTTTCTTTAAATCTCGACTCTCTTCCTTCGTGTACTCCTTCCAGTCTCCTAGCGGTCGATCGTTTTGTTTCCCGTTTTATTTCCACGTCGTCGAGAAAAAGAAAAAGAAAAAGAAAAAGAAAAAGAAAAAGAAAAAGATGGACCAGCGAGATCGATGATTCTCGACCTCGAAGATGTAATCGAGGATTCACTTATTGCAACGATGATGTCGAGCGAGCGAGCCTAGGAAGAGGGGGAATTCGCGGAGATGGCAGAGGAGGGGAGGGTTCTATCGGTGTTTCGGTGTTGAATGAAGAGTGGAGGAGAAGTTGGTCCATTCTTGGGAACAGGTGACGTTACTTGCGCGAAAAATCCGACGCCGCGAAACTTTTTTTCCCCCTCCCCCGCGACGGGAGGGGAAGGAAGGTACTTAAAGTCCCGTTAGATGGCGCGAGAACGACGGGGAGAAGTCGAGCTTTCGAGAAAGTTTCCTCGAATGACCTGCCACGTACACGGTCTTTTCTTGTGCACGCACGCGTGTGGCCATTGTGTACGCTGCGCGTTCGCCATTAGAGATGAAAGAGGGCAAAACGCCCCATAAATTTCCAACCCGTTTCAACTTTTAAATCCTTGTCGAATGGTCGAGGAAATTTTATGCGCCCCGCGTACGTTCGAGTACGTTCGCTCGAGGCGGGGCGGGGCAGGGCGAGAAAAATTTACCGAGCCGATGGAACGAAAATTTCCTCGAAACTACTTACGAAGAGAGAGAGAGAGAGAAGAAAAAAACGTCGCATCTCTAATTCAACCCCGGAGGCGGAATTTCTAAATGAACGTGGCGCAAACAACGCGCGCGTGTTCCTCTCCGCGCCTACGATTAAACGAGAGAGAACGAGAAGGAAGCCAGGCTACGAGAATTTGGGTATCTGGAACATGGTCGGTTTGCGAATACAAAAGGCACGTGGAAATTATTACCGCGAACGCGACGCGCGGACAAATCTTCGTGAAAATGGCGATGGTGGCAGAGGAAAACGCGAGAGAATGAGAGCGGAAAGATGGCGGTGGGGATGGCCAGGTACTTTTAAATGAAAACAACTCGCCCCTTTCTTCGCGCGGGAGGAATCCGTATCCCCGGGACACGGAGGGGATACTCGAGGAGGAAGCTCGACCGACAACGCACCGAGCGAGCGAGCGAGGAGAACGAGGGCAAGAGACGTCCACGGGGCATGCAAGTTGGTGCAAAGTTGACTTAAAAACTCGAGGGGGAATGGAAAGCGGTAGGGGGAGAAGGAGGAAAAACGAGGAGGAGGGGGGCGAGAATGCACGGCCATCCTCCTCTCTATTGGAACGAGCTCTTGTTATTCGAACGGAAACCGCTTCGAGCGCGAAAAAGAGGATATTCGATCGAAAATTCACGGGATACTACTCCCATAATATTTCCACGGTCCAAGCAATTACGCTTTATCTTTGGCGAGAGAAATTCTTTCGTTTCCCTTCCCCTCTCCCTCCTCGAGCTTTTAAATATATAACGCGACGCATTCGTTCGATTTCTCCTTCTCGCCAAGGAAAACGAGGTTGAGAGAAATGGCGACGTCCGATTAAATTTCCACCAACAATGTTGCGCAGATAATAACGATACGCCTGGCACGTTTTCGAGAAGCGTCACCACGCGTTTGCAGCGATAAGCCGAGTCTCTCGAATGGAAGCCTACCCCCGCGCAAGTAGTAAGTAACCGAACTCCGCTGCTTATCAGCCATCGCACAACTTGCGAATATAATAAAGACACGGCCGGATTATATATATAATATATAGTTATACGTAGCGCGTATACCGTGTTCATCGTGGTCCCGTTTGTTCTCGTTAAAAGCGTTTGCGCCATCGAGCGTTAATCAATAAGCCTCCTTTTAACGAAACATTACCCACGTCTTGCACACCGTTACGCATCTCTCGAATCCCGCGAGAAGAATATTTAACTTTCGAGAAAACGCGGATCTCTCTCTTTCAACCAACTTTCCCCCTGTTAGGGGATGAAAAACGGGAGAAGAAAACGTTAGATTTAAAATTATATTAACGTTCGTGCCGGTTTAAATTTTAAATATATATATATTCGATCTTTGCGAGGACGGCGAGGAAAGGTATTATATCCTGTTTCGGTGTGCAAAGGTTAACGAAAATTATCGACCGTCTTTCGCAATAAAGGGTGATGCGACCGCCGGTGAAAGAGGCGCGCACCGAGCGGGTTCGACTCTCTCCCGCATAATGCAGCGGCCTCGGTAATGCACATTTTAATTACGTTAGGTATGGAAGGTTGGGCCGTCAGCGGCTGGTATATAGAACGCCAACACTTCTGGTTTAACGGCTACGTATCCGCATTACTGGTCCAGCTACACGGAAAATCAAATTCGGATCCGCATTAGCCGGCTGACGAAGGTTGGGCGTGAGTACGGACCTGCCCTCAACATCCAACACGGTCACTGTCCCATTGCGTTCAGTTGGTTACACTTTGTAATCGCGTAATTGAGTAAACGAGCGAGTGAAAAAAAAAAAAAAAAAAAGAAATCGCGACGTTGATACGTTTCTTCGTCAAAATTATTCCTCGAAATCTTTGTTTATTTTTCTCACGAATTTTGGAATCGTCACCAGCTAGATAATTGATAGAAGTTAAGGTGAGAGAAGTTTAGAGGTGGATAGAATAGATGTAAAATCGATTCGGTTGTAAAGCTAAGCAGAGTCGGTTTATCCGACGGTAAGCTTAAATCCGAATGAATAATTAAACGATGAACCTCTCTCGTGATTCTTAACGCTAACACTTTTCTGTGAAGAGTTTCCAGTATCCAGAGTCGTGGGTTCAAATATTAAAATCTCGGCGGTAAAGGGCCGCGATTTTTTACGATTCGAGCCGTGTTAACTCGCGAGGGTTAGCTTTCAAAAACCTTCTCCAATTTCCCTCTCTTCGCGGTCAACTGTCTTGATTTTTATCGGCTGCTAAGTAATTATCGAAAAGAAGTCGCTCAAAGATCCAACAGGAAGAAGAATCTTTTTCCCCTCCGAGTCTCCAATTAAAGATTTAAATCTAAACAACAATTCTGACAAATTGAGAATGAAAATCGAACCGATCGACTTATTCTCAATCATTACTTACGCGTCTATTTTTTTTTTAATTCTGCTTCAGTTACTTTCAGAAAGAGCATAGATGCAAACTTCCACCCGTGGAATAAATCTTCTTCGCATTTCATCCTTACATCTCGACAATATTTGCTCCCTTTTCGAGTCCCGCTATTTAAATAAACCGATTCGTTTCAGAGATACAACTCCATTCCCCATTACGAGCAGCGAGATAATCGCGCACGCCTTTCCTCATCCCCCTTTTTCAACCCTGTTCCGCTGCTTCGGTCACAGATCGACGCGCGTTTCCCTCTCGCCACGATGATCGCCAATGCTCGCGTTATGATAATGCGGCCACGCATCGGATCGCGGTCGGAAAAGCGTGCGTGCGAGAGCCACGTGCGCGCGTCACAGCCATAGCGGAAGTTGGTTGTAAACGCGTTGACCGTGCGGCGTTGACTTTACGAGTTTATTGAAATAATAATTATGCGCATGTTGCGAATATTCGTAGATTCCTCGATCCCTTTCGAAACGAAAAATCTTTTGTTTTTTTTTCCTTCCAAGGCTTGATCGCGTAATTTTCAACGATTCGATGCAAGATTATTGCATTATATAATATACTCGTGACACGTTATACCCGATCTTCGAAGAATAATATTGAATAACGCGTTATGAATTTACGAATAGATTTTTAGTTACGATGGGAATAATTAAGGTGTTATTTTTAATTAGAATTTGAATATGCGAATAAAAGCACGGATTATAATAATTAATTATTTTTAATGACATCGTTAAATTAATTGGTTTACCGGGCTACGTTATGCCGGAATAATAATGCCAGTTGATTAACATATTGAAAAATGAGGACAATAGTATATATATATATATATTATAAATTTTCATATAAAATGTTAAAAGACATAATGATACTATAGAATATTTAAAGCGAGTATGAACAAATTTATCAACGTTCGTCATCAATATTTTAATTTCGCCAACGTTCATTAAAAATTTGTCAATTTCCCCCCAATTCTTATTACTTATTCAACGCGTTCCAACGCTGAATAATTCGCGTTGAATCAGCGTTAAATCGCATCGATCATCGCGGCAACCCTTTGTTCCGCGTGTATACACGATTTGCTCGCCAATGACTCACGCTCTCAGAAGATTATCCCCGCGTTAAGCGGAGAAGATGAATTTAACGAACTCTAAGCCGCGTGTAAGAGGGCCGCGCAATTAGAGGATCTCACTAACGTACGAGGAACGTACCCTGTCCACGAGTGGAGTGGCAACGTATCATCGGCCGAGCTCCTCCACGGCATATGTACAGCCAAACCCCACGAGTTCGCAGAGAGAAGTTACCCCTCGTAATTCAGAGTTCACGAGGCATTAGCATTTAGTGGCAAACTGTGCACGCGTTAAACACATATGGATACGGTTTCATCGTACTGGGGCGGCTCTCAGGGTATCGGTTTATTCCACGATTCATGGGATCGGCTATCGAAGCTCGCCACGAGGAAGACCTTCGGTGTACGAACGAAGCGACGGCCTCTTCCTGCCTCGAGCAACCATGGATGCAGCTGTTGTCCTATCGCATCGAATGCTATCTCCTTCGATAATGTAACGTATCGTGCACGCATCATCACACGTCCAACGCATTCGCCCTGAAACGAATCATTCCAAACAGCTCTTTCGAAACACCGGTTTTACACTTATGCAAATTCGTAAAGAGATTACACGTATCTAGCGTGTACAAAGTGTCCTCCTCTCGAGAGACAACTCATTTCTTCCTTAATATCTCTCAACGAAACTCTCTCTCGTGGATTAATCCAGGTGGATGAGGATATTCGGCTCGAGAAGGACGGAAACGCGAGAAACGTCTCCCGTTGTTGGAATATTGGACGCAGCAGCCAGCCTCCAACTCGCCGCAATGGATTTCCACGGAGCTCGAAATCGCCCCGTTTTCGCCGGATCTCGCCGCTTTCCCTCGTTAACCGTTCGCGACTAATATGTCGAGCATCGAGAGGTGGCATCCCGCCGAGAATTCCCACCCACGGTTCGTCACGCGAAGAAGAATCAGAGATAAGTTTCGTGGCGAGAAAGGAACGGAAGACGGACTCCCCTCGTTCCAATTAACCGAGGGAAACCGAGTCGAGGATTTCATCCGTGATCTCTCTGTTCTCAGAGTGCAGGCCAACGCGGATCTCGGATCTCGAGCCGAGAGGATGCAATTCCCTCGCGAATACTTTCCTTCCTTTCGTTTCGCGCAGAAAGGAAACGATGGAAATATTGGCGTGGCAACAAATAAGAATTGCTCCTGACGTTTTGCAGTACGTTCGTTGTATATTTTTTCGCATCAAAGAGAAACGATTTTGACACAGAAACGGGCACGTGTGTATATGTATATACGTATATTCGAAAATTGCTTGAGGCTCACGAGAGCAACAATTGGCGAGTTCCAGCAAAGAGAGAGAGAGAGAGAAAGAATAAAAATATTCGTTTCGACGGTACGTTCACGCATCGATTAAGAGTGGGGATTGCGCGGCCGTTTCGAAACACGAATTTCCAATTAATAAAGGACTGCTCGAGACGAGTAGACTAACCTGTCGAACTCGGCTTACTCTCTCCTCGGGCGAACGAAAACGGTTTTTACGTGATACTAATTAGTCACGGCAAGTGGAAACCATTAAAGTATCGGTCGCGCCACTCGAGGAATTTCTTCGCTTAACGAAGCTTAATTAGCCGACTCATTAACGCCGGCCGCGTTCCACGCCGGTTTTAGGTTCCTAATAACGTTCTATTTTAAATTTATTCGCCGAAGGAGAGCGCGAGACGGAACGATTTCCACGTAAAATAATAACAATAACACGCTTTCCGAATCGATGAATCGCCCCTTCCTCCTCCCCTCCCCCAAGGTGCTCGATAAATATCGAGTCATTGCTAAAAATTTTATCGAAAGAGGAAAAGAAAGACGAACGATTATCGAGTCGAAGAGGGAACGCTTCTTCTTTTAACCGCTGTAGATCAAAGCGAGGAGGAGCGTCCATTATTTCCTCGATCGTCGTGGCACGCGTGGCCATCAATCATATATCGGCCCCTCGATCCCAACGGACGAACCGAGCGTTTCGATTAAAACTTGCTTCTCCTCATCGAAGATGAAGATGTACAAAGATTAATAGAACAACGCGCCTCGATTCGATGTAGGGCGACTCGTCCGGTTCATCCCCTCCGCCGGTTTTAATCTTACGGAGAGCAGGAAAACTGGGAGAGAATACCGGAGACAAGGGGAGGCGGAGAGGTTATCATCGATCGTATCTGGTAATCAAGATAATTGTCCGATAACCCGCGCGCGGTTTTAGGCGGTCTTTCGCAGCTGCACTCAGGAATAATTGCATTGTTGCGTGTCGCGCCTCGTGGATGGCGGAGCCATGTTGGTTTTGATGTCGACGCTGATGATGACGCTCCGACTAAAGGGGGAAAGGAGGGGGGGGGGGGGCTGTGTGTGTGTACGGGGAGCGTACGGGGTTTCGAACGGCTGGCTGATCTGATTATGTTAATGCATAGCGGACTCTCGATTGATAATTGCATCGGGGATCGCGGATGCGGAGAGCTCGAATGCCATTCAATGCCTACGCTTCTCGTTCCCAGGAGTGATTATCTATGCTAAACGGTTGCCTCGTTAATCGTCATACGCTCGAAATACGTCGACTATGCTTCCCATCTCCTACATCTTTCTTTTCCTCTCCTCGTGAACGTTCGATTCGTTCGAGGTGTGCCTCGATTACAATCTTGCAAGGGCAACGCAGGAATAGCGAGTTCGATCGAGAGAAACTCGCGTTTTCGGCGGCAACCGAAACAAATTCTTTCGTTATAGAATTTAAAGTTCACCGAAATTTTATTTGTGTTTTCGTTCGACGCGTGTTTCGTGAACAGATATTACGTATAATTAAATATATTCGTTCAGGTAAATCCGTACGTTTTATTCATTGTTTCCAGTATCGATATCTTTTCGTCGTGTTTTTCGGTTTCGGGGAAAATGGCACGCGTGAAATTCGGTGGATGCGCTCGGTTTTCGCGAAGTTCGACTGGCGTTCCCATCGCGGCGATAATCGTCGGGGCGAGAGCTCGATTTCGGTGACGGTTCGTTGTATACGCGTGTACGAGCGTAAAATGGCCGCGGAGCGAGCCATACCGTTAACGAGGAAAGAATTAAAAATAACGCTGACCCGGTTGGCTCTCGGTGTCACCCGGTGTACGTGCATCCAGCGTCTATGCACGCGTGCCAATAAACAGGGAGGTTTATCGTCCTGGAAATTAGGGGAATCGCGAGTAACGCGGCGGTTATAATCGCGCGCTGCATTGCGGAAATTCTGGGATGGACATTGTCGTCGTTCTTTTTTTTTTTAATCTAATCGAAGAAAAAAAAATTATTAAACTTTAATTTTAAATTTCAATCTTTCAGAGATTCGCAACATCCTTATTATGAAACGTGGAAAACGACTGGAAATGTAGCGTTGTGCCATCGTTACTGGAGGGGAAGAGTCAAAAGAAAATTTTATATAGAAAATCGTCGCCAATTCCACTGTTTGATTAGTTAACGACGCGACGAAAGTTGTTCGCAGGAATTTTTCCACGCGTCTTCTGGCTTCGTTTCAAATTTCCACGATAGATAGACGTGGATAGATTTCCACGCTCGTCGAGGAATTTTATCCACCGCGCGAGTGAATTCGAATTCCCGCGAAACCGAAGAAATATTTCCGGCCTAACAGGCGGAAATCCGTTGGATTGGAGAGCTTTTCGACCGCGTTTCGAAATCTTCTTTTTCTCTCTCTCTCTTCTCTCCTTCCATCCGGCGAAAAGGTAGAAGTAGAGGCACGTAGTTACAAGTAGCTATAACGCGGGGTGACATCAAAGCGATCGGGGAATCGGGGAGGGAAAACAGAAGCGCTGTATTACATACCGCAAAACCGCTGTTTTATTTCGTCGGGCCCAACTGGGTTGCATTAATTCACCCTTTGTACACGATTCTTCCTTCCTTTCTTTTCTCTCTCTCTCTCTCTCTCTCTCCCTCTCTATTTTCCTTCTCTTTTTTATTTCACCACGCTCGACCGGTCAATCCCGGGATGGGGAAAAAAAAACTCGGAATGAATCGAAGCAATCATCGATCGACAATGTTTGCGCAGTTAGGCTGACTGTGCGCATTGTTTTTCCCCGCTCTCTGTCTCGCCCGCCCTTCTTTTTCTATCTCTCTATACGTAGCGCGTACAATCGAGAGCGCGGGTCGACGCACGCCCACACGAGCCCAACTCACGCCGCCGCTCTTTTCCCTCTTTGTATCTGTTCTAGTTTGGCCGGGCAACACCGTTTATCCCACTGTTACGGCCTGTTTAGCCGAATCAATCTCCCCGCCACCACGTGGCTCCGCCGACGCTTCTCTCTCCCCCTCCCCCTCCCTCCCCCTCTCCGCTCTCCTCGACTCTTCGACCGGGGTAGGAGGAAATAATTAAAAGTTAGTGTTTACCAAACGAAAGCAATCGGTTGCCCATCACCGGTAACAACTGGATTCAATTATAAAACTAAACGCGCCATCGGTGCCGTTATACCCACCGCCGCTCACCCTCGTTGAGCTCACCCCGCTGACCGAAGGATCGAAGCGAGACTCGACGACTCTTCGATATTTCCGTGGCGGGAGGGAGGAGGAAAGGAAAGGAAACTCTGAAGAAGAAGGAGAAGAAGAAGAAGAAGACGCAATGGATTTCTGATCCGATCCTTCCCTCTCGTCGACCCATCTCCTAGTCTCCCTTTAATTGGAAATCCACGTGACAATGGCACGCCTTCGTCCTCGTTCCCTCTCCCTCCCCCTTTCTCCTTTCGTTTTCTCACGCGACTTCTTACTCTGCCTCCTTCCTCCTTTTCTTCCTCTCCCTCTTCTCTCTCTAACGCCCGGTCAAGAAACTCGACTTTCCTCTCTCGGGAAGAGATCAAATCCGGGAGAATCTTCAACGACTCGAGCCGATCTCCGACGGCCATTCAAGCCGTCTTGACTCAATCTCTACCCGTCCAAAGATTACTGGAAAATTTCTCGTTTCCTTCCATCCACGCGGCGCCGCGCTAAATCCTCCCCCCGCCTATGTCGCTTTTCTTTCGCGGGTGAAAGTGTTAGGACGAGAGATAGAGAGAGAGGGGAGGGAGGGTGAAAAAAGGGAAGTGACGTCGAAAAGACTTAATCTCCGCTCGATCGGGTAGAGATCTCTAATCTTCTTTCGGACGGACTGATTCGAGGTCCGAGTTCGAAAGGGCGTTAGCCAACTTAAACAAATTAATTGGAACGCCGCAATCGACTTTCGCCTTAATCCCTCTCCGCTTCTTCCATCGAAGAAGAGGAGCCCTTTGTGTCCACGATTTCGGAGCAAACATTACAGAAATCGTCTTCCCTTCCGCGACAGGGTGCAAGAGAGAGCTAATGACGATCGCGAAGAGAGAATAAGATCTGTAGGAATCGTTTGGAAAACACGATTCTAAAGGGTCAGGTTTCGAAGCGAACGATCGAAGGAAATTATCGAGTGTCACGAGAGACTCGAGAGTGATGGTGCGAAACTGCCTTTCCGTTCGCCATCTTTCGTTAGACGATGTTCCAACACGGTTAACCGAAATTTTGATCGTTCTCGGTACGCAATGACGTGCGTACCGTTTCCGAGCGAGGAGGGGGAGGGGGGGATTGATTAACCGGACGGAAAATTGAAATCGCAACGTTTCCCATTCGTTCCCCGTTCACTTGTCGCTCCACGCATATCACGCGAATTTCCAATTTTTCCACTCCGCTCCGGTTTAATGTTCGTTCGACTTTTTTCCGTCAATGTAAACAAGTTTGGAAGAAAAACGGAAGGGGGAAAAAAAAAAGAAAGAAAGAAAGGAAGGAAAAGGAGGAGAAAAATGCGACGAGAGAAGGGGGTGGTGGTGCGCGGATACGTAATATGGAGGGGGTAGGGGAAAAAATAGAAGGAATAAAAGGGAATAAAAATAAACGGCGAACGGGATTACAACGAAACGATACGGGGAGCCGATATTATGCGGTATTTAAAACTCGATTATTGAAACGCTCGCCGGGGCGAAACGCGAAATCCGTTTACCCGATTTCATCGGTCCAATGTTTTTCGTACACACGGGCAAACGAATCGTTAGTTATAATTCGAGCCGGTTACCGGGTGCCGCGCGCGTGGTTTATACAACGCGGGCAAACAGAATTCCCTCCATTTGTAATGTTGCGGATCAACCGGTGGATCAAACGAAACGTTTAGACTATTTGAAAATCTCGTTACGCTCCTCCTCCCCCTCCCTAACAAAGTGAAAACTGATAAACGCGGTATTGTAACGTTGGATCAGGCCGAAAATATCAAACGATCGCGAACGGTATCCATCTTTAAAGGGAATCCGCTCGAAACGCGGCCCCGATTGTCCAAGGTTCGAACGTAATTATAACAATAACGCGGAAATTCCCGTTTCGACGCCCGGCCCGCGTGGTCGTGAATGACAAATTACTTATTACCATCGCTTTCACGTTTCCACGCCGCGTGATCACCGGCGACGATCCAAATTGCGACCCAAATTCTCCTCTCCCTGGCTAATTGAAACGGCTTCCTTTGAAATTTACCGTCGAATTTCCTTTGCCGAATGAAACCACCGCCTCCCTTCCCCAATCTCCCTCCAATCCCTCGATAATATACGCCTAGGATATAGGGATGAACGCGATCCCAGGCCGAGTAAGCGTCACGGGATAAAGTATCCCTCTCTTTCTCTCTCGATCGTAATGGATCGTGTACTTGCATGCTTTTACTCGTGTAAAAGCGAGGGAGGGAGGAGAATTAAATGGGTCGAGCAACAACGTTTACGTTTCTTCCTTACGATATATTCCTCTTTATCTATCTATTATTCCTCTTATAATCTTCGTTCGTTGTCTCGAGCGAACGCGGCTCGAATTAAACGATAAAGACTCGCGAGAGACGAGTTTTCAAGTTAAAGGTTTCGATTTTAGCGATGCTCCAACGAGCGAAATCGCTACAACGATTGCGCGTTGGATCAGAAAGAATCGATTTTGGTGAACGTGGTGTCGTCATAGAGCGTGTGAGAGGAGATCGAGCCGCGAATCGCTCGATCCGAGTCCACGACGAGTCGATTCGGGCCGCGAGGAAATAAAGGAAACGATCGATCGAAGCCCTCTTCCGACCGATTCTTTGACTCGAGGCGAAGCAAAGTTGGAAACACCGACTATCGCGTTTGGCTTGTTAAAAGTTCGAGAAGGTTACTCTTTATATTTTCCCGATAATATCGATAGAGATACCTCGATGCCTCTCTGGGGCAATCGATATATACAAAAAGCATCCCAGGTATTTTCACGGCTCCGTGTTGTCGGATACGAGATGTAGCTTTATTAAAAGTACGAATAAAAGGGATCGCACATGTACGCCACCATTCTCCATTATGTTTTCTTTGACCGCGCCTCTCCTTTCATAAACTCGCGAAGGAAACTTTTCCAATCTCGCGTTACCGGGTTAATAATCTACAATCGTTTCCTTCTTTTCTTTTTCTTATGAAAAAGCAATTGCTCGACGATGGAAAACGGCGACTAGATTATTTCTCGCGTCTCTTCTCTCCATTTCCCTTGATTTTTCCGAAATGACGAATCAATCTAGATACCTGTCTCGACTTGTGGAAGAGCAAGTCCCCATTGTCTCGAAAACGGAGGAGTTCACTCGGCAAAACGCGTCGAACAAAAAGGGATCCCCTTTTTAAAAAGGAAGGAGGAGGCGGTTTCGATCTGGGGGAAAAAAAAAGAAAGTCCAAAGGAGTTGGCCCGGTGATTGATGGCCGTCGATCCAAGAATGCGCAGCATCCATCGCCGTTTCTTTTGAGGTGGCTCATTTCCACCGCGCGAATTCTCTGTCGTTTTCTGGTCTCGGCCCGAGTGGGCCGGGCCTCGGGAATGTCGCTTAATTTTAGCGCCGCTCGGGAGAACGAATGGCGGCTTCTGATCTCCGCGGGGACATATATTTTCGAGTCGACGGAACGTGTCGAGTGCGCGCCACTGAACCGAGACGCCACGCGTCCCCGATATCCCCGATATCGGCTCCTCGATCTCGCCTTCGTCTTCGATTTTCCAACGGGTTCGAGAACAACCACGTCCATAATTCATGCGCGCGCGCACACGCGGTGTACAGTGTCTAATTTACAACGTCCAGTTTCGCAAATATCTTTCGCAAACGAGCGCAGTTTCGAAGGACAACCGTTCTATAAAACACTTCCACCTTTCACTACGACGCGCACTCTATATCTAACTGCTTCGGAACGTAAATACTCGTTAGCGCGGAACGAGATCGAAAGAACGCTCTCCAAATCTAAGGATTGTTTCGTTTCGATATAAATTTATATAAGTTTCGTACGCGGGAAAATAGGGGAACAAGTCGAGCGACACGGGGAGGTGGAAGGTTTGGTTTGGTCGGAGGAGAAGCGAAAAATTTGAATGCTGGTCGCAACAGCTGCGCCCGGCGCGGCGACGAAGAAGCCGATCCGAGAAGGTGAGGCAGAATGCCGAAAATGTTGGCCGCGTTAACGAGCAACCGGGGAGACGTCGACGACAAAACAATTCCGCGGGGAATGCGCCAGCCCTAACTTTATTTATCGGCCGGCCGAACGTAGCCGGCGAGAATCTTGCGGGGCGTGGTGTCCCGTGGACCGCGTATCAATCTCTCCGCCGCTGTCTTTGATCTGCGAAAATAGCCCGAGCCGTTGGCAGAGGTTTAACGCGCGGCGAGCACGGGGATTCAGCCGATTAAACTCGGCCCAGCGCCGCGGAGAATAAAACAGAAAGGAAGAAAGAAAGGAAAGAAAGGAAAAAAGAGAAAAAAAGAGTGGGAATGGACGAGGGGAGGAGAGCGAATCGAAGAGAATTCCGCCAAAACTCGGAAAGATCGTTTCGAATGAAAATGCGCGTCGAGAGTTGGTCGAGACGAGACGAGATCTTTGTATCACGAAGAAGTAATTTTCTCCTCCCGCGCGCGACACGCGATGGGGATTGCTTTATTTCCAACTCTTGGCTCCCTGACATCCCCGGAAGCCGCAGGAGGGACCGCTTTCGATTCTTGGCCGAGACAAAACCAACCGAACCCCACCGAGGAGATAAAGAAGGGAAGATTCGCCTCTTCTTCCCGAGGAGTCGAGGAAGGAAGAATAAGAAGGAAGGATCGTGCCGGTAACCGGGCTTAGGTCGATGCAATTTTCGCAAGGATCCATTAAGGATCCTGGGCGCAATTAGTGGGCGCCTTAACAAGCCCATTGTCGCCCAAACCCTTCGCCGCCAGACCCCCTCCCTTCCCAAATCGGCTCGACGCGATTTTACTTTGCGGATTTAATTTGCCTTTTTCGGAGACAGCCCCACCGAAACAGCCCGTCAAAGGGGACGATGGACGAGCTTTCAGCCACGGGATCCAACGGGTTAGGGGTGGATAGAGTTATCGGTGAAGCTATATCGAGTTTCATTAAGCGCATTGTGCTCCCGTCGGGGGTTGCTCGTCACATAGAGGCCGGGACGAAGCGTGGAAAAGGGTGGCGCGGGGAGGGCGCGGAAGAGCCGACCAAATGACCTCTGGTGGGAAGAGGTGGGGCGGCATCCCCCCCCACCGATGCTCGCGGTAATTTTCTCTGTTTACCCCATTGTTAACGTTGCCGTGTGTGCCACGGCCGGCGTTACGTCGAATTAAAGATATACCTGTTCACCGATTCGTCGTAGACCGACCCGTTTTGCACGCGTTCGCTCTTGCGCCCTCCATCTTCTCGCCCCGTTGTGTACAACCACCGGTGTTCGAATTCTCGCTAATCACAGTTCATAGTATTAACGCTCCTCCGATTAAACGCTTATTAAGAATTTCCACGATTATTATAATCGTTAGCCAATCCAACCGAGCAACGTGAATCGGAAGAAAGCGAAATCGCGCGGACGACGAGTCGGGTCGATCGAGGACGAGCAAAGGGAACCGGTGGCGTCGAACGTTTTTCAAGGATTTCGGAACGTTTCCGTTAAGCGAATCGTGAGCGCATCGTGGGAAGAAATCTCGGTAATGGGCGGTGGTGGTAGCAATAGAGCGTACCTTCTGCGTTCCTCTCAATGATGATGGATCTACTTATATCGTGCGCCGGGTCCTAGAGTGGATCTCTGCTTCGCGTTAATGGGCGGCGAATCCAACGTTCCTTTAGCCGTAGCGAGCTTGGCGAACGCGTATCGCTCTAATTGTGAACGATGGCGCGCCATCGGTATACTTGATAAATGCCTTTGAAGATTTACCGGATTAAGTCGGAGACCGAGCCGAGCCGAGTCCAGTCGCCTTGGCAACGCGATAATCGACGATGAAACTGTCGTTAAAAAAGAAAAAAAGATAATAATAATAACAATAATAATAACTCTTTCGATTCAATTCGTATTATATCCGTTTTAAACGTTAAACGACGATGGCGCGGTCGACCGTGCCCTCCTGTATTAACGTACGCGCCATTGAGACCGTCGTTTCACCTGGTGAATCACGCTAATAGGCAGCCGACACCGCGATACCTGTAATCTCCCGTAAATGTCGCATCTCGTAAAAGCTAACGCGCGTTAGTCGCTTCAAGTTAAACCCGCGCGCCTCGATTAAAATAAATTCGTCCTAATTATGACAGGTGGCTCGGTAAACCGACATCAGGCGACAGTAAATATCAAAAATCGTGACTGAATTAACGAGCCGCTATAAAAAAAAAAGTATATATAACGAGGGCCGCAAAAGTGTAACGGCCCTCGTTGTACCATTAATTAGACCTCGTTTTACCCTTCTTTATCCAATTAATCTTAATGCAAAGTCGGTAAACGAGCGTCACTGTTCGAGTGATCTAGCTACAAGAAACGATTATATATATGTGTGTGTGTATATATTATTGCACTTGCGTAAACGGCCCCTTTTTCATTAAACGGATCGAGAAGAAGGAACGATGCGAACGGTGTGGACGGTACAAAGAGAGGCGGAAAACGGGGAACAGATTTTACGGCTGCTCTATTATTCAACTAGATAGAAGGCGAACGACACACTCGTGTTCAGAAGCGCAGCCCTCGGCGAGCTCAATTAAATCGTGCTCGCCTCTCACGGAACGTAAAATTGAATTTTATCTCGCGACAGAACTATTTCGCGTATATTTTTCTTTCCTCTGGAAAAAAAGAAAAAAAAAAGAAGAAAAAGAAATCTGACTTTTCCGCGTAGTTATCCGTAATTTCTATATCGAATATATTTGCAAATATGGGCGAAAGATGGTGGGAAAAAGAGAAGCGTAGGAGGCGCGAGTTTGGATGTGATGGAAGCACGGGTTCCATGCTGACTCAGCACGTCTGTCGCGACGATGGGAGCTGACCGCGGAGCTGGCAGCGTTAATGGATTTGACAAGATTGAATTATAGGCCGTTTCGTCGCCGGCAATACGCTCGAAAAGGGGCGATGGATCGGTCCTCGAAACGTAGCAACGATTCGAACGTAATGGACCGATCCAGGAGGGAGAAGTTTCGTTTGGACGCTGTCGATAATTGGACCAATTGGATACGAGACGAAACGTTCGAAAGAATTTCGAGTTTCCCGATTCTTCATCTTCCGATGGCGAAACCGATGGCGAATAATACTAAAAATAGCTCTCTACTCGAGACATTAGCTTTTAATACTTTAACGGAGAAGAAATTATTTCTTAAGGGTGAGTTGCGAGGACGAAGAGGAAACGCGTCCAAGAAAGTTGGAACCTTTCTCGGTAATTAGGAAGCTGGCCGCTTCCAATTTCTCAAAGGGACAGGGCGCAAAGGCGCTGCTTCCCTCCTAAGAGAATGAGAGAGGCGAGCCACGACGTTCGGTGGTAGCACTACTGTTTCGCTTACTTTCATTAGAGTCTCTCGCGAAATACGGGGGGAGAGATCGGGCAGAGAGGAGGGACACTGACCTCAATTGGCCTCAAACAATTTGCCTGGTGAATTGGTTTTGCCAGGCTACTCCTTGGCAAAGCAACCGCCGTACCGTGTACGTGTAGGTATTTATTTATCCTCCATTCGGGTGGCCTTTGGATCTCGGTAACCTAATTTTCCCCCTCGCACTAAACTCTCCCGCATTCCACGATTCCAGCATCGTGGAAACGGTTGGACAAACGACGAATTATCAACACGTTGCCTTATCCTAAACGAGCCGCGTTAACGCGGCTGTCAAAAGGAAAACGCGATGGGAAAAGTAAAAGGAAAAAAAAAAAAAAAAAAAAAAAAAAGAGGAGGGAAGGAAAAAAAAAGTAAGGGGGGCGTTGTAATTGAATCGTCGTTGAAGACGACGCGTTCCTACGACCATGTTAGACAGCGAGAGATTGGCAATGTTGGCGCTATATATCGCTTCGCGGCATGCGGGTAGAAGCTTATTATTGTTTGATTAACAACCCCAGGAGTTTGTGATATTTCGTAAGCAAGCAAAGGGTTGCGCAACGAGATTGGATGGCAAATGTACACAAGTACATGTACAGCCGCCGGCTTAAGCTCAACGTTAGACGTTTGCGAATTTCCATCCCTGTTTCTCTCTCTTAAGAGTATATAAACGCAACCTATCTAAAAGTTCACAGAGTACTTTCGTCCCATTTCTTTTCTTTTTTTTCTTTATCCTCCGTATCGCATAACAATTTCCTGCAAATTTAACATCTTCCTCTCCTTTCGTATATATATATATTCGATATATCCGTTTCGAAGTTACGACAGTTTCGTAATTCGACAGATTGGACGAACGAAACGAGGTTAGTGGTACTCGTGTCGCCAAATTTTTCAAATTTCAAACTTGTAAATACTCTCAACCCTTCCCTCGGGCAAGATCTCTTTAACGCGATCGATCTCGATCATCGGTCTCGGTATACACGATGCGTTACACGGGTAAACAGTCGAGGCTGAAAACAAATCCAAAACGTGGCGAACAAATATCAAAATATCAATAAACAACTCTGGAATATGTACAAACAAACTTCGAAATATTAATAAACAGTTCTCAAACCAATCTGGAAACGTAAACAAAATTCGAAGCACGAATAATAAAATGAAAAAGAGATTTATATAATTTCTTTGATTCATAGTCATTCGTAGAGGGCGGAAATAATGATAAATGGCGAGCAATGCTCAAAACTGATGAATAATTCGCGTAATAATAAATTTGGATGGAGGGAAACGGCGTTACGCGAAGCGCGTCAAATAAAATCTTCGAATATCACGTTAAAATTGAGACTGAAAATGGTGGGACGGAAGCCGGTGGCAAGTGCTCTGGGCGTTTTCCTTTTCAACGAGTGTAAAGTTAAGCGAGATGTTACCGGGTCTGGTGGTGAATTTCGCCGGTTGTTACCAGCTACGCTCGAGAAGACCTCGTTTCTACTAGCTACTTACCTCTCGAACGTTCCTATATTCCTAGCAAAGTTGCGCCACACTCGAGCGCTCGAGCAAAGCAAAAATCCACCTGGCACAGAATCGGCCACGGCTGTTTCTTCGCATTCTATCCGGCTTCAATACCACTCTCTCGAGGGTCCTCCACGATTTCTTTCCCTTCCTGGTCCGTTTCCATATCTAGGCCACTTCGCGCTCAATTGTGACGACGGTGTATCGACCCAGATCTCTCGCGTTTTTCATCGGTCGAGCACCCTGACTCTTCAATTCTTGGACATTAACGGCCCGCCAATTTTGCTCCGCCACTTGGCGACGTTTTAGCGTAATCTTCGAATCTCTCGAATCGCAAGACGTTTCTTCTTATGTGTCCAATTTTAAAGCTTCGAACGTTTGAGAAGAGATTCGTTTGAAAAATTGACCGAAGCTTAAAAAATTTCTCTTTCGCGTTGATGTTCGAGAACGACGTACGGTTGGGGTACGATACCCAACAGGATTGTAAAACCTGCGCGTTGCATTCACGGGACGATACGAGTTACGCATATTCAGAGGAAACGCGGGTACTGTTAAACCAACCGCTTCCTTTTTTTCTCTTCAGAGAAGAGATTTACCGCACCCTTTTCACAGCATTTTCATATAAATTAAATAGCGCCTCGAGCGAAATACGACACCTACGTTTTCTACCATATTTTGCACCACAGCATCGCTTGAGATTAAATTATTATTTCGTTAAGTCTAACGAAATAATTAATTAACAATTGCCTTTGAGAGTTTACTCGCGCTGCTGCGAAACGCACTTACACACACGCGTGATTTCTTTCCATTTCTACTAGGGATCTCGTTTCCGTTACAGAGATCTTATAAAATGCACGAGTGATAATGCACGAGCAATATGCTCGCTTGATTTTGCGACGGCAATAGGGGCGACGAGCGTACGGCCCTCGTCACGAATGTATCGCGGACGCACGAGAAACAAAAATAGTTTTGACACATCGTTAACTCTTGACCGAACACGCACGCACGCACGTCCATGTAAAAGCTCGTACGTATTTCGACTTATAAGAAGCGGGTTGGCGACGCGCCAGGAGCCATCCGGCCGATGCCTGCTTTCAAATTTACGTTTGAGTAATATCCGCTATACTTCGCCTCCCCACCCACCCCGCCGATCTTTTTCGTCCGTGTCGTGGACGAAACCCCTCCTCCTCCCCCTCCCCCCTATTGCATAAATTGATAAATTTCGCGGGATAAAAGTCGAGGAGAGGCGGAAAAAAATCGTTCCCATTTCGAGGATCCCTCTTCTTTCACGGCATACGGACTTGTCCCGCTTTTCCAAGGGGTGGGAAATCGAGAAGAAACGAAGTTACATCGTTTCCCAATCTCGAGCCGTTAAATATGATTGGGGAGAGGCGAGCCTCGCGACGCGAGTATAAGAAGAATCGCTCGCTCTTTAGGAAATAGGGTTTGAACGGGAAAGCCGTATCGGTTGTCGTCGAGAGGCAAAAGGTATATCGAGTTCGCAGCGATAACGAGTCGTCGATAAAATAAATTTGACGTTTCAATTTATCGATACGCTCCCTCCCGCCCTTCCTTCATTCCCTCCACCGTTCCTTAATACAGGGTGAATACGGGTTGAAATCTCGCAGACCCGCAAACTTCGGGAAATATATATATATATATATATGTATATAGTGGCTACATGCACACGTTCGACTTCCTTATAATATTATAGAAAGAGGGCGGGTAACGAACCAAGTACTTGTCCCATAAGTAAATCAGTGTATAACAAGCCGGTCTATCCACCGTTCGAGCGGAAGCTCGCAACGCTTCGAGCCGGAACGAAGAAACCTCGAACTTCTTTCATCACGCCCGAGCGGGTTCCTGCAATTCGATTTAAGGGTCGATCCCCGTTCGAGCCACGGCTCCAAAGACGAAACGAAATCTGGGACGATGACGAATTTAGAATTTCAAGCGAGACTCCCGCCTCCACAATCTGAATACTTGTGATACCGTTGGAATTTTATCGGGTATTATGACTATGGCGAATAACGCTCCAAATTCAATCCCTCGAAATCGAGTGTACCGTTTGCACCATCCGTTGGGATATCCTACAACTCGGTAATTCTCTAATTGTGGGATCGAAGGCGATCGTCGAGGAGGAATCGAGGAGGTTACGTTCTTTCCGTGGAAAAAGTATGTCGCAGGGGATTGGAAACGGTGTCCTTGGAGAGATGATAAGAGAGAACGGGGCAAGGCCGAGGGGTTGTGAGAGATCGAAGGAGGGCCGAGGTTGAAATAAAACGCGAGCCCATAACTATCCTGGCTCCGTATATCTTTCGGCAACGTTATCTATCCCGGTGGTTAAGCCAGACGCAGACGTAACGCCCTTCCTTTCGTCGTTGGCCGGCTTAATCCGCAAAATCCCTGGGACACGTCCCGATCTATTAGCCCGGATATCCTCGAACGGTAGTAAGTAAAGATCCGAGAAACCCTTTCCTCCTTCTCTCTGTTGATATAACCTTGACTCGTTGCCTGGCGCCAGACTTCGAAAATAAGGTGGCCAGGATTGGTGTCTTTGCTTGTAACTTGAGGGAGGGGGAGGGGAGTGGAGGAGAATCGTTTAAATCTACCCGGGTTGAGTAATTTACGAAGACGTTGCTTTGATCCGATTTCAAGGGGTGCATCTTTACCCTTTTAGCGCCACCATTTAAACGTTTGCGTCAAATTTATCAAAGGATATTCGTTTAGATGCGCGATATCTAATTTAAGTTTTAACCTCGCTCGCCTTCGCACGATCGTTAATAATCGCTCTCACAACCGTATCGAGAATAGATCATCACCGTTTCGTTCGGAAAGAGGGAATTCAACGCGAAAGTGCGATAAAATTTTCCCCGACATTGCCCAACCAAGCGGAGCGGAGCTGAGCTATATTTAGTATTATACAAATTTTATCGAGTAATTTACATTTTGCACCGTCTCAAGAATAATATACATAGCTATTGGGCGGAAATTTGGTTTAAAACATAGCTTTTTTCAATAACGCGATACGTCAGGAATTTCTTCTATCAAGGTTGAGAATTCGAGGTTCGATAGCCTGATAGGATGTTCGATCTTCGATAACTTTCGATTTCGAATGCGAAAGACCTGTAAGCACTCGTGGCATGTACTTACGGTACTTACGTAACCGAACAAGTTTACCGCATACGCAAAGTTTCTAGATCGATATTATCAGGAAACTTGTCGATGAAATTAATTGATGCTAATGCCGTAAAGAGAGCCATGTCATGGTTATTACCTCGAGAGAC
The DNA here is from genome assembly GCF_014066325.1 of Apis laboriosa. Lineage (NCBI taxonomy): Eukaryota > Metazoa > Arthropoda > Insecta > Hymenoptera > Apidae > Apis > Apis laboriosa. The sequence goes on along the minus strand of NW_025222928.1, from coordinate 4,911,929 downwards.
GTCGCCCTAATAGCATAGTTTGGAGCGCTCGAGCAACTACCATCCGTCACGAGTAAAAGATATATTTTACTCCCATTTTTCATTGCCTGTACGTCGCATTCCAGAAGCGAGCTAACTTCTTCGTTTACACATTTTCTACTTTCACCTCTGTGACCGTTCTACCCTCGTTAGTAAGCGAGTATACGCGCCGATAACTTGTTACAAAAAAAAAAAAAAATAAAAAAATAAAAAAAGAAAACAGTTGAAGGGAACAAAGGAAAATTCACCGATGAGAAAAATCGAGTGGACGGAGATGGGTTCGAAGCGTTCGTAGCGATATCGTTTCTTTGCAACCTCGAGCCAATCTACATAATAATACCGGCCGCGATTAAAAACGTCTGCGTGTGTCTGCAGGGACTCTAAATTAATATTCCACTGAACTTGAGCAAGTGGCTGGAAGTTTCTCTCGGACTTAGCGAGTTTCTTGCTACGTCCCGAGGGTTTCATTAAGATATTTCGACCGAGCAAACGAGCCTTGCTTATTACAGTTTTCGGCATTAATTAGTATCCGACAGACACGAACTTCGAGAGTCATTTGTTTCGCCTCCCCTCCTTCACTTTTCGCTTCGAAACGCGTGTCATTATCCTCCATTACCTTTCTTTCGCGGGCAAAAAGCAAACTTAACGAGCGTGGTTTAGCTCAGCCGCTTTTCCTATACCCGTATAATATACGTCGATGGTGATATTAACAGCGAGGGGGGGGGGGGAGGGGAAACGGTTGAATTTCGTTGAAAGGACACAGGGAAAGCCTTCGGAAACCCTTCGAATTTCCTCGAGCCGTAGCCAAGTTTAATCAGTCGGCGAATCGATGGCTTTAATTAAGGAAACGTCTTACAACGGGATGGCTAGGTGCGGCCCTGGTTAATACCTTAATGTATACGCTACCCACATGCGAGTGTATTCATATTCGTGCATGAACACACGACGCGAACTTACGCTCACGCTCTCCCCTAAAACCGACGCGTTTCGAGCTGTGTTCCCAATGTTCCTTACAACCATCGACTTAGCCGGAATAGTGCTTTCCATCGTGGCACACTCTACCGATTCGCGCTATCTCCGGCGGTAACTTCTACCCGCACTCCCAATCGCGATGTAATCCTTTGAATGTGAACGTGAACGGGATAAGGAAGGCGAAATTCAATGAGAGGGAAGAAAAGGGAGGACGCTTGCACATTTACAGAGCTATGAAGTAAAATGAATTACTTATCGGCTGGCATCTTACGACAGGCCATAAAAGTCAGGCAAGAAGCCTTTATCGATCGTTCAATCTTTTTCTTATCCGAGCATTTTTACTACGTATCGATCGTAAAATCTTCTCGTAGATCTCATATTTTTATCCCGCGCCCCGTGAATTTGATCACGATTCCGTTTTCCATATAACGAAAGATTTTCTACATTCGTCGATAATTTGGAACGTTATTTAACCGGTGATCAAATCTATCTACGTATAAATAAAGCGTGTTCCGATTTTATCGATCCACGTACTCGACATTCGAATTCAGGTTTCCAGAGAATCGTATCCGGAAGCGATTTAATCGATGTCGACGACAAGTATCCGATCGGACAAAGCCAAGCAGCGAAATTGGCCTGCACGGAGAGCGATCAACGACTATGCGTGAACGACGTTGTACACGCATTTGACACGCGCACTAAAGGGTCCTGTGTGACGCGTCGCACCGCCTTGTTTCCCACGAGTGTGTGGGAGGAACGGAGACAACGATTGAGGAAGGAAGAAGATGTTTTGAGAGAAGCACACGGAACGGAGGGAGAGAGAGAGAGAGAGAGAGAGAGAGAATAATCCGCTTAGCTCGTCCGCACGCATGCCATACAACGTGCGACGTCTCTCTTACATTAGAGACAAGCACCACGGGAGTGCATGTTACAAGGCAGGAGATATTGAGGATGGAAATAGAGAAGTCCAGTGCGGCGGAAAATCATGGAACATCGTGATCTGCACGGGTGTCACACGCTTCTCACGGATTATGATTCATCGTAGAACGAACTAATTTTTAGGGAATGACGATATAAATAGTTCTAAATGTATATATTTAAACGATGACAATACTATTGATTCTTTTATGTAATATATACACGTATGTGAATTGAAAAAAAAGAAAAACAGTTATATTGGTTTCGTTCCAATCGTCGTAATTTTACAATAAATCATGAATTTTTTCAACGTGTATTTAAATCGAGAGGGTGTCCAAAGAGTTTTTCGAGGACGCGCGTTATTAGTGGACTCAATATCCTGAATCCAATCCAAATGCCTTTGGGGTGTTCCACGCAGTTTGACGCCGGATATGAACGGCCGATGTCACGTCACTGACAACGATAGATATGTACGTTACACACCGTACTTCGACTATTTTGATATCTGTCGGTTGGCACACCGGAGATCTGACACCTGTCGAAATTAATCGAGCCACACGAACGCGATCGATGGGAAATTCTTTCGAGTAGAAACGAATCATTTTCGAGAATCTGCTATCACAATGTCCTTTAACGATCAGTTTTGACATACCAATTTTCTTTACTGTTTATCGATCGAATTTATGTATCCATAATTCGAGAAAAATACGAAAGTATAATATCATTTTTATATGCGAAGAAGCAAAATTTGGAACAAAGTATGTACATCATGTATTATCGGTACAGGTTATGGTACATATTCGAATCATATAATATATTTGTATTCGATAAGTTTGGTTATAAACGTCGTATCGTACATATAAAACGAAAAACAATTTGTAATGAATCAATAGCAATGAATATTGTTTGTATATTCAAATAATTCAACAATATTCTTTTTAAATTTTAACTTTTCGATTATGCCATTATTGTAATGGCGTCGTAATGAATCGTGATTAAATCTATTATTAAATCTTGTGATTATTAATTGATGTATAATACACGAGAGAATCGTAATATATTTTTTATTCATTTCAATAAAATCTATAGGATCGTTATAAAGAGTAAATGATAATATCGATTTTTGCTTTAAAAATATTTTCACAATCGTGAACAGAAGGAACGACGGAATATACGCTTATATGTTATATAAAAAGTGAAATATATATATATATATATATATACTTAAAAACGTGAAAATTAATACTATTCGATCCATAAAAATTCCCAAAAAAACCGATATTTATCATAATGTATGATAACCAGATCACCAACAATCACAAAATCAAATTATGCGTAGATATGTACTCACCAGTAATTTGTAGAATTGGCAGCGAGTTGGCAGCGAATAATGGCGAACAATGGCGTGAATCACATGTTTCCTTCCCAACGAATTTACGAAGACTGAGATAGATTGTAAATACACTTGTACCGATATACGCTCGCGTATCCGTTTAATCATATTTGTTTATATACAGTCACTGTCGTATTTCACAATTCGATTCAGCAAAAACATTGTTTTCAAACATATGACTCATTTCGTTCGCGTATACTTCGACGTTTCAATTATAAATTTAAGCTTCGTTTCTTCTCGGCGAATATATACGAATTTACACGAAGTTATAAGTGTCGAGGGGGGCGTAAGAGTCGCATATCTTCGAAATTTGCGCCACCTTTCGACACTATAATTAACGATTCTTAGTTTAACGGTAAAGTTCTTTCGTTCGTGCACGTGTAATTGCGCAGTAATTTCGCGAGTGAAAAAATGTGTGTGATACGCAAATAAAATTAATTGATTGACAAATAAGATGGATCGAGGACATCCTGTGAACACTGTGCACGCCGTAATGCAATGGAATATGAAGTAACGTCCATATTTTGGTGAGTTTTACAATTTCTTTATTCTAAATTATCATGGCGCCATTTTATGATGCAAATGGCGTCATCGTTGATAATTATGGAATTTTAGCGTTTAATTTATGTACGAAATCAATAATTATGGTGCGAAATGAATAAATATTACATATATATACGTGATATTAACCATACGCCTGATAAAACTAGTAGCGATATTACATTGAACGTAATTTCGGTGGTAAATACTAGGTGGAAAGTCAACGATTGCGTGATCGTTGTGATATTTGCCACTAGACTTTCATCCTCTGTTCGATGTACACGAAAACGAGCGCAGGTAATGGATCCATTCGTGGCATGTAATTCGAGTGTTTCGCATTATCCACTGCAAACTCGTGTTCGTGTACATCAGCACGAACTGCATTCAGTGCAATGGGCCGCAACGTGCAACACAACTTGCGCCAATGCACTGATCTTGAATCGGTAAACTGGCTGAAACTGGCCATGAATTCCCATGATTCCGCGTCGATACGTTTTATCGTACGTAGAAATTGTTTTCGCTGGTTAACGACCGTCCGTCATGAAATTTCTGTGCTCGTAAGAAAAGCTATAGGGTGAATACAAGAGAGCTGATTTGCATGAAAATATTCTGTTCATGATACTTCTATGACCCGTATGTATAACGTTTAAATGCAAACGATCAATTTTTTTTTGGCCCGACAAAAATTTTCTCTTTTTCTACGAACAAGTTATTTTTAAATTTTTCAATTCTCGACAAAATGATTAAAATTCTTAAAATAAACAGATTTTACGTAAGATCGATCTTACGTAAAATTACAATTACGTTTCGATTATATTGGATCGAATAAATGAAATTTGTAATCGTATAATTATAGTAGATTTTTTTTAAAAGAGCAATTTTCTGAGATTCGATTAGAATTATCTTACAAATTACGTACATAAGCATATGATAGCAATAACTCTCGGCAAGAAAGCTAATATACCTTATATATATATAATTGCTTCGGGAAACGAAAAAGTGAATGCGTCCGCGTGCGTGCAACATTTAGAGGTTAGATTCCAATAATTCATTAATTTCGCTAAATATCGTATAGTTGTTTAAACCTTATCCATGCATGCAAATTTAAAATATTGATTTTCCATAATTCCACTGTTAGGTAAAGTCAAAAAATGATCATATTGTATAGAATTTTAAACAAAATTAACGAAACTTGAAGGGCAACAAATAACGATAATAAATACGTCTGTGTTAGTCGTAAACAAAACTAACGCGAGAAGTGAGAAGTTTGGTCAATTTGAAAGGTATTAAAGGGAGACCAGAGCGAGGTGTGGAAAATTAATCCCTTGCGCAATTGCGCCGTAAAATGGGTGGAGATTGCGTTTGTCTGTCGTAAGGGGAAGGTGCAAATCCGCGTGGGAGATACTCGCAGGCTCGGAATCGCGCAACCATGCTTTCGCTCACGCACGCGAACGTAACTCTCCCCTGGTCTCTCGCGCCGTCGTGGAATTTGCATATTTATGACTGTTTATAATGTATAATTGACGGGAATCCGCATACCATCGGACTAAAGCTACCGGGCTAGAGAGGCTACACTGCCTTCTGCGAGCCGCCAAATCAGATTACCGGCTTTGCATTTTGGCTCGACCTCGGTCACGACCACCATCGACCGCGATCTCTCCCCATCTCTCCCTCCAACCCTTTCTTCTTTCTCTCCCTCCCCCTTTCATTCAGAACGCTACGCTCGCCATATCTCTTACCTCGTCCATTTTCTCCCCCTCTTCGTATCCCTCGCCTCAGTTTACCCTGTTTGGCGCGAGGGCCAAAGTGACTTTTTTTGCGATTTTGGTCGCGCGGGAAGAGGGTGCAATTAAAAACCGACGCCGCGCGTTTCGCCGCGGAAGTAGATCTCGACTAGGGTTAGGTCGCTTTTTTTCATACTTTGTCGTTGAAGTGGATTCGAAGGACGTGAATTTTACAGCCGCGCAATTATTCAAGAGTGGGAACCGCGTGATGCCCAGCTGCTACTCGCGACGCGCAGACTTTACGCTCTTAAACGTGATTATCGGGAAACGTTGAATTATTCAGGAAGCCGTCGTTTAATTGTTTGTTCAACACCATCGAGGCAAAAGACTCGTCGAAATTCTGGACGTTGGCAGCGTGTTGGTAGTGTGTTAATTTATTTTCCACCTCGTGTTTCATGAATGAAGACACGCTCGCTCTCCTGTTCCACCGGTCAATCTTGATAATACCATTTCAATGCGGAGATGGACGCACCTTCCGCACTGTTCTCCAATCAGCTTATCCGGATTAAGTCTCGCGACAAGCAGCTCCGACAAATTCACGCGTGACGTTAGATCGGTCGACATCCCTTCTAACACGATTGCTCTTGCCATTTCACGGTTTCCTGCGTTTTGGTTCAACTCTAGAATCCCTTTGACGTTCAAGGCGAGCGTTGCGCCCCTTGCGCGTTAGATCCTCTCGCGGTGGGGGAAAATAAAATAAAAAAAAAAAAAAAAAAAAACAGGTTAACGACCTGCAAAGGGATCTTTTGTTTTTGCCACTCGAAGATAGAATAGGTATCGTTTCGCGTGGGACACGCGATTTCGTCATTTCGCTGGCGCGAATTTCGCGAGATGGGATTCCACGCGATTCCTCGTCTTATTTCACACTTGCCGAACGAATAACGGGTAAAACTAGGTTTCTTTTCGTTGGCCGGAGAACGATGCTCTTGATAAAAAGTCGCAAACAATTAATTTTCTCGTTAACGAGAACAACTGTGTCGTCCAGCGATGAACGAGCTCACGCGCCACTTTCTTTGTCTTTGTCTTTCTTCCACGACCTCTGCAAGACACTTTAAAGTATCTTGCACCGCGGTTGGAAACTTTTGCCATGCCAACCTCTGGCATGCCACCTACTTTCCTGGAAGAAACGCTTTTTGACCAACCAATTTCCACGATTTCATCCTTTTCCACCATCTTTTTTCGCGGTCTCTTCCATGCACCGCGAACTGAAAAATTCGTACGCTCCGTATCCGAGCTGTTTGTTCCGACCTTTTTCCAACCAAAAGTATTATTTGTATTAGGTTACGTAACATTACAATCGTTACGAAGGCGTTTCTTACTTTTCATTTGACTTACCAGTAGAGTAATACCTTGATTTTTGTACATGAAAAAAAAGAAAAAAGAATATCGAGATTTATTCTAGACGAAAATCTGATATTTTCTGAAAATAAGATAATATATCGAGAAGATAGCATTTCGACAAAGAATATTTAAATTCATTCACTAGTCGTCCCATTTTTGTTACAATAGTAATTATTATGTGTAAAATGTATGAGTCTCGGAATTCCCAAAAAAGTTCGACGTTACAAGTTTGAATTTATTTTTAACATAAATTGGTATTAAACATATTTTTTTTCTCTATATATTTGAGAAGATTTTGCAAAATTTATTAAAAAAAAAAAAAAAAAAAAAAAAGTCAAATATAAAAGCCTGCCAGATTAGTTTTTACAGAGCGTCATCAGTTAAGTTTATCGGAATGAAAGACACATTGCTGTTGAATATTTCGAGCCCCTCTCCCTAATCAAAAGCACTAAAATCTGCAATAAACCGGAGAACGACCGGTAGTTGTCGGTATAACAAATTTTGGTGGCTAATTTCAGCACGCGCCCAAGGGTGTATTAAAAGTGAGAGGTGTAAAGTTGAACTTCGAAACGTATAAACGTAGCAGATTGCGAAATGCGGAGAATAGAATGGATACGCGTGAGGAAAACTTTTGATGATCGAGGTATCAAAATGTTTGATCGTTTAACAACTATTTCGCGATGATGAAATTTTATGTACTCGATTCGCCATCGGTGCTTACCGTCGGAATTTTTCGTGGAAGAAAACTCTTGTCTCTACGCGAAGAATTAACGAATAACACGCACGATTCTCGAGACGAGGATATTAAATTCGATATTACGAGCGATTATTCCACATTCCAGAACGCGATTCATCGTGTAAGATCGCGGCGTGAGCTCGTATAATCGTGGAAAAACGCGCGGAATAGGCAACGAAAAAAGAGAAAACACGCAGGCTGAAGCGATACACCCACGCGTGATATAACGCGACGACGAGGTCCGAACGTCACGCGACAAATGGCGAACCATCCGCGAAATAACGCATCGATAAACCCGACGCCGAAAGGAAAAAAGAAAGAAAAAGTCGAAATCGATTCCTTTCTTTCCCCCCGTTCCATCCTCGATTCCGCCGTGAATGGGGGGAGTTACCATCACATCTTTCGATGCAGGAAAATACTTGGCATTTCGTATTCATCCATAAAGACCATGACTTTCCAATGAGAATCCGCTCTTGAACCTTCATCCATCGTCGAAACCCCCTTGCCATTATACGACCGATTTCCTCGAATCTTTGAAAATTTCGCTTTTCGCCAATACCTCCGACGAATCTTTGAAAATTTCCCTACCCACATTTCTCGATGACAGTCTCTCTCTCTCTCTCTCTCTCTCTCTCTCTCTCTCTCTCTCTCT
>NW_025222928.1:4487811-4903522 GCF_014066325.1 Apis laboriosa | reverse complement strand
TCTCTCTCTCTCTCTCTCTCTCTCTCTCTCTCTCTCTCTCTCTCTCTCTCTCTCTCTCTCTCTCTCTCTCTCCTGCCTCGCGAAAAAACGTTGAAATCTTTCAGAGTACGACCCTCTTCGTTCCGCGTGGCCTTTATTCGGCCAATAGAAGCATTGGCCGCCAATCAAATTGCGTGGCTATCCGGCGTGTCGCATTCGAGAGAGGCGAAGAAAAGAGCGGCGCGGGGGAGTGAAAAGAGTGGACGGTATATAGGGAAAAGGGGGGAGGGAAGAGGGAAGGATCGAGGGGATGGAGAGAGAGAAGGAGGGGAAGGGTAAAGGTTGCACGGGGTAGACATGGGCGTGCCAGGGCACTGTTTGGCCTCTGGAGAGAATAGAGAGGGTGCAAGTGAGTCTGGTTGCCGGAGAGTGACTGGATGGATCGGCGTCAAAGTGAGGGAGGCTGATGTATATGCATGCTACTCTTGGGTCAACGGGATGGCCCGAATTACCATAAACACGATAGATAGTAGGCTAACTGCCACCGTGTGCTCTTGCTCACTCTCCACTCTCCTATCTCTTCTTCGTCTGCCTCTTTCGATTCATCAAACTCCGCGTTCCGAATTTCTGTACTCTCCTCTCCCTGTTTACCCGTCGAGACGAGTTTCGCGTTTTCGCGCCCCCTGCCAGTTTAAGGACGCTCCACTTTTGCGTTTCTTTTTCCTCCTTCCCCCCCCTTCATTTCGCGCACTTTTTTCATTATCTCCGTTCTATCTTCTTTCCGACTAAATTTCAAATCCTCGTTGATTTTTATTCTTTATTAAATCCACGAAATCTATTCGAGATAATATCGAGTTGTACGGGAGATTTTATTATTAAATTTACAAATTAATAACTCGGCAAATTTGTTGCTTTTGCGCATTCTACGAGCAGTCTCTAATTACGGGCATACCCTCCTCGTTCCCCCATTTATCCTACTCGAGTTTCACGATGATCCCACTTTCACCCCTCTCCATTTATCGACCTTTGCCGTGCCAGATCACAGGGAATGTCTCTCCTTGATGTTTCTCTCCGCACGGCGAGCAAAGGGCCAAGGGCAGCCTCTAGCGTTGCCTTTATTCGTTCCGCAGCCGCGTTTGATCGATTCTTCCGTTCCAAGTCTCAAACACCTCCGGCCCAAGTTATTCTTTGAACCCTTTACTCGGCCCGTGACCCGGGAACCGAGATCCGATCCCTCGAGCCGCACACTTTTCCACGCTTCACGCTCGATATCACGATATCACGATAATAATGAAACGGCGAATATCAAAATTTGGTTGGCTCGGGCCGAATTACAGGGGAACGAAAATCACGATGCCGATATAATATATATATACACTATATAAGATCGATGATGGACGAGGAATGTTTTGCACGCGACACGGCGGAACGAAGTGGATCCGTTCGACTACCTGGCCGCGAAATTTGTTAACGGAATCGCTCTCGAAAGTTGGCCTCTGTGCGTCACAGAGTCGCGCGTCGTTGCTACGTTGCACTCTCGATCGGTTCGATTTTCCCACAGGAATCGTTTCTAAATCGAACACCCGCGTAACGGATAACACGATTCGATACGACCGGTTGAAACCGTGGAGAATTCCTCCGATGTATGTACGCAATACATGCACGTACGTAAATGCAATCCCGTCCGCGTTTTTCTCGGGATACGATTTATTTTAACGAGAATTGGCGCGAATCTCGTTGACGAAAATGCCGAGCGATGTCATTAGCAATAATTTCGTGTGCCGGTGTGCCGCTTCTTCGACAATGCAATTAGCCCGAGGATCGATAAGCGCCGCCGCATCCGGCGCGATGCCAGTGGCTCGTGTGTGTCATTTTCCGAGCTTTTGCGGCCAGGAAAGATAGCCGTTTTGCGAGTCGTCGTTACGCTCGTTGACCACGTTTAATACGAGGGATGAAGCCGGTGGAATGGTTAGTTGAAACCGGCGACGGCCAACCATTATTCCATTATCCATCCAAGGATTGGAGAGAAGAATTAGTATCCGTCGTCCAAGGAATCGTTTCTTTCGCGGTATTAGGCGGTATTACATGGCTAATTAAAGAATAGCGAGAAATGGCTTTTAAGTCGGATCTCCTCCTCCGCGTTCCTCGAGGATACGAGGAAAAGTGGAGAGCCTCGCGTTCTCGGATGTTAGTTCGACTGTTGGCGGAAAAGCGCGGGCAGCGAGGCGTGCAGAAAGCGTTTGAAACGATGGCTTGGCGTTCGCCGGATTCTCAGGAAGGCCGGGTCAGGAAGGGAACTCGAAGGAATGCAATTTTCCTCGGATGTACTTTGTGCTTTCCATGTTCGTTTCGACGATGAACTTTCTCGTCAAGGCCGATTACGAGAGAGAGGGAAGGGGGGCAGGATCGATATCGCGCTCGGTGAAATGACCACGTTCCTACGCGTGTTAGGTCAATTTCGATGATCGATTCCAAATTTTCCAACCTTCATCCCTCCCTCCCCTTCTCTCCTTTCCCCGAAAATTCGCGACACGAATAATTTCGCCGCAATAGTTAGTAGTCGGGATGCGGTGAATAATCTATTAAGCGACCTCTCTCTCTCTCTCTCTCTCTCTCTTCGGAATTATAATTCCGAATTCGAAACTCGACCGAGGATTTTATCTCTTAAATTCATTCTCACGGAATTTCATATTCAAAGACCGCCTCGATACCACCCGGCTCCACTGGAGGTCCCCGGGAGGACACTTGAACCGCGACATCTTGAATCGAATATTAACGCGACGCGCACAACAAAGCGGGACAAATTCGGTTTATTATTTTCGTCGCGAGGCAGCCTTGCCCCGCCCCCCTCACTTTCTCGCGAGGATTAACGTGAAAAGACGCGTTGGCGAGATGAAGTCATTATCCGTGGAATTATTTTAGATTAAAATAAGGGAATAAAAGGTCTTGGAAGTGGGAAACTCGGGAGAACGCAAAAGGCGGGCGACGAGGAGGAAGGAGACAGAGAAGAATCCGTGGCGGAGGTATAAAACCGCGGAGTAGGTGCAGTCGAGACAGGTGCGGCGAGGAGCGGAGAGAGGGAACGAAACGACGTGCGACGGAAATCTGATACCTGCGGGGTTGGGGGCGGGGGGGAGGGAGAGGGCCGGAAGAGACTTTTTAAAGTTATTTAAATTAAACAGACTGTTGGAAAGATGGAGAGAAGGATGGCGGGAGGAAAAAGGGGAATGAGAGAGCGAGGAAACGTGGAGGGCGAGATAAGGGTTGATTGTGAAGAGGGTAAAGGTTGAGGCGAGGGGAGAGAAGGAAGCCCGCCGGTATTGATAGCGACAACACCCCCCTCGGATAAAATATAACGCGCGTCTCGCAGGGAATTAAAAGGTGTTTCTGCCTCCTTTCGTCGTCGAAAGAGGGAGGATCGAGTGATGCTATCCCGTATCTCGATTCTCTATCTCCTTCTAGGAGGGGAAGGAACGATAATAACTCTCTTTACGCCTCTTTTGGAAACGGGTATCAACGTTCGAGAAATTACTTTCGCTAATCTTCCTTCTCGCTATCGTCGCGATATCTGGCATACATGGTGGGATACTTGGCCCGATATTATATCTCTACGGTAAATCGGCAACGCCGTGGATCGATTTCCATCGAGTTCTTCCCATCTCGTACGCGCTCGATAATCGACTCCACCTCGCGCTCATTACACCTCGCCTTTGGTGTACGGTACTTCGTTTCGTATGCCCGGAATTCTCGACGAGTTGTCGACGGAGTTTGTGAACCGGCGAGGCGCGCGCTTAGCGATCCGAATAACCCGATGGATCGATCATCCATTTTGGCCCACTCCATCCGTCCGTCGGGGTAAATAGAAGGGGTATTAAGTTCCCAATAAAAGTAGGAACGATTCGAGGATGCCGTAATGCAACGTAGATCTCTCTCTCTCTCTCTCTTTCTCTTTCTCGAGGCTAGACCCCTCATCCCAAAACCTGAACAGCTCCAGTTACACCAAAGTTTTGGCGGCAATAATGGACTCTGCAGCTCCGAAACTTGGAGTATTGTTTTATCCCCTTTAATACTCACCCCCTTCAGGTAATGCAGAGTAGTACCCATTCGACTTCCATTTCTCCATTCCCTTCGATCCCTTCGTCCTTCGCCAGCCTTCGCCCACCCCTTTTTCTTTTTTGCTTTTCACGGCCGCCGCTTCGCGATAAGTGATTTCGTATGCGAGGAAAGCAGCCCGGGCCTCCTTTAATTTTAACGCTCGTAAAACTCGAGCCGTGCCAGAACGGTATCCCTCCAAACAACCAGCCAATTTTTCAAACCAACTTCTTACACGTTGCCCTCTTGGATTACTCGCCCGGATAATTTATTCTCGTTTCACGAGATATATCGTAATTATTGCCAGAGACGCGATGGTTCAAATAATCAAATGCCAAGTAAGAACGGAACAAGGGAACAAGGGGAGGCAGTCACCGTTTCTTAGGAACGTTCCTTTACAGATTCTTCCGAGAGAGGAGAGGTAATTAAAGTTGGTTTTCCTAATTAACGTTGCAGCAACGTCCTCCGCCGCGATATTTCTCCGCCGTAATATCGTTTGTAATTGCGCATTGCGGCACAATGGGTTTGATCACGATATCGGCGAAAGCGAAATGAAACGAAACAATAAATTGGGCGTGGCGGATAATCGGCGAAAATGGCAAAAAAACGACGCGCGTTCTTGTTGTTGTTGTTGTGCTAATCGAATAAGAACCGGTGAAAAAAAACGAGCCATCATCGAGAATTGACCCGATTTCTCCCGTGTCGGTAATATCGGTAAATAGAAAAGTGGTCGAGTATCGCAACCGTGCTCGATGGAATCCGAACGATTCGCGTGAAACAGAGATGGAATCCCCATTCTCGGTTATTAATCGAGAGATCAGCAATGACAGAGAGAGAGGGAGAGAGGGAAGAACGAAGGTTGGGTCGCCGTTTCACGCAGGAAACCGGCGGGGTGAACGCGAACCGGCGACACCGGCCGTTTATTTTCCACGTGCGCGGATCGAAAGGGCAAGTGCGTGTGCGGGACGAGGGGAGGGCAAAGAGAATAGAATAGGGGCGGCAGGGGCACAGGGGGAGGAGAGACGAGCGAGTAATTTATGATAGAAGTTTTGATATACTGCGCATTTAGGGTAGAACTTTAAAATATTAAAATAGCTACGGCGATACGATAGAGGCGGTCGAACCGCGACGGGAGATTTATCACGCGCGGGAGATATCGTTGTGTATAGATGTTGTGCCGCGACACAACAGCTACACCCATCCCTCCAACGATCCCCCTCCGCCCGACCCCGCGACACTTGGCCGCGCTACACCCCCTATACTACGCCCCCTCTCTCACCCCATGAATACATCGGCTAGGTTTAGCTCGGCCCCGATGCGATTTCGATCCCGCCGCGGAGATTCGTCCACCCTTCTGTCGACCCACGGTATTTTAGAATCGGGAGGAGGGGGAAAGGCACGACCGTTCCTTCACCGACGACACCAAAGAGATCCAGGCGGCCGATCTCCGGACGCGAGAAACCCTCTCCCTTCGCGAATTTACCGACTCGTGGCGAGATATACGAGGTTGTGAACGTACTCGTTCGATATAAGGTGTAAGTTCCATCCAAGAGATCCCGTGTACGAGGTGTCCTCGAAGCGTATATCGACGCGGTTGTCGAGAATGATTTCAATTTCGGTCGAAGGAGGAAAGATCGGCGAACGATTAGCGGCTAGAAGAATGGAAGATATATTGGTATACGTGAAAGAGTTAACGATGAAAGCGTTATCGGAAAAGAAAAAGCCTCGCGTTCGATTTCGGGGCACGTAATGGTCGATCACGATAAGTCGTGAATCACGTGGCGGGCAACGTGACCTACTGCCACGATCTTCGTTATGCGCCAGCCACCCTTGGCACTCGATGGCGCGCATAAAAAAAAAAGAAAGAAAGAGAAAAAAGGGCAGACACCCTCGAGAAACGTAACCCTACTCGTGGTAGGGTGCGTGGGGAGTGGAAGCAGGGGCAACGACACGCGCAGCATGTGGAGCCGCATATGGCGCGTGGCTTCCCATTGTTAAAGGCGCGGCTTACCTAACTGACTTTACGGTTGACCGTAGTTCCAGGGAGAATCCAGGCTGCGTCCCCGTGGGGCCCATGTGTGCAAGGTGTCCTGGAACGATTCATCGTTCGATAACTATTGTCGGCCGCAATTCTCCGTTACGTTTTTACAACGCTCCTCCCTCCTCCTCCTCCTTCTCCTCCTCTTGCACTGTTCCGTACCGGATGCAAGAGAAATCGATAAATACATTCGCTCCTATTTGCTACAACTTCAACGGGGAGGGATATTTCGAACAATCGAATATTTTTGGAATCGAGAGGAAAACACGTTGAACGTAATTTCATCAGTCGAGTTAGATTCGTTATTACGCAACGGCAATATCGAATTCACGTCGAAGAGAACGAGATCGTTTCTTTCAATCGTCGTGGATAAAGGACAGTCTCTTGCGCTCCCGTCGAAGAATTCCTGTTCGACTTAGTTGCGCGTCGAGATCGACGAGAAGGATTCGAAGATCCCTCCTCGAAGAGGGTAGGGCATCGAGGATTAAAACGCAGCCTCATTCCGAGATAGTTTTTCTCTAATTCCTTACCGATCGCGGACGACGATTTCAACGCGAACCTCTCTTCCATCTTTCTCTCCCCCGTGGCATTCGATGACGTCCGCCGCCAAATCCAAAGTACGAAGGGTGTCTGTGATTCAGGAGGCGAGGCACGGGATCGAGGCGTAGCAATCAGCGCGATTTCTCCCCGGGAAAGGGAGAAGAAACTGGGACGGAAAGCGGGACATTTAAATTATGCATTCCTCCTGAAGAGGAGGAACAGTCGATAACGGTCTCTCGGAGGCGAGGCGAGGGAATGGGATCGAGGCAGCGCGCTGGCTAGAAATCGCGCTTGCATAACGGACAGGCTTGCGAATCGATATTACGTGTCGCATTCCCATCACCCGAAACTCGACTCGAACCTCCTCCCTGGAATGCTGTGGAGCTGTGGTGGTTGGGAAACGGTGGTCGAGTGCATCTTGTCGGGACGATTATCGGCCGTATAATCGGAGCGTATTTAACTCGTTATCCGAATCCTCGAATAACCCGCGTTGCTCGTCCAAACGACGAGGAGGAGGGGGGCCTCGAATAATCTCGAACGCTCCACTTCGTTCTTCGGTTATTCTGCGCGGCTGTTTCCGTTAATTAAGAGAGGTAGCTCTGCTCTCCTCCTCGGTTCCCGCAATCGAATGAACCCATGGCGATGCCCACTTCCGCCTCGGTTATGATCAACAGCGACCAATCCCCTCCGTGTAATTTAATCGCCGCTACACGACGAGCTCGGCCTCGCTTTCGACCAAATGCGCGTCCGTATGGAAACGAAAACTTTCCCCTCGTCATCGTTGAATGAAAATTCAAGTTTCGCGACAACGATGGTCCCGAAACCGTCTCTTGGCCCCGGCGAGCCGTGTTTCGACGGTTAATGCACTTAACTTCCGGATAATCAAACGAACATTGTTTGCCGAGTTGCGAAACACCGTACCCGCGCGAAGCAGAGTTGGATGCTGTGTGCAACCGCGCGCATCCTTTGGGACACACCGGAGGGCGACGACCGGCTATACACGCCAGCCGACGTCAGACCGTGCAGACAACCCCCTCCCTCCCCTCCGGATAGGAGTTTCGACATTCTCGGGGAACGCTTCCGTCCCTGTCTTGAACTTTCGTCTTTTCTCTTCCGGCCGCTGTTTCCACTTTTACACTCGGTCCACTCTGCCTTCAACCCCGTTAACCCCGAAACAACGATGAATCGTTTACGGAGAGAGAGAGAGAGAAAGAGAGAGAGTCAAAGTTGCACGCTGTTCAACCTCGCAGTTGCACCTCGCTGCTGGTTTAAATCGTTAGAGAGATACGATTTATCGGGCGGGAAAATGGATTCTCTTATAGCAGGGAATATATCTCGTTGCGTGTCCTATAATGAATGATATTTTATATTCAGATTGGAAATTTTTCGTGATCGTTGAAGCGAGGGGAAAGTGGAGCGTAGTGAATCGACGAGAGGTGGAGAGGGGCAGGAGATATTTGCAATTATCCGTAGCAAAAAAAAAAAAAAAAAATAATAAAAAAGAATAAGAAAAAAGGAGAAGAGTGAAACGGAAGCGGATGGGGCGAAAGGAGAGGAGGAAATGGAAAACGAGCTCGTTTATCGATATCGGGATGGTAAAAGAGGGTCACGGGACAGATTGGAGGACGCGGCTTTACGGTTAAAGCGATGTGCGTATCGAGGTTGGTTATCGATGATCGAAATTATACCGAATTGTTATACAGCTCGAAGCATCGGAGCTCTAGCTTCACCTTGTCGCTATTCGATTACGATATTCCGGCCCTCCATCATCCAAAATCCATTTCGGCTTTGATCGAGAAGTAGCACGCATCCACGCGACGCAGCCCCTCCTCGAGAATTACGCGGATTAACGGGGGAAGTAGGTTGTCGGCCAAGTTTAGATTACGTCGAAGTTGCGCGCTAATTCGTAGGAAACGACGATTACAATAACGGCACCGATTTCCACCAAGGATTTCGAAACGGCAAGTTTCCAATGGCGATACATCGCGGGGGGTGTGGAGCTGGCAACAAGCTGCCAGTTTGCGGACCGTTTGTAGGTGACACTCGACGATTTCTCTCTCCCTCTCCCTCTCTCTCTCTCTCTCTCTCTCTCTCGATGTATTATCGGTTATCAGAAGTTTGGCGCCTCAATAACTACGGTTAGCCCGATCGATGGAAATTTCATTCTCGAAAAAATATGCAACCGTGCGGAATCGGTAACTGGGGACAAAGGAGGAATGTAAAGCGGCGGTTGGTGAGCGGTTTCGGGTGCGGCGGGTTTGAAATTTTTCAAAAGCGTGTCTCGAAATGGTAATAACGGGGCTGTTTTATATTCCTTCCCATGGCTCGAGCTGAAAGATGCGTTCCACACGACGAGATTCGTTCCAGCTCGTTTCGGGGGTTGGCTGGCGCATGGCGGCGGCGGACCCTCGACGGACGACAGTTTAATACGCATCGAATGAATGGCCGAGATGCGCGGCATAGGAGGTTGTTGGCAGGGGATGGATGGGGATTGTGGAAAATAAAAAATAGGCGAAAGCATTTCCCTTGGTGTATAAATCGCGATGGCGTTGCGGGATGACGCGTACGTGCCGACTTTGCGCCACGGGTAGGCGAGCCACGATTGGCGTTTTGATTCGATCCCGAACGTGAATCGGGTTGAACACGAGGAGAGAGAGAGAGCGTGTGTTCAACACGGCGACACGCGAGCCCGTGGCGTCGAAAACGTTCGACGTCTCGGAAGGCGCCTCTCGCGCCGATCTAATAGAGACGTTTCCCGGTACGAGACTCGATTTACAATTCGATCGGATTTACCAATAAGTTTCGCCGTCCGGTATTACCTGTCAGGTGTGTCAGTGGCGGACCGATTGCTTCGCCCTCGCTATTTTGTCCCGATCGATCGTCGTAACGTCCGTAAACGAAGCCCGGCCTATACAACTTTGCCCATCCACGGAAACGGAACTCGACGCCTTTGCCGAAACTTGTATCGATAATTCAGCGGCGGGAACTTGCGTGCCTCGACTTTCGCGTCGAGCTTCAAGTTTCGCCAGACTCGGGATACTTGTCGCCCTGGTCGACGAAAATTTACCTCGTCAGGGATTCGATGGAGGCGAGAAGGTGAAATCATTTCGAACGATATATATATATATATATATATATATTAAAATATCAATATATTTTAGAATGGTAATTGAAAGCGAACAAAGTTTTCAAATTTAGAATCGATCGTGGTCGTCGTCACGATTATCGAGCGACGGGAGAATTAATTCTAGATTCTCTCGCCACAAATTTTTTATATTATAAATTTAACGTGATGGATATCGATACACTTTTCAAAAATCACCGAACGAATGCGATAAAAAAAAAAAAAAAAGAAGAAAAAAAACGAAATATTCTCGCGGCTATCGCTTCTGTTTTTCGTGCCGCTTTTCGATTTCCCCTTTCGACCCGCAACTAGTTCCGTCGATTAAAATACACGCGAAAACGATTCAGAACCACCGAAATACGATCAATCCGATAGATTAGATCGGTTATCCGATCCAATTTAAATTTATTCCATTCAAAATTCGAACGAATAAAAAAAAAAGAAAATTAAAATCTGTCCGATAATTTAATTACCATTCAACGAGATATACGCGTTTATATATATATATATTTTTTTTTTATTTTTGCTCGCGATTCCTTCGTGCCACGATAAACGTTACTACACCCGAAATATAATCATTCTACGCGCTTGGACGGAAACGAAATAGAAGCGATCGCTTCGATCGTCGTTTTGGATCGCTGATTTTTGAAATCGAAGAGAATCGATCCTTCTCACCTCCCACGCAAAATTAATTCGGAATTAACATTGACCTCTCGACGATCGGCAATTGCGGTCGTGGTCGTGGCAGTGGTCACGCTCGCGACACAGAAGCGGAGAGAGAGAGAGAGAGAGAGAGCTCGGTCACACCGTGTCGTTGCACCGCGTGTCACGTGCACGTATTATACCGCACGTGGCTGGCGGCTTGTCAACTCTGCGTTTGACAGCGTACACGTGCGTTTGCCTTTCTCCCCGTGCGCGTGTCAGTTAGCGCCAAGCACAATCGCGCGCGACAACTTGCTTTGCCTCCTTCGCGACCTTCGTCGCAATTCAACGAACGAATTCAACGCGAACCTAATTCGGCAGATCTAATCAAGTTTGTCGGCTGTGGATTCGATTTCTCGAGAGGGTCTTCCAGGTCTCCCCAGGTCTCGATTCCGGTATGAGAAAAGTCGGGACGATGGTTACAAATTTTTCGGGGAGACCAGCGCGACGAAAGGGGAGTTTCGGCGAAGGTGTCGCGGGCCCAGCGATAAATCCTTGTGAAAGATGACCTCGCGCGCTCCTGTGGGACGAGGATTTCCTGGCCCGCGCGAAACCGACTCCAGTTCTCTCCCACCGGTGTCTAGCTGGGACGGAGGGCGGGGGGAAGCAGTGTCGTGGAGCAGCAGCGGGAGGATGGCTTTTGACTCGCTGCCAAGAGCGAGAGCCTCTCTCGCCCTCTGCCCTTCCGGTATCCTGGCATCGCGCGCACGCATCGGGATTAGCGACGTACCAGGGCCAGACTACGTTAGGATTTATGATTG
Organism: Apis laboriosa; assembly: GCF_014066325.1. NCBI lineage: Eukaryota > Metazoa > Arthropoda > Insecta > Hymenoptera > Apidae > Apis > Apis laboriosa. Next base: position 4,892,286 of record NW_025222928.1, on the reverse strand, counting down.
AAGCTCCGCTCGACCGCGGAAAATGGAGGAAGGAGATGAAAAAAAGGTGGAGGAGGGGAGCAGGGCTTCGTGGAGAACTAACTCGTAAAATTTGGCATCTGGCACGGCTGCCCCACGGTTTCTGCCGCTTGCCTCCGTTCGTTTCCCAGCGCACCTACCACTTCTTTCGCCCCGCTAGGCTCGGAATAGATTCCCCTTGGAACGGGTTAACTCTCGCATCCTCCGCTTTTACGATTGAGAATCGGAGTTCCGGTGTGTTCCGCGCTGTCTGAAGTCAAGTGGTCCTGGACCAACGTCTTTATAGACCTTCCCCTCTTTCGCTTTTTTCTCTTTCTCGCTTCCCTTTCTCGCTCCCCTTTATTCCATTTATGCTGTGTAGGAGACTCGGTCTTTCTCCTCGGATGTACGTATGTATATATATATATGTATGTATGTTGTTCGAATTAACACGCGATTTGCTTCTTCGTTCGCCAAGAATCGCGAAAATTGTTCAAGATAATCGAACGAGATACGATACGATTTACGAGTGGTTCCTTATTGGAAGATATCGAAGATCTCGGTCGAAAGGAGCTCGTTCCTCTTCGAATCCATCCTTGGCCCCGCTTCTTTTTTCCCTTTCGTCGAAGGTGCTTCACGGTGTCGGCTTAAATCGAACTGCGGCCACTTAGGTTCCGTCTTCTCTCTCGCGATCCAACTCTCGATCCTTTTGATCGATTCCTCTCTTTCTGCCCGACTTAAAGACTTCGCCGAGATCCAAAGGGAGGGCCTGCTCGAGAGTCTCCCCAGGTACGTCTCTGGCTTGTAAATCGTGGCATAATGGACGATTACGGTTATAAGTCGTGGCACGGCTCGTTCCATGCCGCTTCGAGTATTAGAACCGCTTGTTTTACCTCGAGTGGTGCATTGCGATCTTTCGATACTCCTAGCAAGTTGTCGTGTACACGGGAGGTCGATCGAACGCCAGATTATCCCGAAACGTGATTGATTATATGTATTCGATCCATTCGTTCGATAAGATGTTAATCTTTTGAGAAATTGAGAATAGAATTATATCATATCGTTGCTCTTATTGTTTTATTAAAGTTAAATTCCTCGCGTTATTTAATTATAATGGCAACACGATGAGATGCCTGAATTCTTTGCATAGTAAATATTATGTGCGTGAAAAAAATTGTTGTTTAGTTTTCAATCTAATAATAGTTATAATTTTACAATACACGATTTCGATACAAAGGGAATGATTTAAAATAGGAAATGGAATTATATCGTATCGTTACTCTCAATTTTAATAAGCTTAAATTCCCCAAATAACATTTATATGATAATAATGTATGAAAAAAATGTGTTATCTTTTGGAATCAACAACAATCATGGTTTAGTTTTCCTTTTTTAATCTAATAACAAATTTATCTAATTCCCTTCGCTTCGAAGATCCACAACGGACACAAAATTAAATGATTTGGCAGAGATAAGCTTGCTTACCTTAAAGTGTATAATATATATACTCAGAGGCGTGTTTATTCTTATACAAGTTCCACGAAATAATCGTACGCAACACGTTTAATTCAATTCACGTCCGCGTTAAGTGGCGAGCCTCGAACGTCCCGACGCCAATTAAATCGATTACGCGTGAATCCCGTTACGTTGAATCATAAGTTACGTTATATCCCGTTCCGTTGCCCGTTGGAGAAACTCGTTCCCGGTTCGTGAAATCGAACGAGAATAGCAGCAGCGTTTTCTAAAGTTGCGGCTAAAGGAAGGAAATCGTTTATTTCAATCGTATTTTTCCCGTCCATTCGAAATGGAATCACGGAGATGGTTATTCCTGGTAGTAAGGAAGTCGTCGGAATCGTCGAAATTTTCTCGATATCTCGAAATCCCATCGGATCAGCCCGTTTATTTTTACAACAAAAGCAACAAAAGGCATCCGAGAAACGTAAACGTTTATCGTCCCCCTCCACCCACCCGATTAACTCCACCGTGAAATATCGCGTTTTAATCAACCGTCCTAAAATCTCTACGACGAAGATGATCATAAAACGTAGGTCGTGCGTTCCGCGAATTTAAGAAAATTATCCTGTTCGTTTAAATCGACGGAAATATCCCTTTCCCTTATCAACTCGAGCCAATACATTACCTGTCCAATATCTTTCAGCAGCGTTCCACGATGCTTGGTGAATCCAGCTTACTTGAAACGATCGTACACGCTCGATTCGCGAGGCGAATGGTATTTAATCGCCTCGACGAAGATCGAACCGCGACTTTCGAAGAAGAGGGTCGAGGGAAGCGGAAAATGTCTCGCGGTGGAAAATGGCGAATAGGAAGCACGGGTATACGTTGAGTGGGAAAAACATCGCGACTTCCTTCCGTCTACCACCTTCCTTCGCTCCGTAACCCGGGCACGGCTTCCTGGCAAATGGTCCGTAAGCCTTCCTCGTGTAAGTATATATCCCCCGTGTGCGCGCACACTCGCCAACCACGTACGTAACGCACACGGTACGTCTTACACTGTACAGACACTCGTGTATCTTGCGCCGAGACTTGCCACATCGTCGACCGTGCAAACGTATTACGTACACTACGAAGCGCTCGTACGAGGAGTACTTGCTCGGTGTTCTCTTTAACGCGCGCACGACGAGCATCCAAAAAGTACACGGAAAAATACACGGTGAGAGATATATACGGGGTGTGTTTGATTCGTTCGGCGAGAAATCATCGATCGATGATCACGATCGGGGGGGGGATTATCCGGAGAGAGGATTTCGTTCGAGGATTTTCATCGTACGAAGGGTGAGCGTCATTGGAATTATTATTCAACGAGGGGGAGGGGGGAGAGAGATGAAGGGAATCTCGACGTTTGAGGTTTAATATTCCGATCGGCGAGGGGCGGACGGGGAACAGTTTCTTAACAATTCGGAGAGTTCAAAGTTCGTCCGGAGAGTTGAAATTCCGCAATTTTGGAAGGCTCGCGAGTCGAGAAGGTGGCGAGCTTCTCGAGAAAGTTACAGTAGAAGAATCGAGTTGCTCGAGTGGCCGGCACAAAGGTGCCCGCTTCAGCGGTTTAACCGTCCAACTTTCTCTCTCTCTCTCTCTCTCCCTCCCTCTCTATCTCTCTCTCTCTCTTTCTCTATTCGAGGAACGATTCTCGAGCAAGGGAAGAGAATAAAGCGAGGTATATCTAGCTAAAGAGTTCTAAGATCGGAGCAGATAGATAATCGATCTGAATATTCGTGAGATGATACACGATTTATTTCCTTACGAGAGTAAAGCGTCATAAATGAAACGGAATGGAACGGTTAACGTTTCTATTAATACTATCGTATGTACTCCCTAAATAACGGACGAGACGCGGCAGGTTCCGAGTATTCCGATTATAAATCGAAGCGGGATCGCATTCTACTTCGTGTTTATTTATAGATCGAATCCAACGTTTCCTCTTTTTAAGAATCGATTCTCCGATAATCTGAGATTATTTAAACGACAAATCGTTCCCATCCGTATCCGCAATCGTTTCGATTTTTCTACCGGCTCTCTCTCTCTCTCTCTCTCTCTCTGTTTATCCGTATACGGTTGGAGGAGCATCTCACGGTCGTGGACCATACGGCCGCAACGTGCACGGCACAATGCGCGTCGCATCCTCTCGCTGGGATGCTCGCTCGTTTATTTTTCCCCCTCTGTCTTCCCCCGCACGGTCACTCATTTCCGTCATTGAACACCGAACTCGAAGACGGAGCCGGTGTTCCGCGCACACGCACGGAATGGAACGCGTGTTGTTTCTCCGTGTACGTGATCGTACACCCTCCCATCCTTTGTTCTTTGCTCCCCTCTTCCCCCTCTCTCTTAGGTCTCGTATCTCCGATGTATGCAAATCCTGTCTACGAACTTGCTAAGTGCACGCGCAAGTGTATTAGGAGGACGATAAATTGTAGATCGAGTCTCGAGGAAGTGTTGCGGAAACTGTGGCAAGTTGGGCGAAATTGAGTCAACCTCAGAATTTTATCAATATCGCGATGCGCGTACACGAAGTAATGCGTTTTCCAAAGGCGTTGAGAACGATCCGTGAGAAAGTTTAACCAACAAATCCCCCCGAACGAAAAATTCCCCGTTTGAACGTGCATCGTGCCTTCCAACTCGTAAACACACGTCGAGATGGGTCCAGAAGAAAAACGATCATCCACTTCGATCGATTCTCATCCCCTTCTATGAGAAGAACGCTTCGACTTCTTCCTTTCGCGCCATTGTACCCGACTCTGCCGCTCTCTAAAAGTATTTCATCGCCACCATTGTCGATCGCGTACGTGTACGTGAGATACAACGTTCCCATCCTCCTCTCGCGATCCTCGCCGCGCGATAATCGATCCAACTTCTCATCGGTTGAAACATCGACAGACTCATCATCAGAACTTTCGAATCTGATCGCGATATCATTCGTTACGATTCTCGAGAACATCGAATGAACACTCATCGACGATGGAACAAGTAGTTGGGCCTTGGAACGAACTAGCTTCAAATTGGTCTCTGAATCTCGTTTCTTTTTTTTTAAAGTTTCGCGGTCAGATTCGAGATAAAATAAAGCGAGAGGGGAGGAGGGACTCGGTTTTATTTACATAAAGATAAATGTTTCGGTTTAAGCACGTGGGGGTTAGAGAGAGATCGCGGGTCGAGGAAAGTAATTTGCGGCGGTTAGTAGGAAATCCGATTTACATTTAATGCGAGACGAAAATCCCGCGGACTCGAAACCAACGGACAATTAATGCGTTCCGCAGGTACGCGGAGGGAAAAGGATCGTTAAAGCGTGAAGCTTTCGCCCTCGAGAGAGTAAGAGGTACGCAACAGTAAATTTGCATCCATTTCGAAATACGTGTCGGTCTGTTGGTTTGAAAAGGACGGGGGATGGTGGTGGGGGCGCCGGTGGATAGCGCGCGAAACCTCCCGCCTTTTAAGGGGAGACTACTCGGGGAATTGAGTAGAAAAGAGGGAGCGCTTAATCGGCTTTAATTGCAAACATCGCGGCGTTTCGGATTCCCGCGAGCATTTCACGGTTTTGAATCGTTGTGCCACGCTCTACCTCTCCTTCTCTCCTTTTTTTTTTCTTTTTCTTCTTCTTCTTCTTCTTCTTCTTCTTCTTCTCTCTTTTTTTTAGTCTCTCCTCCCCGTTTTTTATTCGTTCGACAGCCACCGGATCCGGGGCGCGCCATTTTTCTCTCTCTCTCTCTCCTTTTTTTCGTTTTTTCGTCAGACAGACGAATCGTCGCGCGATTTTTAAACTCGTCCGCGATTCCGAGCTTCGTATTAATTTATTCGCACGTCAAGGGACACGCGAGATGAAATTTAATTTAAGGGGTGGAGGAGGAGGGAGGGTGGATCGAACGACGCGTCCGTATTGAAATCTCTGCCCGGATTCGAAAAATGCAATCCGACCGCCCGTTTATGAGCGTCGATACAAAAGTTGGCGGAATATATCTCGCAAATGATTGTTTTAACGCGTTGTTGCGCTCGTTACAACTGGAAATCCGAGCGGTAATAAAAACGAGCGGCTTTCGTTTCGGATACATATATATATATATATCCGTGTTGGAACCGAATTGGATCGCGAAGATTTTATTACCGTTGAAACGAAGTCCCTTTGGACGGTCGATTTACGAATAAACGTTGTCCCAGTTGACAAGAGAGAAAAAAAAAGTTTCCCTCCGTCTCGAAAAATCGCCGTTTTTAATTTACCCCGTTGCACAGAGTGTAATATACGAGATAACGCTCAACGTTAATTCGTGAAAGACTTTATCCCCCTTCCCTCTTCCCAAAGACATTCCCTCAAAAGAGGATGGATCTTGCGATTTTATTTCGGGGAAAGAATTTCTCGCGAAACGTGTTTGTCCCAGCTTGTAGTCCGAGTTATTCGAAATAGCGGCGGAAACAGTGAATCGAATCGAAGCGCGACGGCGGCAAAGGGGGAGGCGTCGGAGGGCGAGGAAGAAAGAAAAGGTAGGGAAGAACAAGGAGGGAGTGGAAGAACGGTGGCATACCATACTCTGCCCCCTCCTGGGGGAAATCACATGCTTCCAGGTTTTATGAGTACTCCCACTTCTGAGCGGGGACGGCCCACGGGGAAAGCCTCTCCACCCCCCTCATCTTACCCCAACAAACAACTCGCGCTTCTTTCTCCCCGCGTTTTTCTTCCATCTCGTTTTCCTCCCTCTCTCGCGGGAGTACGAATGCTCGATCCTTTTGTCTCGCCAGATTATGGGGATGCCGCGATACGCCTCGCGATGTTTAAGGCGATTTTCGAGCCCACGCTTCTTCAGGGTTCCGTACACCGATAACGTAAACTCCTATCTTCAAGATCCGCCTCTCTCCCCCTCTTGGTGTAGGTTCTTGGTTCGCACGGCTTTTTCCTGTCATCAAAGCGGCGGCGGGTATCTTTGTACCGGCGAATCTCGAGACGATCCGCTCCAGTGGTACGTGTCGCTGGCTTGGGAACGCGGCCGCTTCTTCCTCTCTAGGCGAAGGGAAGAAACTCGTGTTGAAATTAAAAATTCTTCCGCCGCCCCCGGTTATTAATAATTTTCAAGAATTCTATTTCGCTCCGGAGAGAAATTCCGCGAACAGAGTTTCTCTCCGTCCGAGGAATCGAGCGTTTTTTCCCTCCGCGTTCGACCATCACGAAATAGCCTTTCGCGATACGAGATACGTAAACATCGCGAACAGACGTACATACTTGCGCAACCTAAGCGTGAAGCATTACATTGGATCAAGAGTAAAAGCGAATGAAATTGTACGTATACGCGAAAGATGATGCAAACAAATACGATTCATCTCGTTGCATATCTGCGAATCGAACGAATTTCGAAGAATTGTTTTTAATTTCGTCGAAACGGGGTGCAAAAATATTTCTCGCTTCGTTATCGGGTATGACGCGAGGGAGAACCAGTATCCAGATACCGCGAAGACACAGGGTGGAAAAGGGTGGAGAATGGAGAGACCAGCTCGATGGCATACCTACGTGTACCCACTCCATCTTGAGCGGACCGAAGGCTATATATAGCGGAATATCGATCGACTACCGTATCCCGTAGGATTCCACACCGATTCCGCACCCCCTGCCACCCTCGCGCTCTTTCAGGATTCTTGGGTTGCTCATGCATGTTGGTCGTTGCCACCTCTTCACCCTTGCTCCTCCGCCGCCTTAAAGCCCCTTCGCCGTTCCGATGCTATTATCACCCTTCCCTCCTCCCCCTTCCTTATGCATCTTCTTACAACCCGACTACGTTCGCTCCCAAGCTTTCGAACATTCGCACGTATTGTATCCCGTGGAGAGGTTCCTTATACGCTTCCCTCATAGTCTTTTTTCCTGACTCGCTTATTTTTCGGCTTACTTTATCGGCAGGTCGGTTTTGCATTCTCCAAATCAACCAGCTTCAACGGCTGGTCTTCGGTATCACCCGGATTTTACAAGCATGTTGTTGTTGTTGTTGGACGACGAATCTTTCGAATGGATTCTTTCTTTCGAAAGGGAACGAAGAGAGAGAGAGAGAGAGAGTAGAGAGAGGATACGGACGTTGCATCTCAGGTTGTTTGGCGAGTATCGTTCGCTTATGAATTTTTGGATAGGAACGAGGGGAGGCAGCGATCGCGTCGACCTTAATTTTCGAGGAAATTCGATCGGCGTTTCATCGGTGATATAATTCATTGTTGGACGATGTTTGCCCTATCCTCCATCAACGTGTTTTAATGAAAATATGCACGGCAAATATTTGAGAGCCGCGTTCATATTACAGTCCCTCTGATATACATTAACGAGATATTTTTAAGGGATGTTTTCCAACGAGCGAGGCGCGCCCCCCTCTCCGGCCGCCCGCCAGTTTACAGCGCAGCGCTAAACACACTTACCCCTTTTGTACGTGTACCTACCCCCGCGGAAAAGTCGTTTGTACACAGCATCCCCGAGCGAAGTAGTTTACTAAATCTCATCTGGCTTATCGAGTCGTGCTTGTTCCGCGCCGCGAATTCCGCCTCGCGTTGAATCGTGATTCCCGTGTTTTTTCTAAAACCTCCCTCTGATATTATAATACAAAGACGAGATGCAAATTCCAGCCAAGAAAATGTTTCCCTCGAATCATTTTTTTTTTTTTTTTTTTTTTTGTTTTATTCCCAAGAAACGATTTTCCTACGACGATTTGTTCCTCCTCTTCGTCCTCCTCCTCCTTCCCTGGAAACGGAACAACGCGACTATTTCTCGATCGACTGCGCAAATTTTCCCTCCTCCCCCCACCAAATCGATCGTCGCGAACCAGAGTGTTTCATCCCGCGTCGACGACAAGAGAAATTCGAGCATATTTTTCCACCGTATTTTCCCCTCGTTGAAAATTGCAGGTTAAAATTGTCTGACGCGCGTTCCACTCTCGCGTGGGAAACGTTTACGAGTTGCTCATCCCCCCTCGGATGCATTTTCCATGGGAGGAACGAGGAGCAACGTGGCGCGACAAGAAAAGCTTCCCTTGTCTTTCTCGGAGAATATCGGTCGCGCTCGGATTACAGTTCGGACGGTCGTCTCGTTTCGATTCGAAACGTAACTGCGATCTGTATCCAGGGAGAACACGATCTCACGTGAATTTCACGAGAATGAAAGGTTTCTCTCGTCCGCCTTCCCTTGGAATCATCTTTGACGCGAAGAATATATATATTTCGATGGAATTTAGATATTCGCTTTCTTATTATCCTTTCAAAGTTTGATCCCTTTCGATTTTTATACGCCCTTTCGTCTGTCGACTGCGTCGCTCGGATCGGATCGATGCAAGCATTCGAGAATTACGATTTCAATCGCGTACGCGCGTCTCTCCCCCTCCCCTTCCTCCCCCTCCCCTCACTGGCATTTTTCTCGGCTCGAATTCCAGCTTCGCCGTGGTATTACGGATGAGCGATTCGACGAGGAGGAGGAGGAGGAGGAGGAGGAATGGTCGGTGATCGAAATAAAACGAACTCCTTCCTCCCTTTTTCCAAATTCTCTTCTCTCGGTCAAGGGGGGAGGGATTCCTCGGTCTTAAAACCGGCCCAAGCGATTTCTCCTCGAGCTCGATGTTACGGAGAGAGGTGGGTTTTCGGATCTCTGTTGGTTTACGAAACCAAGGAGGTGTCATTTCGATCGAGGCGTCTTGTTGTGGACGAGCGTTGGAGGAGGAATTAAGCGGACGAAGGTCTGAAAGTCTGAGGAGGAGGTGCGCGAGGGGGTGGCGAGAGGGAGGGTTAGATGGATGAGCGTGCCTCGAATCGCTTATGATATTGTTCCTCCAACTCTGCGCGGTTTTGTTCGTTTCACCTTTTCCTCGATCGCCTTCCAAGTCCGTCCTTCCAACTTTCCGTTCCTTTCCCGACCCGATAGGATTATCTCATAAACCGTGGCGTCTTTTTCCCTCTTATCGAATAATCAATGTCGGCCGCGAGGCGAAGGGAACACTCTCGCCTGACTGGCATTTTCAAACGGCGCCGCCTCTTCCCTCTCGATCGTCGTCCAATCCCGATACTATTTTTTACCAACTGCTGTACTATTTTTTTTATCATTATTATCGCGCAAACTTGCTCCCTCGCTACAAATATTTCATTCGTTGTTGAAGCGAACTCGATCCCTTCCTCCCCGATTATTCAACGCCTTTTTAATAATTGCAGACGTTGGCCGAAAAGTTTAATCGACGCGATGCATTAAACGAAGACGAGGGAAGTAAAACGAAAACGAGACTTCAGACTCGACGCGTATCATAAACTTTGGCGTCAAAATCGGTTCCTCGTTCTTATCTCTCCTCTTCTCCTCTCCCTCTCCTTCTCCCCATGGAAAATCATCGCGTACATAAGTCATGCTTCTCCGCCAAAAAAAACTTGCGCGTCACCCTTGTCTGCGAAGATACGCCTGGGGGCTGACAGACAGCCCCGTAGGGTCGCGAAAGAGCGGACCTCGTGATATATAGAGCGCGAGGAATTATTTATAAAGGTTGTTTCGGTTCGAATCAAAGGCTATTCAGAGCCCTCGCTTTCCTGCAAATGATACGCATTTTTTCACCGTCGAGGGATCTCGTATTCGAGAGTTCGAAGGTTATTTCTCGAAACTAAGGACTCCCTTTTATTCTCCCTTCGGCTCTTCGAGAAAAAAAAAAAAAAACACTTTGAATATAAATTAGTCAGAGGAACAGGGAAACTCGTACGGTTGGTAGAACTCATGATGATCGGTTACCCGCGTTTGCGCCCTGTCCCGACAAACAGGAGATAGGAATATTGAATTGGCGGGGAGGGGGGATTGAGAACGCGCACTCGAAGAAAAATTGGAATGGACGGTGCGCGAAAGTTAATTTACGGTCCTAAAAAACGAGAGCGAATTGTAGTCGGCAAACTAATCGACCGACGCGTCTCTATTCCTTCGCTATCTCTATTGTGTACGCCTCGCTTCGAACCCCTCCCCCTTTGTCCACCGTCTAACACCCGGCAAGCTTGATGACCCATCCACGCTGTCAGTCGTGCATACTCGATGAGCAACCGACGACCTCGCGCTTCGTGCGAGACATCGACCTGCACAACACCCTCTCTCAATTTTTCACCCCATCTTTCTTTTCCGTATCGAGTGTACCGCTCGCGTTCTCGATAAAAAAGATCCGAAAGATGGATGAACGTCGGATTTAATCCGTGTAACGATCGTTAGAAGATGTACACGAAATTCATTTCTTTCTTCGAGCGAGCCACGATCTCGTCGAAGTCGAAGTTATCCATCGAGGAAAGCCGCTTCGTAATGCCTTCTTTTCGAGAAGAGAGAGAGAGAGAGAGATGTTTCCCCTGATCCCTCCCCCCGTAAACCGATCTTGGCCGAGGCTGAAGAGGAAAGAGTGGCGTTTTCGACGCTCGTGAAATATAGTTGTTCGAAAGGGAGGAGACTGGTTGCTCCCTTTCATTTATGCGACCCCCATGATAGCAATTAGTAATGGTAATGGGCAGACACGTGATACCGGCGCATAATTAATCCTATTCGTTAACATAATTTTGCATGATGGCCGTCTGGCCGCGAGTGCATCAGCCGGGCCGCGGATCTATCTCGAGTTAACTCGCCAGAAGTTATCTCGGGCGAAGCGGGTAAAAAATTACCATGTAAAACAACCCGCCGGCCCCTGGCTTGCGGAGAGAAGCCCCTTTGAGCCCCGCTACCTCTTTAGATTCCCCCGTTCCTTCCTTTTTCCCCACCCTTTTTCCCTTCCCTGGCGCCGCTTTCTTTCGCCGCCGGCCAATTTTCTCCTCCCAAGGTCGCTGCGCGTACGCGTGTTTACCGCTCCCTTTTCGCGAGGAGGTAGATGGTGGGAGGTGTTGCATCGCGATCGCATCCGTCAAAGCGACATCGGCTAATAAACCGACCCCTCCTCCCCCCTCGTGTCGTTCGTTTCAAAGATCTCGGCTCGGCTATCAGCGGAGAGTGGCGGCGATAGGGATGAAAGGGGGGAAAAAAAAAACCACTTCGTTGAATCTATGTAAAAATCTGGTTTGTTGCTCGACCGAAAAAGGAGCGAAAAGGAAGATCGGTGAATGAGGGTCCAGGCGAAATTCAAAGGGTTAATTATCACCTTTCCCATCCTATCCGCGCTCAATTATGCGAAATTGATTATCCATGATGCGCAGAATCCGCACGCTTAATCGCCCGTAAACAAAATATCGACCACACGTCTACACGATTACGCGAATTTACATTAATTCGATACCGTGATTCGACGCGGTTTCCATCGTCGGCGAGCTCCTCCTCGTTTATTTGTTATATCTACCATCTCTTCACCATCTTTGGCGAGGACACCTTTCTCGTGGAAGAATAATCGAAAGAAAGAAGAGTTCGAAAAACTCGAATCGAGACGCGAGATGGGGGGAAAAACGTGGAGCTGTGCGTTTGCATTCCGAGCGATGTCCGATACGTCCGCGTCCGTGACGTGGTCGCGACGACGTCGGTGAAGATTCTCTGTCGGGTGACGAATCGGTCCACGCGCGACGTCTGCTCGTTGGTCGAAGGTTGCACGAAGGAAAGTGCACGCTTAACTCGAGCCACGGCTCGAAGGAAAGGGGTGGCGTCGCCAAAGAGGGAAATGACAGGCGGAAGACAGGGGGCCAGGAGGGACTGTAAGTTCGTTGCGAAAATGAAATTACCGCACCGTGAAAGCACTGCTTTGCGTGAAATCCGTGGGAGAAAGGGAAGAATAGGGGAAGGAGGCGTTGGCTATAACATCCTACCTTTCCTTCTTCCCTTTCCCTCTCTGTCTCTCCCTGCGCCTGTCCCTGGCCATTGTAGCCCCTCGGCGTCGAATAACTGAATTTTCGCATACTTTAGATTTTTTTCAAGAGACAGCGAACGCGCCACGGCTCGACGTTGTCTCCTCTCGTTACAATCGAACACCGAACGTCTTCCTTCCTTTCTTCCTTCCTTCCTTCCTTCCTTTCTTCCCTCAGGATCGTGCCGATATAAACGTTCTTTCGCCCCCTTTGTATTTGCTCCGCCAATCCCTCTCTCTCTCTCCGTTATTTTTTCTTTTTTTTTCCCCTCCTTACACTGGCGAATAAAAGTGTCAGAGGAGACGGGGGAGGATGAAAGTCCATAAGGAATTCGCAAATATCATGCGTATAATCTCGCGCGAACAGATTGGTGGTGCGCCGAGTGGGGATACAACAGGAATGGTGGATGGAACCCTCCTTGAAAAGGCATGTTTGGAAGGGTGGGGTGCGTAATCGAGGGCGACTTTGCATTTTATATTTTCCAATTTGCACCGAGTCGTGTCTGGGTGGTTCTGGGGAAGAGGAAGGAGAAGAAGAAGGAGGAGGAGGTTTCTCCCGCCTCTTCTTAGCCTTAGGATCGCGATAACGGTCGCACCGGGAATGCCGGTTAGACACCATCGAAGAGAAAACGAGAGTGAACGAGAGACGTGGAAAGAGGGAGGGAGTTTGTTGGTAAGTTTTATAGACAATCAGTCGACTCGTTAACCGGTAACTACGAGACCCCTTTCCGTGTTATTTCCATTCGCCTCCCTCTCCTCTCCTCTCCTCTCCTCTCCACCACCCTCCGCGTTGCAGACGTTAGACAGGCCATTCTCGGCCTATTTGACGCTCCCCTTGTCCCGTGAGGGCAACCCACTCTCACCGGCGCGCACCGAACTTCCATCCAACTTCGCAACCTTGTCGGGTATGCTAATGTCCCCGAATTACCATACCGCGAGGACAACTATGCGAGAACAAACAAGTGAAAAATTCTATTCGTCGAGGGAGGGGAGGGGGGTATATAAAAAGGGGAGGGACGGCGCTCGATCGATCTTTTCCTCTCGTAACGTATCCGCGACGTAAGCTCCTATTCTTCATCCACCCCTTCTCTCTATCTCTCTCTCTCTCAATTTCCTTAACGAAACTAAGCGAAGCTTTTAACGGTTTCACGGTGATGGATTTGGGTTAGAGCCGATATACGATCCGGTGGTAGCGATTAATCGTGATTAAACGCGATAGTACGTACGCACGGCGTCGTGACGTCGCGGATTCTTTTTTACCATTGTCATCGTTCATTCTTCTGTCGGTCCATAATGATTTTTTCCTCTCTCTCTCTCTCTCTCTCTGTTATCTGTTTTCGCGCGGAGATGAATCGTACGAGAGGGTCGTCGTAAACGGATGGAAAAAAAGGAAAAAAAAAAAAAGAAGAAGAGGAGAAGGCAACAAGAGAGATCTTAGGAACAATATTCGGCGCAAATGGATACAAACGAGGTGATTGGCCCCGGCCAATCCATCACCGCGCGCCTCCTCAACTTTTTCCCTCTCCGCTCTCCAGTTTTCTTGCTCCATCCCTTCGCCTCTCCCCCCTCCTTTCTTCTTCCTCCCTTTCTTCCCTGTTGAGGGGGGAAGAAGAAGGGTCGCGTGGCTCGAAATAAAACACATCCATCACTGGATCCGCGTGCACTGTCTGCTGTCGATAAACAAGCTTCGAATAACGTTATGAACCTCTCCTCTCCTCCTCCTCGATGTTCCTTTTTCGACGTTTCCACCGATCGTGCGCCGCGGCTGCGAAACAATGAAGCCCGGGAAACGGAAACGCGCTTTATCGCTTTTTGATGCGTTAATGCGCTGCCCGATGGAATTCGATTCGCGTTTCTTCGTCATCAGCCTTTGGAATCGAAAGGGAACGCGTGGTAAATTCGTGGAGGGAGAAAAAAAAGAAAAAGAAAAAAAAGGGAAAGGGAAAGACCGATATATATTTCCATGGGAACGAAGGGGGACGAAGGGGGTTTGTTTCGCGCAAAGGGACAGGTGGAGCGATTTTCGAGCGAAAGCCAACGAACGATGGACCAACGAGTACCGTAACAACTTTACCTCCCTGTTAATGGTCGGTTTTACACGTGGTGCGTGACACCCGTGTCCGCGTTTACGCACAGCCCACCGTTTCTCTCTCTCTCTCTCTCTCTCTCTCTGCTCTTTCACCATCGAGCCGGCATCGCGAAACGACGGAACGAAATAAAATTAACGGATATAGATTTACGATGGCTGTTATACGAGGTTTCTTAAACCGAGAACGAGAGGTCAAGTTATCGTTTCAAGTATTTCATTTCTCCCCTCGAAACGTTCTTGGATCTCGCGTTTAAAATAATATTTTTAAATTTCGACTCGCGATGACGCCTCGTAATTTTTACCAATCAATTATACTTTTACCAATTATCAATTATCTCTCGCTATTGTTCGTTCGCGGAGGCGCGATAAATTTGAAGAAAAGCTAAGATTCTTCACTCGTTTCTTGATAACAAGTTTAAGGATAGGTATTATAAAGAGGAAAAGATTCGAAAAGATCGAAATAAGAGCGGCGTTAACAAGGAAGAGGAAGGGGGAGTATAATGAAATTCTAATTATCCGCTGGTCTCTCTGGTAGGCCACGCGGCGTACCCTCGGCGCAAAAGTTTCCTTTAAACGGCGTGGGGCCGGCTCGTGAATTTTTTACCTACAATTCTCGGCCGCTAAAGCAACAGTTACGATTAACTCGGGCCGCAAAAGTTCATACGCGAGCCGCCTCACCTTTTGGGAGACACATTTCATGATAACGGGGCCGAGAAAAAAATTCAAATTTAATTTGCCTCGGCCCCGTTGTGCGAGAATTACGCGAACCCCCGGGTAAAAATTAATTCCACGGGAATTTCAGGCAGAAAGGGCGAGAAAAATAAAAAAAGTAACTTCTTTTTCAATTTTTTTCCTTTTTTTTTTTTTTTTTCCCCTCACTATTCTATGCACGAAAGAATCCACCGATTCCATTCCTCAAAAAGTCGGGATATTTCGAGTGATATTATTCGCGGATGATGATATTCGATTAAAATTCCTTCGAGCCTCCCGCGGATAATCGAGTCCGCGTGGACTCTTCCGTATCCTTCGTTTCGCTACATTCTCGGCGGAAATCGCGACACCCGATTCCCGCGATTTACGACGCAACTCGAACATCTCGATGCAAAGTGAGCACCCGATAGCGTGACAAATCGCATCTGTTCCGGGCGTGGATTAAAACAAAAAAAAAAAAAAAAAAGAGAAAAACTCGATCGCGCGGCGGGAATCGAACTCGCGTCGACGGTCGTAAAACTGGTTTCGATAAGGAATGCCAATGCGTTTACACGCGCGTCGAAATCAATGCGAGCGAAAAGCTGTTCTCGCGATAAATCTGAAAAACCGGCGATTCAAAATTCCCCCCGCGAAAGGGCGCGAAGAGGAGAGACGAGGATGGATAGGAAATTACGAAGTTTCGTTCGAGGGTAGCTGCTCGTTGGCAGCGTATGCCAGAGTCTTTGCGGATCCGAGGATGGTCGTCGAGGTCCTCGGCCGCATTGCGCGAACGAGTAAACGAACGAGTGGAGTGGAGAACGTGGCTCGCGTGGTCCGCGAATTTATCATGCTCCACATCCCTTGGCGATACATTCTCCGAGGTAGGTAGGTTAGATAGGTACGCCTCTCTTTTCGTCCTCGCTCGGAACGTTAACCCGGTAACGGTGTCGTTCTGTTCTCGAAATTCACTCGGCTCTCCCCTCCGTTTATCCTCCTTTTACGCTCGCCTCATCGTCCCGTTCCCGTTGTCTCGCGGCAGTTGGCAGAGCAACAGACGACCCGTGGTATATTTGAACGAGTATACTGCTCCTCTGCCAAGTATCGCATCTCATTTACATCCATTAAGGAATAGATCGGCAACGGAAGCGGGATAGGGACGGATTCGCAAAGAGAGAGAGAGAGAGAGAGAGAGAGGGAGGGAAGTTTTGTTCTCTTGTAACTTAACGTTACATCCGTGTATATCGGAGCTCTGGGGAATGCTCGAGTGAAATTTATATCGAGAGAGAGAGAGAGAGAGAGAGAGAGAGAGAGAGTAGACGAGTAATTTGTCCTCGAGCTCCCGTTTAATTCACGCGAATTTGCTCGGTTATGTATGTACATACACTTCCTTCCTTCCTTTTGAAAACTGGGTGTTCCAGGAAGGGGGGGTTGACTCTCGATCTGTAATAAAATCTCTGTAATATAAAATAATTTCGCGTTACACGCTCGATACACGGAATCGAGGAAGAGGCGTCAACCGTATGCGAAATTATATAGAAAGGGAATGAAGGGGCAAACGGAAAACTAGGCGAGAGAAGAATAACCCATATATCTCCTATTGTCGCGAACCATGCCGCGAGGACGACCGATACTCTGGGCAAAGTGACTTTCATCGTTCCGCGGTGGAGAGATGGGTAACGAGCTCCCTTCGACAAAAGGAGCTGCTCTCCTCCTCCTCCTCCTCCTCCTTCTCGGTCCTTGGAAGACAAAACTTTCCTCTTCCCTATCCTCACGTTCCAACGCCGCGTGTTCCGTCAGTGGGGCGGAAAGAAGTCGGCGGAAGAGACGTTTGCGTAATTGCGAAAACGCAGCCTCGAACTAATTGTAAGGAGTTCTCGGTGCCATTATAATTGGTCGATCGACCAAACGCTCGAGAAACGCGGCGGCGACAAGGGAGAAGGGGGAAAAGGGGAAGGACGGGGGGAATATGGGGGGAAGAAGGTGGAATATAGAGAATGGAAGGAGCGGAAGGGGGGTTGAAATTGCAGTTAAAGCAGTGCGTGCAGACGCTCGTCGTGCTTACCGTTTCGAAGATCTACTACTCGTGGCCGGGCACGTCGTAAAGACAGAACCGTCTACGAGTCTACGTTTCGATTAAACTTCTCAGACGGGAGGAATTATCGCTGTCGCGCGATCGTCTCGAATATAATTCGTACGTGATGGTTCGTGCGTGTTCCGTTTATGCGGAATCAACTTATGCGGTGCACAAAGAGGCCGATTCATCGAGAATATTACGACGCTCGTAATAATGGACAGCGTCGATGAGGTGGTGACGATCGTTATCTTCTCGACTCGTCGTTAATTTCTTTCGTCCGTCCGTCCCTAAGGATTCCGATCGCGTCCCTAAGGATCGCGCGTTACGCCTCGAATTTCCAATCTTCTGTTTCGAAAATTAGCATTTTTATGGCACGATAAACCAACTAGCGCCCACCTCTCTTGCATATGCATGAGATTTCTCCCGTAAGGAGGAATCGTGCTTAAGGGTGCCGCTTTCGTCGATTTATCGGGAATTATCGGCCGATCGTGTTCCGATTGCGCGCGATGGATATTATTAGACAAGGAAGGAACGGCGAAAGAGAATTTTCTCTGGATTTTCGGAAATGGACGACGCTCCTCGTCGAGGACGTTACCAAGAGATTGGAAGAAATCGTTTCGTTTATGGAGCAGATCGAACACGAGATTCTCTCTCTTTCTCTCTCTCTCTTTTTCTCTCCCCATATTTCGCGTCCAACTGTTCCCCTCCCCTCGATCCAAGGTGATCGTGGCAGATTCGTTGTGGCGATCCACGAATCCACGATAGAGATGGTATCTCCTGTCTTATACCGGTTTTACGGAATCGCGGTGCCTATCCTCGCGAGGAAAAGCGAGGATAACGGCTGGAAGGAGTCGATTTGATCGAGGACGGTTACGGGATTATGGTTGGCACGAGACCACTTGCGACATGCGTTCGAGGACGCTGGAATTTCTGCATATGCTTCGAAACTCGCTTGGAACCTTTTTCCTCTCCATCGGTTGAACTGTGCAACGCGAATGGCCGTTAAATCTCACGTTCGTGATTCACAGATGCAAAATACATCGTGACTTTTCCAATTACTTTTTCATGTACCTTACTCTATCTTACTCTTTCTTTCGATCTGGCCGTCTGTTAAAAGTTCCATCGTACCGGTTACGACGTCGGTTTACGTCAGAAGGAAGATACTTGTTCCGCGTCTGTAATAACGTCTGGCGTAATAGATACTAGTTCCCTTGTACGTATATTCAGGATAGATCTCGCGCATAACAGCGGGTTACGCAGCTATTACCTCGGTCACGGTAAACCGTGATAAGTCGTAATAATATTACGGCGTAACGGCGATGGTGTAATAACGAGGTGTAATCGAACGAGAAACGGGAAAAATAGGAGAAAAGTAGGACGACGATAAAGAAGAAAAAGGAGAATTTGAATTGAAGACACGGAGGGGGGTGAAAAGGGGGGCGAGGTCGAAAACGCACACGGCCGAAAGGAGATACTTTTCCCGGGGCGAGAGCAAGTTTTTCCCCCCGAAATTTGCATACGACCTGGACCACACTCCTTCCCGAGGCGAGATATCCTGAATAAGGGATCGACTTGTTAGCGCGAAAAAAAACTCTGAGAGATCCACGTTCTGCGGCCGGATGCGCGCATTCCCTTTCGCGGGAAGGGATTCGAAACGAATGAAATATTCAAGAATTTTTTCCAGATCCATCGATCCGTACGAGAGGCTTTCAGAGAGAACAGGATCTTGGAAATTATTTCCCAATGGGAGCGGATCATTACGCTCCGCCGACTTTTGCCCTTTTGTTGGACGCTCCTATGCGCGTTGAAAAATGCGCCTACGCGGCAATCGTAAAACCGGATTCGTTTGTATTTTTTGGAGGAGGGAGGCGGTTCGTCGTGACGAAATCACGGAAGCGCAAAGGGCGACATTTTTTCGGTGTCCACGACGTACAACCCGAACATAGCCCAGGAAAGAGAAAAAAAAGAGTCACGCACGATCCCCGGTCGAAATTTTCCCGTACCCCTCCTAATTTATAGGTCTCCAACCCTGCTCCCTTTTGTCGTCGCCACCCCCTCGCGCGAGCGCTCCCGCGACGGCAATTCCCGCCGTCTCCCCTGGGATCGAAATAACGTGGCGAATCTGCGCGTGGAAATAAAAAACGGATGAATTAAAAATTAACGATCGAAGCCGAGTGCGTCACGCGCCGATCGAAAGAATCCTTCTCGGAAATTAAATTGCCCCCTTTCGAGGAAGATAGTGGAACACCTAGTTCTTTTCCAACCCCTCGTCGAATAAATCGTCCTTTCCCTTCGATCCCTACCTGATCCGAAAGGAGGGTTGAGAGTCGGCCGCCAAAGAAATATATATATATACATATACACTTACACAGAAGGCCAATTAAGACGGCCAATTTACCGAGCTTCCTTAAAAGGGAGCTCCTTTCGTATTTCGTTATTCGCGTGTACGATTATCGTATACCACGATCCATTGACGGTGGTTCGTTAAGTCGGTGGTTGGTCGCTTGAACGAGGCCTCGAACGTTGCCTCGCGAAATTTTCTTTCTCGAGGAAGAGGGGGAGAAGAAACTCCGTCCGGGATACGTTCTCGAGGGAGAATTGGTTAAATTCAACCACTTCGCCGCGGTGGAAGGAGACTTTGGTTGAGGCGTAGCGGTGGCAGCCAGTGGCCGTTATCGTGCTTTGCATTGTACGGGATATGTATATGCAAGCGGGCAGGTTGAAGCGCGTATGAAATTTACAGCCATTATGACGCGGGATATGCGCTTACATTCTCTCCCTACTCCTCTCTACTTCTTTACTCGTATCCAAACGCGATATCCAAGGATTTTCGTGGATACGATCGTCTCGAGAACGTGAAAAATTGGGCTCGACTTAATGTATAATTTCGTACAATTGTATATATTTTTTCGTTACTGCGCGTAATTTCAATTTTAATCTCGCGTACGTTACGTTAAAAAAAATCGTATCGATGCGTTCCCGGGATGATTTGATGTTTTCGCAGGCTTTTCTGATTAAGGATTAAAATGACGATTTTACACGAGAGAGAATTATCGCATGTACACGGGAAACGGGAATAATAGAATAGAATGCAAATAATCGTATCGCGTGTTATTTTCGCGCCCGATTCGACTCGAAATACGTGCAGGTATAATGAAAAATGGCTGGTCCCTATTCATCTTCCGTTACGCAATCCCTTAACGCCTCTGTCTCGCGTTCCGTCACACGCGCTTTTCCGTGTTATTATTTATATTCGCATTCCGCTTGATTATTAATTCACGTTTCCTCGTGTTTTTTTCTTTTTTTTGCATTTTTACGAAACAGGACTCTTTCTCTCCTTCGCGTCCTCTTTCAACTTATCCCCTTCCTATCGAACGAACAGCAGGCGCAAAGGGCGAAGGATTTCGAGAGAGAGAGAGAGAGAGACGTCCGCTCGCCTCGTAACTCGCAAGAAAGTCAATTGGCTCCCGCGGGATCGAGGGATTTACGAGGGGGTGAAGACAAGCAACGTCATAAAAGAGGAGAGGGGGAGGGGGAAGGAGAGACATCGTAAAAAAAGAAAGAAAAGAAAAACTTAATATCCTAAAGGCGGGGTAGGCTCGACAATCGCGCTTCGAATCTTGGCCGCGAGGGGGTTTTCGTTTCTCGCTGCTCGGGGATGATAGACGCAAGGCGGGAAACAAAGGGGGGAGGACGAAAAATCAATTTCCACAGAGCGCGATCTCGACGTGGAGGGCAAGCTTCGGGCTCGATTCAACGTGAAACGCGGAACGCGAGAGGCAACGATACGCGTAAAATCCTTAAACCTCTTAGCGGGTCGAAGATCGTGGCCGAGAGCGAAAAGGAAGATGAACGCGCCACAGTTTTCTTCTTCGGATGGAAATTTGATCTTCGCTCCCTTTGCGATTCCTACGGCTACGGTCTCATCTTTGCCCCGGATTTGTTTCCACGAAACGGGAAGAGCTATTACGGAACGAGTGAACCGTGTTTTCTCGCAAACAGTTTAACTCGGAGAGGGAACGTTTCCGCCTCTTTGATCTCCGCTCGAAACTGACGAATTCAACGTTCGAGAAAATCTATTCGCCTAGCATTAATTGGTGGATTCGTTTCTTTTTCTTTTTTTTTTTTTTTTTTTTCTTGCGACGGAAATGTACGCTTTCTTTTCGACTTCTTTTCTCTTGAACGCGCTTTCGATCAATCGCCCTCGAATTTTCTGTTCCCGTAATAATATTGAAAACGTGACATTTTTTTCGGACAGTGAATCGGGACGAACATCGACGAACGTTCGCTGGAACGATTATCCGAATTATTCCCCTTTATATCCCCCGCGTGTTTGAAGCGAGAACAAAAGCAGCCGGGATGAAGATTCGCGAATTCTCGGAACAACTCGGATGGAAGGCTTCCCCCTTTCTTTTCCACGGCTCGCTATTTTAACGCTCTAATCGCGGCCGTCCGTCCGTCCGTCCGTCACCACCGTCCTCTCGTCTCGTCTGGACGAGGAGAGGTCAGCACGAGGTTCGGTTGGAACGAGGCACGACGATACCGCGAAATCTCGCGTCGCGTCGTGACACGAGCTGGGTAACGAACTCCTCGTGACTCCTCGGTCGTGGTAACCGGAAGGGGCCGGTCTCCTCGTCGAAAATTGGCTTCCATCGGGCGCTGAAAAAACCATCGGAGACGGGTTTGAATTAATGATGAACGTCAGGAGATCGTTTTAAAAGCTTTTCATTTCTTCTTTTTTTTTTTCTCTTTTTCCTCGAGCGATTTCGAGGCAAGATTCGAGAGACGTCCGATGGAGCGTCCGATTCCATCGATGAAAAAGGTAAAAATTCAGATCTCGACGAACTCTTTCGACTCTTTCGAAATATTGGGCCAGTCGTGAATAAATAACGCGACTCGGTGAATCTGCGGCGCACGCCGCAGAAAGGCGAGTCGAGGGAGAGATCGCGCTCGTAAGATTCTTTCGCGAAATAGAATTCCCCGCTTTAACCGCGTTTTACGAGACATCCAAGTTTTATACCGTCCTCCCTTTTTATCGCCGGACGAATAATTCCGTCCCGATATGTAGATCGGAATTACGATTCCGTATTCCGTGTACACGTAGGAGGGTTACATCGTCCGAAAATAAAGCCCCCTCCCCCTCCCCCCTAGCCTGAAAATTTTATCTCCGCCTCTGCCCGATATACATCCGAATCACGATCCTCCTCCTCCTCCTCCTCCTTCGGTTTTTCACGCTTCGTTCGAAGTCGAAATCGTATCATCGAGGCTGATATCGTATCGATGATACGTCTTCGATCCGTCGAGTTAAAATATTCACGATCAGAAATCGAAACGGATGGAGATCTCCTATCCTATCGATCTTTTTAATATCGGCCCCCTTTCGTGCCGTTCCACGCCCCATGCCGGATTATTCTTGGCACGGATCCACGGACGTTGCATTAGCTTCCATCCGACTTGGAGTTTCGTTTTTCGATTCGGTTCATTGACAGGTTGGTTGACGAGGTTTGCGTTTCGCCGGCTGCCTCTCTCGCCTTCTTCTAAATATAAGCCGCCCATCTCCGACGGGGTGACGCGTCCAAAAGAAAGAAGAAGAAAGGAAGGCCGCGAGTGTCCGTCGAGTTTGACGGGTCGGGCTAATGCGCGACGTCGGACGTTGCCACCCGATCTCTTTCTCCTCCGCCAATTTTTCTCTCGATTAATATCGCGAAACAGGAATAACCTCCCCTTGGAAAATTGATTCTCGATGGATTACCACCGATTCTCGAATTAATTTCCGCGTCAACGAAGGGAGACGACTGGCTGTTGTGTTTCGCTCGAGATTTATGCGCGTCGGATGATCGCGGCGATTGACGACGAGCATCGTAACGAAACGCGCGTCATCCTCGAACGATTTGTCAGAGAGTTCTCGGCGAGCCGATAATTTCGAGTTCAGCCTCGTCTCGTCTCGTCTCGACGAAGAATAATCGGTCGGTTATTCGTCAACTCACACTTACAAACGGCTCCAATTTTTTTTTTTTTTTTTTTTCGAGAAGAGGAATCAGAGAAATAGCTTCTCCCCGGATAAGATTTCTGTTTCGAAAGGGAAGAGGGGAACGCGTTTCCTCGCGAGTTTAATCGTCCAAGGAATGTAATTAAGTTGCGGTTCGAATCGAAGTTGCGAGATCAGCGAGAAGTGAGAAACGAAACACCACCGTTTCCCCCTCACCTGCCCGGTAATCGCATCAATCGTAATTGGCCGTGAGAGTTTAGCGTCTTGGCCGTGCGGAAAAGCCGATTTGTCGGTCAAACCTGTCCGACAGATCGAATCACGGGTTGAAAGGAGGGAAAAAAAAGTAACGGCGGGGGAAGTCGGATTTGATAGAGGAGAGAAAGAGAGAGAGAGAGAGAGGGGAAGGGGGAGGGGGCGCACGGACTCCCTCTTATACGCGATTGGCCGCGTTATTTCCGGACGATCTCGCTCGAAGCTCGCTTCTGTCCGGCCGTGGATATACGTAGGAGGAAAATTGGAAGAGGTTTCGAAAAGAAGCCAAACGGTTGCTGAGTTCGCTCCGCTCGAAGCCAACCGAGTTGCCCGACTTTGCCCCGCCGACTCGCATCTTCTTCCGCGATTTTTCAATTTCCCCGTATATTTCTCCAATCGTGCTCCTTCGATGTGTTTACCGTTTTCCTCCTCCCCCTCCCCTCTCTCTTTCTCGATACGAGGAGAGGCTGTTTGCCTAAGTTGCAACGTCGAGTAGAAACGGAGACGAAATGGAAAAGTTCTCGTGTTTATTTTCGCCTCGCTCGTCGAGCCTAACGATTGCAACCCGCGAATCGCTCGTAGAATTTATCCCCAAGTCCGTAGTATGCGCGTAGTATTCGAATCGAACGAGAATCCGTAGGCCATCCTTCGTTCTGTATCGTTCTGTACGGTCGTCATTAATTCGAATTCGATCGATTCCAAATTTCCAAAGTTCCCCCGATCCGAAGCACCCTCGAACCGCATATTCCTTGGCTCCGCGTTTTCCAACCACCCGAGCAGGACCCCCGAAGGGGGGTCCTGTTTATCCAGCGAAATTGGAGTCGTCATATTCGTCCGTAATTCCATTTCTCCGTTTGCCCCCTCCTCCCTGCTGCCCCGCAGTGGACGAACGGGGGCGGGCGGCTCCGCTGGAATTCCAATCATCGAAGGCGTGCCCCTTGATCTTCCCTCGCAGTACAATAATATATATAACTTTTGTTCGAGAATCGTCTGTATACGTACTGTATTCGTATATACGAGCCGGATTATCGGTATTCGTTCGAATTGAACCGAGTTGGCGGAGCATCTCCCTTCTCCCTCCGCAAAGGGAAGAAATAATCCCTTTGGCCTAGATATCGGTCCACGACCGCGTACGTCGATGCGGTCAATTGGCACGGCTCGTCGAATCCCATTGTCTTCCATCCAGGGGATAGAACTCGATCCCCGTCGATCGTCGCGATCCTCTTCCTCCTCGCGCGGCTGTTCGAACGGCTGCTGGGCCGCGTAAGGTCGCGGAAACGTTTCGAGAATTTCTCGGCGATCTCTCGTTCGTTCGTTCGTTCGTTCGTTCGGGACGTGAATCGCGGCTTTAAGTGCGAAACGTCGATAATACCTCCTCCCACCTGCAATCCCCGTTCCACTTTCTTTCCAACTGGAGGAGGGGGAGGAATAAAATTACACCAACTGAAAGTCGAAGCGAAGACTGGGGGGTGAAAACTTGTTCCGTCGAGAGAGCGGCGGCATTCTCTCGACGAGCGAGAAAGTTTACTACTACCGGTCTACTACCGGTTCCGCTTCTTACGGACGCCCCTTAAACGATTTTAAACGGACAGACGAACGAACAGCCTCTCCCTCCTCCCCGCCCCATTGTTCTACATTTTACTTACCACTTATTTACGCGTCGAGTAAACGAAACGCTTTCGAGTACTTCGTCGTGGGAATTAATGTGATACGTATATACTTCTTAAGAGTGGTTCTTGGACGAGTGAATGTTGCCTGGAATCCCTGGGATCGGAATATTTATCGCGCGGACAGAGACGAGTTCTTGAACGAGGGTACGATTTTCTATCACAGACGCGTCTCTTTGCGAGGCAGAACTTCGACGAAGTGGTTTGATTTAATAAACGCGAGGAACACCCGTTAAAAAAATTAACTTCCATTCCATCAAGCTGGAATTCCAACGGTTAAACGGTTAAAGGAAAGAGCATCGTCCAGTTTTGGTTCGTTAACGCGCCTCGAGGATCGAGGCTGCTGGAAAAGTCCCGTTCCGTTCTGAAAATCGAATTTCTTGCCAAGGACGAGGTGTTTGTCCAAACCGAAGTTGGACCGAATCGTGGAAACAAAGAGAAGATCCGAGTCGTGTCGGGGGGGATTTCACCCCATCGTCCGTCCCCCGGTTCGGGTAACCAGTCGGACAGTGCAAACACGCGAGCTAATTTACAATGGGTGTTTGCTCGAAAATTTGCGCCACGCCGGTGGCGGCCGCGGTTCGGCGCGTGGTTGCTTCTCGATCTGACGAATTGCCGCTCGTTTGCTTAAAAATTCCATTTAGCCGGGCCGGAAATCCTCGAGGCCGTTTTGTTTGTTTTTATTAATTAAAATCAAACCGGGGCGGGTCGCCGCGGTCCTAGGACCGATCGAATCGGTTCACGGCCTTCACGAGACGAGTGGCGAGGAGAGGAGAGACGGGGCAAGGAGGGGGATATTCAGACGGCGACGGGCGAGCCGTGGAAAATTGAATTTTCCCCGGTTGCCAAGATAAATCGAGGGACCGAGATAATATGCGACAGCGTTGGGAATCGGAGCAGGCCGCCGAAAAATACAAACGATTCTATTAATTCGGTAGTAGAGAGAGGCTGGTCCTTCGCGCCCAGCCACCCCCTTTTACACATAAAAACGGGAAAAATTTCGCTGTAACACGCGGCGTATCGCCGATGCGGAGACGCGGCTTTTATTATACGCATGCATTTAAATATAAAGACGAGCTTACCACCTGCGTTGCCGGAATTTGTCGGATGATTCTGAAAAGGAGTACAACGCGCGAGCATCCCGGATCTCTCTCTTTGTGCAACGCGCGTGTCTCGCCCCCCTTCTTCTTCCTCCTCTCACGTCCCTTTCTTCTTCGTTTCCTTTTCGTTTCCTCCCCGCTTATTTTTCCCTACTACGCGTTTCTCTCTTTTCTTTCTTCTTTTTCTTTTTTTTTCACGTGAGGGGGGAAAGAAGAAGAAGATCCCGGGGGACAGGATTTCTCTTTATACGTAGGCGGAAACTCGAGGAGGGAAACAGAGAGAGAGAGAGAGATAGAGGAAAATCTTCCGCGGGGATGATCCGCGTTAATAAAGATAAGAGTAACAGGGGAGAAGAGCGAAATTAAATGTTCGCTGACCCCGGATTCGCAAGAAGAGATTCTTGTTTTTTAATAGACGAGGCGAAACACGCGCGCCACGACGCATCCCTGCGGAAACGAATCGCGGGAAACCGCGAATATTGAATTTCATCAAGCAGCCCCTTTCCTTCCACTGCTTTTCTTCGAGCCCTCGTTTCGGTGGCCTTGTCCTCTCTCCGTCGAAACAAGTATATACGATTAAAAAGGAGAAACGTAGTAAATTTTCATTTCTCCACAATGGGACGTGGTATCGCTCTGATTCGATTGATAAGGTGTAACGGTATTCGATTCGGCGAATAACGAAGCTGAAAGAAAGAAAAATGCTGCGCGTTTCGATCCCTCGACGACGCGGATAAAACTGGAGGAAGGGGAAGAAAAGCGAATCAATTACGAGAGGGAATTAATCGGCCCGTTTCGCAGAAGCGCGAACACGCTTCGATCGTCGCTCGTTCAAAGTATCCGCGAACAAAACCATTTGGCGGCAATCGATAATCCGAATCGCGAGCAAAATAGGGAAGA
Source organism: Apis laboriosa (assembly GCF_014066325.1). Lineage (NCBI taxonomy): Eukaryota > Metazoa > Arthropoda > Insecta > Hymenoptera > Apidae > Apis > Apis laboriosa. Next base: position 4,865,250 of record NW_025222928.1, on the reverse strand, counting down.
AATAACGCGGAATAAAAAGTAATTATCGACTACTCTTTCCCTCTCTCTCTCTCTCTCCTCCTTCTTCCGTCCAATCGAAACGAGAATCTCGGTTGAACGGGGTGAAAAGCTTGAGAAAAAGCTGCCGCGGCAATTATATCGCTACCCTCTTCCATCACCGCGTCCAATTTCATTTTTAACTTTTCAATTCCCCCGCGATTTTCTAATTGGCACGCCTCGAAAATCCGCTTGCTCCGTTTCTCTTCGTTCGAGGGGAGGACGTTCGAAGAGAGGCTCGAAGATACGATCTCTCTAATGGAATCGCGTGGACATCTCGAGCTAGTATAAAGGTACTCCGCGACGATGCGGAGTAAGGCGATCCTCTCTGTGACGTGGTTGGAAGGTCGAACTGCTTGCCACCGAGCGAAACGCGAGCTCGAGGGTACGTAGAGTAGAAGATACGAGTTTCGATCCGATTCTGCCGCGTGTTTCGCGTGTTCTCATCGCCGGCTATCCGATCCGTCCACCTTCATCCGTGTCCTCGTCCGGATACGTGAGGATCCAGAGCAAACTTTTTCAATAGTGATGATTCAATGGGGGATTAAACTAATTATCTTTTTAAAAATATTTCGCGTTCGTGCCGTTCCTGTTTCGTTCGTGGGCGTGGTGAGAATGAAGGGGAAGGGGGGAGATTCCAAGATGCTCGAGGTGTTTAAACACTCGTTAGCGGGTTACCGCGAGACTGCGCGTATCCACCTCCGCTTTGCGTGCTTCTTGTTTACCGTTCATAAAGGGACACGACGTTGGGATGGCCGTTCTAATTAGCGACATCCCCCTCCGTGTTTCACTCAAAGGAAGGAGGAAGAGTTACGGTTAGCAACGACGAAGCAACGTTTCGATCTACTCCTCCCTCCTTCTGTCTATACGTACACGTGCGAAATGAGGCGTCTCGATAAGCCACCGTTGTTCCTATTGACTTCCGACGCTCTTGAAACTTGTAGCTTCTCCAACTTCTCTCCAGTCCCCGAAGACTGGTGGGATGAAAAAGTGGTCTTTTTTTCTTTCTTTTTTTTTTATCGCTCGAGAAATCGATAAAGGGGGTTCCTCTTCCTCTTACGGTTATGGTCGGACATATTTTGGCCACCCTCTCCGCCCGGATAAGGCGAATATTGCGCACAGGGAGGAGAGAGGATTGCGTACCCGAGGCGAAGAGAGGGGAAGAGAGGTCGGTACGATAACGTTGTCTCGTACGTTTCTGCGAGTAACCACATTTGCTCCTCGGTCGCCGAGGGACACGCACGCTAATGGAGTAGGTAGAGTCGCGAGTTCGGGCGAAACTATCTCCGGTCAACCTTCACCGACCTTCCAGGCGATAGCTCCAAGATACACTTAAGGCTTAATTGAATTCCGACCACCGCCAACTTGAGACCTCTCCTCCTTCGCCTAAATCACATTGCCGTTTAGAAGGGGGTCGAGGAGAGGAGGGTCACGATCGATGAATGAAATGGTCGTTCCCCGGATCGGTTGTGCAACGAAGATCGACGATCGACTCGCTTTTCCCTCCCTCCTCCCACGGAAACTTGCACCTCTCTCTCTCTCTCTCTCTGTCTGTCTGTCAGCCGCGGTTAGCCTCGTGATCGGTGCAATTTACAATTGTACTCGAAAACGTACTAGAATTACCATCTTCTCTCGAAGGAATTTGAAATTAGTTAAGATATTCCGTGGAAACTTTGGACCGCGAGACCGGTTTCGCGGTTCTCGAAAATTTCGGCACCGAAACCGTAGAAAGGTCCGCGATCGTAGAAACCAATTCTCTCGAATTTTTCTTTCTTTCCTTCTTTCTTTTTCGACGTCGCCTCTGCGCACGAAGAAGATCGATGGAGGGGCTATTATCGCCCCCTCGTCGTTCAATCTTCTCGATCTCCTCGCGGAATCGCGCACCGGTCAAAGAAACCTAAACCTGTAAACGATCTGTCGAAGAGATGCTTTTGAAGAGAGAGAGAGAGAGAGATTCTTCGGAGATTCGTTCGAGAGATTCGAGAAAAGTGATTTCTCGAGGAGCAGCGAGAGTATCGAGAAGAGAGATCAAGTGCCACCTTCCTTTTTCCTCCCTCGCACGAATGAAAACCGCGCCGAGTAAACGGCTTTCGTTGGCCGGATAAGAGGGGGGAGGGAAGAAAATAAGGGGGGCGGCGTCGGCATTGACCTCCGCGCCGCGGGAGTTGGCTCGAAGTCGGGGGAGATGAAAGGAGGCGAGATGGCGCGAAAGTTAAAGAACGGCCGCGTCACCCTCCTCATCGCCGAGCCCAGTGATTACTTATTAATTAACGTGGCGATTAATCGGTCCGAGAGATTGAAAGGGAAGGCCGAGATGGACGACGTTATTAGAAGATCCGTTCTAAGGCGAGCGGTGAGTCAGCAGGATATTTCGTGGACGGAGGAGACTAGTTTGCCAACGGCATTCCGGTCTCACGCTCGGTTACCCTTCCACGATCTCGTCCGGCTCGCCAACGGTGGACACTCTGTCGAAAATGAATGGATCTCCAACGTTAATTGATTAACGCTTCCGCGATGCGATCGATTAAGAAAGAGGATAAATTTACAATAAATTTCCTCCTCCTTGTTTCCGCTCTCGTTCGAAAGAAGCGATTATCTCTATTATCGCCGTTGGATTCGTATATTATTTGGCTCGACTAACTTTCGCTCTTCGCCAAAGATTCGCTCGTCCGTTTTTTTAAGTCTCGCGTCACGAAGCTCCAATTATATTACATTTTCGAGACTTCGAAGAAGAAGGGACATTGGTGAATAAATCTTGGACCTTGTTCGCTCTTCCTTCGCCTCTCTCCAACGACGTTTCCACGAAAGAATAAACACGAATCCCGGAAGATTCCACCGCCAATTCTACTACCTTCTTCTTCTTCTTCTTCTTCTCGCGTTTCCCTCGCGGCTTTCCCCCTTTTTCTCCCGCTGTTTTTCCTCCTGGATACTCTTGTCCAGCTTATTCCTCTCCCCTTGCCGGGAGAACTTCTTATTTCAAGTTCCGTGGTTCAATTATTCGAACCGTCGCCGAAAGAAGGAACTGTGAGAAATTTTACATTTCCAGCGTGTCTCTAAATCTCGCAAAGCAACGCGAAGAAAGAGACGTAAACTCTATCTTTGACGGTTCGAGCGAGAGAAAGAGAGAGAGAGAGAATAGCTTTGAGAATAAGAGGAAGTTGCGGGTTCGAATGTCTCGCGGACTCGTCAAACGTTTCTGGAACGTCGCAGAATTTCCGCGTGACCTGTTTCCCCGCCCTCCCTCTCCAGGATCGCTCGCTTCGAATACGCTGCGGGCCGCGTTGAAAGGAGGGGACAGAAGCGAGAGAAATTTGAAAGAAGAAGAAGAAAAAAAAAATCAAACGATCGATACGATACTCTTTCCCTCGCCATGTTTTCAACGCGACGCTTCTCGTTAGCGGAAACGCACGAGCAAACCGCCATTCTTTCGAGTCGAGCCTGTTTCACGACTCTCGTTAGGCAATTACGCTCAATTCTGTCGCCTAGAACTCGATCTGGGGAAAAGTATAACTCGATTCCACGAGTTCACGAGACGAGATCTGTCGTACACATTTCGGGTACGATAATTGATTCGCGAGATCGAACATCCCTGTAACGCTCGAGCTCCTCGTTCTCCCTTTACTTTACGCGAGATTGTGCCAGATCCCTTTTGAGACGAGATCTCGATATTCGCGAGGGGGTTGGCTGGCTCCTTTCAAAGAAACGGGATAGAAGGAAGTCTCGGTTGCGCGCGAGGAATAGGAAAAGGAATAATTGATTGGGAAATAGTTGATAAAAGTAGAGTGAGCTTTCTCGCCAGGGTCCATTCAAATCGGTCCCTGTAAAGATCCAAAGGGGGAGAGGAAGAGGAGGAGGAGGGCTCGGATGGATCCGACGTCCGGCGAGATACGAGAGCCTGATAAGCGAGAGACGGGAGCGAAACGGGAGGATTATCCCGAGTCTTTCGTTGAGTCCCGTGGGATGCTCGACGCCTCCACCTTCTCGATTGCTCGACGCCGTCCCGGACACAGGGACGAGCTGACCAGTCGAGAAACCAGTGATCCACCGTCGACACCTACCCACTCGAACGATCGGACGAAAAGTGGCCGGAGATTCTCCAACCTTCTGGATCCGCTTCCCTTCCTTCGAACCACCGAAACCGTTTCTCCACGGGAGGAAAGAGGGAGGTCGTGATGGATTACGATACATTCGATTCTCCACCGAATAGAGTTTCCGAATGGTGTTCCTTTTTCCTTTCTTCCTTTTATTCGTTCGCCCGTTTCCACGATAATCCCTCGCAGTTAGCTCGCACGGATCGGGACAGATGGGACGGACTACGCGTACGGATTAATCCGTCTAGACGTTCCTTCCTCGAATTTCATACGCGATTATTTATCGAAACGGGCGGAGTGGAATTCGCGGGGTCTCGATCGCGAAATACCACCGCCGTTAACCAACTGTATCCGATTCACCACCTGTTCCGCCGATCGTTTCGCCAAATCCCGGAAATTTCGCGCGCGCCAACAAATTCGAAGCGTGTATACGAACGGGTGGAGGGGAGGGTATGTACGAAGAACGCGGATAAATAAAATACGAAACAAGATAAAAGTTTAACGAAACAACGTGTGGGAACGAATTTAAATGGTGAACTCGATCGTCCATTCCGAATTGTTTCGTACGAAATTATGTACGATTCTCTATTCTCTCTCTCTCTCTCTCTGTCGATTTTCGATCGGCCGGTTTTTCCTTCGCGCTCGCAACGCGATCGTGGCGGAGAGGGAGGAAGAGGGTGGCGGAGCTCGTAGAACGTAGGGCGTCCTGGTGCTGAGCCAGCATCTGCACTCTCGCCGCTCCTGTTAGCGGCGTGGCGCACAAGCGGCCGGCCTAAATTCACCACGTTGCAGATCCTCGAGTGCAACCTCGAGATATCTCGCGCGTCGAGGGGTGTCTCTCGTCGCCGCGGGAATATCGCGGTAAAAATCTGCGCGAATACGTGCTATCAGGTTCCTTTTTCTTCTTTTTTTGTGATAAGTTTGAAATTGATGGAACGACTAGATTGGAAAGACACTGCGAATTTATTTGTTCAGAAAAATTCGCGTGTCTTTGGAAATTTAGTTACGAGATTCGTTTTCGAGTTTCGATAAGTATGGAAAATGTAACGAAAATTAAACGATTGCGTTGCAAAAATAGCTGCAAATCGGGTGACCGAAGATCCTGCCTTTTGTCCCAACGAAAGCTGTACTTTGGACGATAATTAGGGTGAGCGGAATGGTCGAGGCAAGCGGTGGAAGATCGCTGAAAAAGGAAACGGATCGTGACTCGATTTATAAATTTGAAGAGAAAAGTCGAAGTAAAAAAAAAAAAAAANNNNAAAAGAAAAGTCCAAAGTCTTCGTTTAATTCGTGAGATGTGTGTCTCCATCGAAACGATAATCCTTTTCCGCAACGCGACGTTGTATTATCGAAAAGAGATTGCATTATTCAATTGTAATTTTCAATCGCGATTTCAAACGATACCTCAAAGCCTAAAAATCGATCCGACGTTCGAAAACTCGTTCGTTGTTTCTTCCTTTTCGATCGAGTATGAGAAACGAGCGTTTCTTCTCGGGGATAAGCTTTGACAAGTTTTCGCCACGGCTCGGCGAAATTTCTTCTCCGCCGTTGTTGAAATAATGGCGTTCAACTTCCATCTCGCCCTGTTTATTTCAACCGAGAACAAAGGGATACAAAATCTTCCCGCAAAACGTGCGTTTTTACACCTTACCGCGTATAGTTTCACAGTGTAGAAGCTTCTTGAAAGCCACGTATCACCATCGTTACGTGGAAACGTATCGTATCGTCCGACAAACGAAACGGCGCGCAACCGTCTGATATTTTGTCGCGATCTCGTCCGGGGAGGAAAGTTTGCGGGAGAAGGGGGCGCGAAAATTAAGCAAACCCGATCTCTCCAGGCTGAATATTCCGCGGTAATCTAAACGCTCGCTAAACAAAACTCGTTCCCGAAACTCGATGACGCGGCAACGGTGTTAAAACCTGCCCTTCCATCGACCTGCCTTTCCCTTCGACCTTTTCCTTCCCACCCTTTTTTCCATCGGATTAAACCAACAACCTCCCGAGCTTCAATTTTCCTTCCACCCAAAAATATCCCTCTATCCGTCGAGAATAACCGCACAACAATCGAGTCGAGCGTGCTCGAGTTGTAACGCATCGCTAGAAAATTTTACCAATTTAACCAGTAGCATCGTTCATCGAATCATCGGTGCTAAGAGTTTATTCGAATCGATAGTGGTGGTTAGAAATGAGGGATTCGGTGGAAAACTATGCCGAATTTTCATAGATTTATAGAGGAAAAGAAAACGTTCGTTGTTTGTGGAAAATTTTACTAGTAATATCATCCATCGTTGGAGGCGCTAAGAGTTTATTCGAATCGATCATGGTGGTTACAAATGATTCGGTGGAAAACTATACCGCATTTTCATAGATTTTTAGAGGAAAAGAAAACATTTGTTGTTTGTGGAAAATTTTACTAGTAATATCATCCATTGTTGGAGGCGCTAAAAGTTTTTTCGAATCGATCGTGGTGGTTACAAATGAGAGATTCGGTGGAAAACTATGCCAAATTTTCATAGATTTTTAGAGGACGTTCGTTGTTTGAGGAAAATTTTACCAATTTAACCAATAGCATCCATCAGTGGCGCTAAGAGTTTATTCGAATCGATCGTGGTGCTTACAAATGAGGGATTCGGTGGAAAACTATGCCGCATTTTCATAGATTTTTAGAGGAAAAGAAAACGTTCGTTGTTTGTGGAAAATTTTACTAGTAATATCATCCATCAGTGGCGGCGCTAAGAGTTTATTCGAATCGATCATGATGATGGTTACAAATGAGAGATTCGGTGGAAAACTATGCCGCATTTTCATAGATTTTTAGAGAAAAAGAAAATATTCGTTGTTTATAAAAACATTTGGTATTCGACCATAGAAGAAGAAAAAAATGAAGGGCCCTTCCAATCTATTAACCGTACAAATTTCAATATATTATACGCGATATATGAGACTGGCGAGGCCATTAGTAACAACGTAGTAACCTCGAGAGATTTACCGAAAGTTCACGCCAACAACGCCTCGAGAGTTCGACGCGATCGCGGCACACGACCTAACTTGGGATTTTCCTTCGACGTGACAACCACGTAGCACAACGAGGGAGGAGCGTTATTAAATTGGGTGGCGAAAATATTCGAGGCTCGATCGGTACCAGGATCGGTGGAGCGCGTCGCCGCTCGAAAATAGGTTTGCTCGATCGTTTAGGCAGGCGCGTGACCAGGCGGCAGGCGGCAGGCCCTCGTTAGTTCCGGAGAATTCGTCTTTCTTCCGCGCAATTACGAGCCCGCCTTGGAACGCGGCCGCTATTACAAAGCCGGCTCGCTTAATTCCCGCGGATAAATCACCCACGAAACATCCAGTTTCTTTCCACTGCTCGCCGTTTCGAATCCCATCGTCGAACAATCCCTTATAGCCGCATTCCCTTGGAAATTAGGGTTATCCCATTACGTACTCCCCTCGATGTACGAGTCAACCAATGCTTAATTTTCCATCTTTTTATACGGTATATTATTTACTCTTTGTATAAATACGTTCGTTACGTCGTACGCAAAATTGTTAAAATAATTTGTCTCACTTGAGCCAACAACAACGTTCGTACGTTTCTTACATTCGTTACAGAAATTTCTCGACCCCCGTTCCATTTATTGTTTCGAATAATCGCGTCAGGGACGTTCTCCGAGTTCAGCTCCGTTTATTGGCCAAATCGTGGAGCAACTCGTAAGGGAATCCAATATCCTACCGATTCTTGCTAAACCTGTACGTCGTTCCGAAACTTCTTGGCATAAATTGTTTGCCCCGGAAACAAGGAGAGAGGAGAAACGCGATACTCTCCACGATTTCCTAATTTCTTACTACTCTTCCCAATTTCCAACGATTACAAACCTTCCTTCCCAGGTACGAGGGTGCTGAAATATCCACCCCTTTTTCCTTTTAATTCCAAGCCTCCGTTCCGCCTCGCCTCGCGTCGCGTGCCGACACGGTTCGATGGAACAGTGTTGCTCGCGATTCGCCTTGGCGCGATTTATCTCCATTTGCCGCGTTAATTGGAGGATCATCCACGCGAATCGATTTTCGGAAAAGATGGACGCGCGCGTTTTAAGGCCGCGACTCTCGTTCAGGAGCAAAGATGGAACGGTACGTTGATCATTGGAAGGGGGAGAGGAAATTTATTACGGAAGCGTCACGAAGCGCCCCGTCGAGAAACGGATTTCCAATAATTTCCCCCCATTCGATCCCGCGGCAGCCAACGTTCGCGTCTTCTCTCGATTCCGTGCAATTCCCATTCGAAGAGAATCGTTCTTTCGCCGGTAACTCGTTCTTACGCCGGATCTCGATGTTTATACGCGAACGAGGAAAGTTTGAAAGTCGCGTCCGAACTGAGGACGGAGGAGAGAAAGCTGTCGACGGGAGACAATTTGTTTCGAACTTTCGGACAGACCAGTTTTCCAACAACAGATTTTGGAAATCTTGGAAAATTCGGTTGGCCCCTTCGATCCCTTTCCACCTACGCACCTCCCGCCTCTGGGACTGGATCAACGTCAAATCGCGCGCACTTTGGACGGCTGTCCGCATTCGAATGCATATCGACGAAGGTGTCGATCATACCTCCGTCCCAAACTCCCTCCTTCTGATGACGTATCCTCGCCAAAAGCGTCGACCAAATCGTTTCGATCTTTTGCCCCTCTTCTCGATCATCTCGAAATATCGAAGGATCGCGTGGATCGAATGAAAGCGAGGAGGAGGGAAGAAAATGGACTCGGACGACGCCGCGGCATTTCGATTTTCCAACGACATCGGTTATCGGCGATATAATAGTCGGTCCGCTAATCCATCGATTATCGTTAGCGTGGCAATAACATTACCACGTTTGACAATAATTTGATATATCACCGTTGGCGTTGTGTCCCCACGGGGGTGGCGGCGGAGCAGCTTCCGATTCTACGCGCGCCATCCCCCTTAACCGCTAACAGACGCTCGACTCGATTGCCCGATATCGATCGCCGTCGCATCAATATTACGCGCAAACACCCCCTCCGACTATTACCGAATTTATCTGCCCGATTAATAAAGCGCTTAATCGCGCATAAAATTAGCGCGGCACCGATATTATTGCCGGCGAATTCGGAGGCGAAACAAGTCGCGTCTCTAATCTAATTTCTTGTTCGATAAAGATAGAATATTTCCCCCGCACGATTCATAAATCTTGAAACAGACAGACGGACGGACGGACGGATACCAAAAACCGATTCGAGTGATATCGAGGTAACGAATCTCGGTTTATCAAAAAGAGAATGGAGAGAGGTGGAGTAGATAGGAGGGAGCGAGGCAGATGTCCGCTTCCCATCGCGAGAGGAATCGTAATAAACTCTTCGCTTAAACAAAAGACTCTCTCTCTCTCTCTCCCCCTCTCGCGACTCGTAAATTTACGTCTTTCGACGTTTTGCGCGTACGCTCGAGCGGAGATTTGCGATCTTCGTAAATCCAGCGTGGTTGATGAACAAGGAGATATGGGGGAGAGTATGCGAGGGAGCGGGCATCGATAAAAATATCCGGATATCCGAAAGCCGAGGCGAAGATCGATGGCGCGGCGGGTAACGGCGGCGCGACCGTGTCATCTGTTTCGGTGATTGGTGGTGCGGCGAAGAAAATTGAGGGGGGAGGAGGAGGAGGAACGAGATCGACGCGCGATACCGACGACGTGTATTCGAGAGGAGAGACAATGGATGGAGAGAGAGAGAGAGAGAGAGAGAGGGTTGGTGTTCGGAAGCGTGATGGAACGTGGAGACGGGAGAATAATGCAAGGACGCGGCGTTGCCAGAAGGCCGGAAGGATTCTTGCCTGGCCGGGGAGATGGGAAAATTTTCTTCTTCGCCTCGCATTATCATAGAGATGGCGGGAAAATTCTGCTGGGAAATAATAAAGAATTAGAATGGGTGCCAAGCACATTTCCATAATTCGATGACTCGGGACTCCGAAGAGAAAGAGTCGTCCCAGATCGACCGCTAACCGATGAATAACTCGCTTCCGGGACACGATGGAACCATCCCCCCATCGAATCCCTTTCGTATTATCGTCGATGAACAGAAGACCGTGCTGATCTAATATTTTGTTTCGATGTCGCTTTCCAAAAAGGAGAAATCTCTTGGAACAATTAATCAATAATCTACGCGTATCACTCTCACCTCCTATATATACTTTCTCAATACGTGTGAAAAAGAGGGCATCAAATTCGAACATGGACATCTCAAGGGACGAAAAATCGCGCTTCTCCCCTTTCCTTCGCGATTCATTGTCATCATTCACAATTAGAAAGGGCTTATATTATCGGGGATATATTATTCGCGATCGATAGACCCCTTGGTCAAGGTTGCACGGGTATATCGGTTAGTCGACACACGGTTCTCGAATATAATCGCCGCATGGAGTCTAAAGGATCTCTGACCGCGGATAGTGAAAGCTCGAGAACGAGATAGAGAGAGAGAGAGAGAGTAAGAGTGAGAGGCAGGCCGTTAACCGGGGCCCGGGCGTCGTATATACGTGAGCCGAATCGGCGAGCCAAGGGGATGAAAGGAGTTCCTCGGATAAAATCGGCACGTTCCACGGTTGGAAGGAAGGGCTCGAGGATCTCGTTACCTCTCGGCCGGCCGACGACTCGCCACTCGAGATTCGGAAACGCTTCTTTCGCGGAGATGGTGCGAGCGGAAGGAAGAGGGAGAACGAGATACGTGCGTTCCCTCCCTCGGGAACATCCCTGATTCTCGGCCGCGTCCGGTCACGTAACCAATTATTCAATAAATGGAATCCACGCACCACCGACTTGGAATTATTTCGGGTGTAGCGTTTTGAATTATACGCGATTAATTGTTACGCGCCGGCCAAATATCGGATTTCCAATTGGTCGATGATAGTGCTCGGTATCCTAGTATCCCTCGGGGAAACCCAGGGATGGAAGGATAGGACGAGGAATCGAACGAATGCGGCCGAGCCTTTTACGAGTTTCGAATTATTTCGGGTATTTTGAATCGCGCGCCATTAATTATTACGCGCCGTCGAAATATGTATCGGATTTCTCTCTAACCGAGCATTGGCGAGGGTGCATACCCTTAGCGAAGATGTAGCTTGTTAGAATAGAACGAAATGAACGGAAGAATGTCGAATCCTCCGCACAGAGTATACCGCGCGTCTTTCAAATTATTTCACCTGTAACGCGTTTCGAATTATTTATATACGACTGTTATATATAACCGCCGTTGAAATATCGGATCTCCGCACGGTGTGCTGTACACCGATGCCAAGTTCGGTCGAAAGATACGCGCTATACGTGGAAACAGACGGTGTGGAGCGTGGAAAGGATCCTCGAGTAAAGGTCTCTCCGCTCAGGAAGTAACGGTGGCCCGCCTATCGGGCCGTGTAACCAGTCGTTTAATAGCTGCTGCACGCGGAAGCGTATTATACACCGTTGTTGTGTATTATGCGAGAGAGTGCGCCGGCCTTTAAGCATTCGGGATTCCTGCACGAGGAGCCGTTGTATGCAAGTATGTGCGTATGTGTGCGCCGTATGTACCGGCCGCGCGGAGGGTGGCCGATCGAAGAGAGAAGAGGATCTGAGAAACGCTTCACGTGTGTATATGTATATGTATATATGTATGTAGAGCTCGTTAAGGGCTCCCGTGGCTAACCTTTTTTCCCGTGGATATTCCATAAAGGAGCGCGATCCACGGTTGGTGTTGCACGGTCATCGTCCCTTTCAACCCCATAAAAAAAGCCACTTTGTCGCGGGATCCCGTAAAAATCGTAAAACGAGAGACTTCCGCGAGATCTTAACCGCTTGCTTATTAACCAATGGCCAACGACGAGTTTCACTTTTCCCGTTACATACCGCATGTACGCCGATTACGACATACGACAGGTGTAGCGGTAGTGGTAGTCGATTATCGATTAGAATGTGCCTAGGTTTTGCAATTGTCGATTTTTTCCTTTTTTGCAGATCTGTATAATGCTAAATACGGCGACACACGTCAATGTTTTAAATTTAAACTAATATCCAATTTACTAATTTAATTAATTCTATAAAATTCAAAATTTTATGTGCTTTGAACACTAAAATAAATAAAATAAATTTTATTTATATAAAAATTTTTAATTTATCGATAGGGTATGAACCTATTAGCTTTTATTAGTTTATTATATTATAAATAAATTTATTTATAAATTTATATAATTAATTTTATATTGAAAATATAATGTTTTTTTTAAACTATATAAATGAATTTTTAAGGAAAGAAATATAGATTTTTTTAATCTTATACAAACTTAGAAGCTTTATTTAATAATATAATAATATAATAATAAACACGTACGTGAAATATACGGTGGAATTCTTCAGAAAGGGGAAGGAAAAATGTGAAACAAATCGTTTCTTTTTTTCTCTTCGTATTCGTTAAGCGTTTGTTGAAAAGTAATTTGATTTCAACATCTTACCTCGTCATTCGTCAAACATCCTCGGTTTACAATTACGGGGAAGGGTTTGATGCAACTTTAGACTTTATTTTCCCCCATATCGGGGAAGAACTCGTTTGCATAGAAATTACGGGATGGAAATCCGGCAGTTATTAAAGGAGGCGGCTACCTCTTTTCTTCGACGACCGCATCCCATTTCCTGCGAGCGTAAACAGGCTCGTTCGGCTGATTATTAGGTTTGTCACGACAGAGTGCGGAGAACCGATCGCATCAAAGAAAGCGGGCGTCGCTCGGCTACCGAGACGGGCCCGGCATCCACTCTTTTGATGTTGACCGGCTGCGAACGGAAGCGTTGGCGTCGTGTCGACAACCGTGTTACCGTGGCACGCGCGTTCGTAAACTGACCGTCCCGTCCCCAACACCCACGCCGAGCAACGCGATCGAGGCACGCGCTTCGTTGCGACCTTTTCACGAATCGAGGGCGCGCCACGTTGTTCCCCGCTCGAGTGGTGGTGTCGCGTGGCCTCGAGAGCGAAACGAATCGTGTAATACGCTACCCTCGTAATTTTGAGTGCCTAAAAAAAAAAAAAGAAAAAAGCGAATAGTTGCACCGAACCCACCGAATAATGAAAAATACTCGCGAAGAATCGAGTCGATACGTGGATACGGAATGAAAATCGAGTGGGAAATTTTAAAATAAAGTAATAGAAAATATATCGCATTTGTATTAGCGAGATCGAAAGTTGGAACGAAACGGACGATTTTTCGTTGTTGGGGCACGTTGGAACGATTTGGCGCGAACGATTCTGCTCGCTGCCAGATTCGATTAGTCGGTGACAATGAGCGCTGATGATCCCCGCGTCTCGACGAGAATTGTCCGGGCACAATGGAGACACGACGTCGGTCGGCAAGGGTCTGCGGTCAGGAGGGTTGAAATGGAAGGGATTGGGGGCAGGCCCCTATAAAAATCCGCGGCATATGTCGGGCACTCGCTTCCCAGCTTCCAACCCCGTGAAACCATCGTTGTGAATCCACCTGATCTCTGCGATTCCACCGACCATACGTTGCCTCCTTTCTCTCTCTTTCTTTCTCTCTCTTTCTTTCTCTCTGTCCGAGGGCATCGTCACCACACGCACGTTGTATGCATTATGCGCGTTCGCGTGTGCGTATCCTCGGGGACAATTCGATTTTACCAATTGCCGGGGAACAACGAGAATCAATTGGGAAATCGATCGAAGGAATTTTTATTTTCATCGGGTCGCGATTAAACCGAGGCGAGGATCGATCCGTCGAACGAGCGATTAAAAGCGAGAACATGCACTCCGAATCGGGCAATGATATTTTTCGCGCCCAATTGCCATGGCGACTGGTGCGTTTCTGGCCACGAGGGAAGGCTATATACGGAAAAATATACGGAAAAATATCGAAACGAGTCTGTGAAAGGTAGGTAGATGGGTCGCGTGTCCAAATATATCCACGCGACGAAGGGAGAGATCGATCTCGATCGTTTTTTCTTTTTTGTCGAATCGCGCAGGCGCGACTTAAACGAATCGGAGTTGGAGTTAATCATTCGATTTTCACGTGTGTATAGTTGAAGAGCCTCTGCTTTGGATTATTATTTCGCGAAAATAATTGGACGACTGCTTCCTTTTTATATACCCGTTTTTGCCAACGGTAGAAACGGGTAACTGTAATAAACGGAGAGCGGTTTTTCAATACGGATCCGAGTGTGCATCGCGAGCGTGCACGAACACAGGTGCACACGTACGAGTGCGTGGAAAGGGAAACAGATGTCCTTTCGCACATTAACATGCATGACCGTGCCGGACCGATACCCCGCTCGATCAATTGGCATAATTAATTGCCGCCGGCCACGGAGCCCGGTAACCGGTAACAGAAACAACGTTCGCGGCGATCGTTCGACCGGCAGTGAAGTAACCTGCGACGTACCGAAGTAATCCGAATTAAAAAAGAGGGAAAAAAGGGGGAGGGAGGGAGGGAAAGAAGAAAAAAAGGAAGAAAGAAAGTGGTAGTCGAGCTTCCCTTGTTCCCGTACAAAACAATTCAATTGCGGGCGAACAACGTTTCCATCGATACAAAATAATCCAAAGAAGATAAATAATCGAACCGAATGGAAAACGAGTCGAGAGAGGGAAGGATGATCGTGGAAGGCGAAATCGTAGTTAAAGTTTATCGTTTCGAAAAACCGGATCGACCGATGTTGGATCGAGGCATCGTTCTCCACGGAGGACATTACACGCATATGGCGGCAGGTTCGCGTCACCTGCCGCCCCATTCCGCGGAAATCACGTGCGGGGTCGATCATTTGAATAATTGATCGGCCATTCAAAACGGGGCGGAACACGCGCGTCCATTGATTCCGCTTAATGTTCCCCTCCTCCCCGTTTCAATCGCGGCCGGGAAACGAGAAATACGTTGGCAGAACACGTTGGAGGAGGAAAGAAACGGCGGAATCCTCGAGGAGGCGAGCTCGTTATTAATACATTATCGTTGCCCGGCCGCATCCGCTCGCCTTTTTTTTTTTTTTTTTTTTTTCATCTCTTGGCTTGCCCCGCGTACATATTTCAGGGGACGCGCGAGAAGGGGAAGGACGAGAAGGTCCGTCCAAGATTAAAAATAAAGGAAGGAAAGCGGCGGCGGCGGCGGCGGCGGCTTACGCTCTTATGAAATTTTTAACGATCACATTGGCCGCCACAGGCGAAAAAGTTGGGATTATAGGTAACGGAGCGAAGACAATGATGAATGGGCTAGGAATCGATGAGCGGAATATTAATAGTAATGCGAGTCCGCATTGCGGTTGCGAGGAGGAGGAGGAGGAGAAGGAGGAAACTTTTCCCAACACGGAATACCTCGACAAAAGGAATCTCGACCATCTTCCCGCCACACAGAGTTTCTCTTCATTACCGCTATTATCATCCCGAGTTTTTAATCGAACCCGTTCCCAGATTCGACTCGGCTCGTTCGATCGATCCGAGTTTGCCAACTTTGTTTCCCGATTGCATTTTGACGATTTCTCGACAATGACGAGCGACATCTCAGGAGGGAACGGAAAAAAGAAGGAAAGAAAGAACAGGAGGAAATTTTAAATCCAGAGAAAAAGGATCGAGGAAAGATTTTAATCCTCTAAGAACTTAAAAAAGAAAAAAAAAAAAAAATTAAAATCCTCCTCTTTCTCTCTGGGCTGGCATATCTGTTTAAAACGATAAACCACGGGCCGGTTTTCCTCGGGAAAGATTACCCAAGGGCGCGACGCATTCGAGCATAAATCACGAGCTCATCTAATGCAAATAGGAAGGCGTCGACTAATAGAGAGAAACTGTTCCAAAAGCGAACTAATTGGCCCAGATCTGGAGAGGCGAGGAGTCGCGACCCAATTTTCTTGTGGCCGGTCGAGCGAAAAGAAAGAGGGGCGGCGGGGGGCGAACTTAATCCCGCGGGCAACGCTCCTCCATTCTTCGGAGGGGGGCGTAATTTCCGGGAAAATTATCTTGAACACGTCGCGAAAAGTTGGCGTGGATAAGCAGGACGAGGTTGGAAGGTCGAGAATCCGTCCAGAAATAGCTTCGAATGGCACCGCCTCCGGTGACCGATACGTCGTCTTGACGTCGTTCCTTCGCTCGTAGAATATTCAATCGGAGCAGGAACGTCATCAGAGGGTCGCGTTCGCGTCATGCGGCTTATGACGCGTTATGGATCGATGCATAAATGGCATAAATCGTCGGCGGACAACGCGACTGTTTGCTGCTCGATTGTTGATCGCGTTAATCGAACTTTGCACTCGCCCCTCGACAATATCCCTCCGCGAGGAAGGATGCAAAAGTTGGACACACGGACGAAAGAGAATTCGCGAGATTAGGCCGGACGAGGCGAGCAATTTAAACGTCCTTAAGCCAGAACAGATCAAAGGTGGACTTTCTCCCTCCCCCTCGACGACAAAGCGGAGGAGGTTGACTAGATTTCGAGCGTTCTCTTCGCGCGCGTTTCCAAAGGAGCGCGTAGCCATGGAAATCTTATCCACGAAAGGAGTCGCACGATCGGTGCTTTAACGGATTGCGGAAAGGCACGAACCGTCGCACGCGATTCTTTTTCCTCGAAACGGCTATCTCTCCTGAACATCATCGTCGACTATAATTGTGCTATAAAACGGCGTGGAATCGAAATTATCATCGAAATTATCATTCGCAGTCGACGTTGCAACGTGGTTACCGGGTCACGCTGCTTTCCCTTCATTTGCACGGCGAACGAACGGGAAAAACACAGGCGATACGTCGCGCGCCCGTATTTAGATATCGTTCGAACAAGTTGTCGGGAAACCAGTTGCTGAGATCTAGGTAGGTGGGCGCAACAGTGGCTCCGACAGAGTTGTCCTCGAACCGAGTCTGGCCACCAGCTCTGACTCAGCAGGTAGATTCGACAAAGATTCCCTTTTGTCTATCGTTCTCGAGAATCCTCTGTGGGGAGGAGGGAACGGAAGGGAGTACTTTACTTCTTCGAGAGAGATTCGTCCGAATTTCGCTCCGCTTAATCGAGGCGAGGAAAGAACGCGCGTCTCGTTAGTCGTTGTCGAGAGACGTCGAGAGGCCATCTTTCTTATTGACACGCGTCACAATCGAATTCTTCGAGGTTGTTCCGACTTATTGGTCGAGAACCAATAATCCAGCTTCGTCTTTCTCTCCCTTCTTTTTTCTTTTTTTTTTTTTTCCCCTCGCGACGACGGCGAATTCGGACGGACATCCACGTTGCTGCGTGGTTGGACGTGGATTAGCCGGTATTTCTCATGGTTTTATACTCGTTGTCAGAAGGTATCCGGCCTTCAACCACCGGCCAGAGATGCGACGACGGTTTATTGGGTGCGCGGCGGCGGAGCGGCGGAAAAACAATCGAGTGCCGCGCGCGGAAAACTTGGCTCGCCTTAACCGCCAAGAGCTTCCTCTGTCCGCCCACCCCTCCCCTTTGTTCCCGGACGGATTCTTTTTCCGCGACGTTTCGACAATAGAAATTGCTCGAGGTCGTGACCACGACGCTCCTTTCTTCGAGCCTCGCCGTTTCCTCCTTTCAAAAAATCTGTTCCCTCGCGTTCCTCCCGAATCCATCCTTCCACCCCAGTTCCTATTATCTTCACTCGCCCCTTTCTTCCCTTCGCTCGAACGGAGAGCACCGTCGTTCCGTGTCGCGCGGATAATCTTTTCACGATTCGAGTAGGAAGCGTATAGGTACAAGTAGCAGAGAAACGTTTGGAAACGAAACGAAACGACAGGTTCGCCTTCTTTCTCGCCAAATAGCCAATATTTGTATTATTTTTTTTTTTTTCTTTTTCTTTTTCCAATCTTTTCCATCGTATCGAATAAAGGACATAGGAGTATTATGAACGACCGGGAGGCTTTATCGGATCCGGCCATTGGAGAGTTTCGAGCACGAGTTTAAAATTTTAACTCGAACGAATTTGTAGGTTTAATCGGGAAGGTGGTTCCGATCAATTATTCGTGACGCCTTTTGACCGATCGGAAGCTGATCGGCCGGCAAGCCGGGATTGATAGTGTGGCAAAGTTATTAGGTCAGAACGAAAGTTCTGCCTGATTGGTTTTTGATGTTAACGGAAACGAGCCCCGCGTAAATGAGAAGCAATTAATCATCGATATCAATTCCCCCGTTTCCCTTAGTAATATCGCTTTTTCACCGTCTCTTTCCCGGGGCCCGGAACTTTTCCCGGAACGAAAAAGTTCACCGAACCAATATAAACCTTCCCCTCCCCCTTCGAATTATTTGCTATTACTCTTCCATTAATTTTTGTTCCGCGGTCGCGTGCCACTTCTTAGAAATCGATCTCTCTTCCATTTCGTTGTGCGTACGTGTCCTTTCCGATCGTACACGGACGAAATCGTTCGGATATTTCGGATAAGTCAGAAGAAAGGATAGTTAACCTTGGTCAAACTGTTCCCCAAGTGTTAATGGCGATTCTCGTCGATTTACATTTGCGAATTATTCTTAGAGGCAAGACGTCGGAAACGACGCGTTAGTTGTTGGAAAATTCATCGGTGGACATTTTTAGCCGGGCGATCGATTCGCGAGAAGGAAAGGCGTTGTGAACGAGGAAAGGTCGAGCGTGACGTGAAACTTTCGTTAATCGTCTCCGGTTATGGACGCCACGAATACTCGCAAAGGTTATCTATGAGCCGCCGT
Source organism: Apis laboriosa (assembly GCF_014066325.1). NCBI lineage: Eukaryota > Metazoa > Arthropoda > Insecta > Hymenoptera > Apidae > Apis > Apis laboriosa. The sequence goes on along the minus strand of NW_025222928.1, from coordinate 4,846,471 downwards.
CGTATTTCCGCCGAGTCAATCCGATATCCCGTACTCGAAATACCAGCCGGCTATAGGAATAAAGTCGTGTCTTCGACCGGAAACGTCACGCGAGTCGAACGATTTTCGAGTCCGCCGCCAATCTTGCAAGATGACACGGTGTGCGATGCAATTTCAGGAACGCGTCCGAGCTCGATCGATCGACACATCCGGTTCTCCAGTCCATCACCTATGCGCCACGCGAAAAAGGGATATATCGTTCGTGCCTCGTCCTTTATTTATCCCCTATCCTCGAAAAATCATTACGCTTTTACGCCCCGCTCTCTCCCCGTCCGTTGCATAACTCGCTTAACCGTTTTTCGATTCGATCCACCACTATTTAATCTGCCGTGCGGAATTATATTTCATCGTATATGTTTTCTATCGTGCTAATCGACAAGTTAAATAATATCTGTCTCTTGTAATTATCACAGTCGATTGATCGTTGCTTATTCTTAAGTAACTCTTTTACAAGTTTTCTCTTAAAAAGGAAAAATGTTTCTCAATTTTTTTTATTTTTTTTTTGAGACACATACACAATGCAACGGATACATTTCTGCGTTTTCTCTTATTCGATGAAAAAACCAGGGAATAAAAAAATTCCGAATCTCTAAGAACGTGGAGAGAGAAGACGTGATTTTCGAGGTGCGATCGTTAACGGATATTCGAAATAACACAGCGTCACGGGCATTCTCTCCAACGAGAGAGAGAGAGAGAGAGAGAGAGAGAGAGTACATTTGGCCGCGACACGGCCGCGTCGTGTCGCGTGACGCGCTCTACTCGCCGCGTTTTGCGGTCAGCCCGGTGCCTAGCCGCCATTGTTCCAGCCCTCATACGTCGTCAAAGCCTGTCAGCTTAATTATAGGCGGGCCACCGCGGACGAGCCGTTGTTCTCTCGCTCGACACGTACCATTCTCTCGTCGTCGCGATCTGCGATTGACAGTGGGCCCCCTGCCCCTCTCGAAGCGATGAACATCGCTTCCCCCCCTCTCGAAACGCTTATTATCACCGGTGATTATAATTAGGAGAACGACACCCGAATTAATCGACCTCCGAGTCGATTTCGAAGCGTTCCAATGAAACGAGCTCTCGTTCCGCGCTTCGTCCCACTGCGGTTCGAAACGAGAGGTAACGTAAAGAAACAGGAGAGGAAGAGGAGGGGGGACGTGACACAGTTGCGGACAGTCGCGAAGACTCTCTTTCGAAATCCTACCAATTTCGGAGAGTCAATAGGGCGGAGGAGGAGGAGAAGCGGCTTTTGCCGTGAATCTTATCAGATCGGGACACGCCTCGAGGATACGCGAAGCGGGACCACTCGCCGAAATGGTCGTTGCTTGAACGTAAGTCGACCTACCTTAAAGAGATTCTGGAGGGGGGGGGAAGAGGAAGAAAGCTCGACAAACTGGTCCACCACCGGTTAAAAACTACCAGCTACGTGGTAAGGCACTTAGCCGCGGGTTACGATTTTCTCAAAGAAACTTGGAAACTTGGAAACTTTCCTCCTCGGTTAAACGGGGCATCCCGAGACGAAACCGGGGAGGGACGATCTCGGAAGTTGGCGGCTATTCCCTGCTCTCGATCGCAATAGCGCGTGCACGATACGTCGAAGAGAACGCGTTACCTCCGGTTTTAAACCTCCGCTCCGGGATGTATATTTAGCCCGGCCAGTGTCACTGGCAAACGACACAGCGCCTCAGCTTTGTCGAACGCTCGTTCTTCCTCCCCTCCTCTCTTTTCATCCTCCGCTCGCTACAAATATCCTAATAACGCTCCTCGAATCCTCCCTATTCTCATTCGAGTCAACTTACGCGACAACTCTCTCAATTTTAACGAGTGGTATTCAACGAAGAATAACGTGGTCTGCTTTCGGAATAAGAAGATTCTATTATTTCAGAGATGTATAGAATTCTTCATCTCTTCGAGAGAGAGAGAGAGAGAGGGGGGGGGAGGGAGGGAAGCTGTGCACGATCGTTGAAAGTCTTTCGAACGTCGTTGGATCCGGATGGACGTGACGGAAAGGGATCAGAAATGGGGGTAGCAGAGGTGTTCCTCGGGGCTATTACTTAATAGATGGTCCGGCTGCCAGTCCGGGAAGCGGATACGTTTACAAATCGCCTCGTCAGTCGGAATACACCGGTAATACATTATTCCCGATTCCCGGCCGACTGTCGTCGATCTCGCGGCACCCACGCGAATAGCTACCAGCCAGAGCAACGTTACAACGTTCATTATTAAATCGTACGACACGCTCGTCCGTCCACGCTCGCGTTTCACGCGCGTCGTCACCCGAAATAGCACGATGAACTCTCGAACGATCGAGCCACCATTTCGAACGATATACGATAGAAAAAAAATCGCGATCAATGTGACGTGACGATAATTTTACGTGGTGTTCGATGCGGGCCACGTCATACGCGTTGAAAAGTTTTCTCATAACGTTCGACTTTTCTTTTTTTATTTATTAAAAGAGAGACATTAACATTATTAACATCGATCGTCTGTTTGCAGTTCTGTCGCGTCGCGTCGTGGTTGGAACTCGTCGAAAAAAGAAATTGGCGAGAGAACTGTTGTTCTAACTGCTCCGTTTTCAAAAGTTGGACGAAAGAAACGGTTGGTGTTGGGCGAAGAGAAGTTATTTAAGGCGAATCATCGGTGTCTCGAATACCCGTGTATCCGTGTACGTGATACAACCGCGACAGCTGGACAGTCGTGTAACCAGACGTCTCCACGTATCATCATCGATCTTTCCCTCCTTTCCCGAGATCGCGTTCGTTTGTCGGTGGAAGTGAGACGCTGTCATTTACATCGGTAGTCTCGTAACCGTGTAGTCTCGGTGATTTACGAACGAGATGTAGGGAACACGGATCCGTGGACGATGATTCCACGTTACTTTCCGCTCGTAAGATAATAAGTCAACTCGAAATCTTTTCTTTTTCTCGATCTAAAATGGAGAAGCCATGAAACTATCGAGAGATTCGTGTATTTAAAAAATTCTCTTATTGACTGTAAATAAAATCGATGCTTGTTCCAATTTTAGAATTCTTCGTTTATACATGAATTCCATCAAAAAACAATTCCCTATACGATATTTCAAATAAAGCTAGAGTTCATTAGATATTCCTTGCTCCTCGATCGGGCACGAAGAAAAAGATACTATATATAAAAAAAAAAATTATTTATAACAAATCCAGCTCTCAAAATATCTGTAATAAACGATACCCAAAGTATTGCTACATCTCGATAAAATTTGCTCCGAAGGAAGGTCTGAAGGAAGAAACACTGTGGATCGATGGGAAATTATGTTAAGAGAGCGTAGCGAAAACAAACAAGTTCTTCCCCCTCCTCTAGACTCTAGAAATTCGGCGGCCGCCTCTCGCGGGTATTCACTTTCGAACGAGTTTGCAACAGCTCCACAAGATTACCTATATATCGTCGTCGATCCCCGCGTTCATAAATCTACTTTGAGGAGGAACGTGCCCCCCGGCATAATTTCGTTACGGGAACGTCGTCGTCGTCGTCGTCGTCGTCGTCGTCGTCGTCGTCGTCGTCGTCGCGAACCGAGACGTCACGCCGCGCCGCGTCGACCCGGCTGGCGGCGCAAGGTTTTCCACGCCGAGCCGCGAACAGAGACGTCTCTCGATGCGATACTCGCTCCTACGAACCGTGAAAATTGCCACGTTTACGAGTATCCATCCCCCGATGATCTTTATTCTCGATCCCGTGAAATCGTCCGTTCCGATAAACTTTATCGCTCGGAAAATAGAGACGAATAGACACGAAAATTCTAAGGGGGGAGGGACGGGGGAGGATGATTAGATTACTCGTTGCCTATCACCTGCCCTGGATTCGTTTCGAGAGAGAGAGAGAGAGAGAGAACGAATTATCTCTCCACTTCTCCTCTTAACTTCGAATCGAGAACGATAATACGCGATAGCGGGCCGTTTACCTCGAAGATGAAACCGTTCCAAGCGGAACGACGGAGGCGTTAAACGAACAAAGTACGTTGCGAGTATAACCTAATGACAAACGCTCGACGGCTATATTTTTTTTCGGAACGAAAAGTATTCCGGATGCGAGTCTAAAACGCAGGAAGATTAAGTCGCGAGCGAAGCGCCATTACTCTCTCGGAGCGCGAAAGCTCGTTTCAAGGATCGAGGACAACGATCACCGGTGACACGGCGACAAGCCAGCGGATCCCCGCGGAAGGTGGACTACGGCGTGAAACGGAAGGAACGTTGATTTATGAAGCCAGCTCGCTACCGAGTCCCGTCCAATCGCGACGATGGCTGGCGCTTGCTTGCCCCCCTCTGTAACGCTCTGTAGGAAGATGCCGGCCTCTAGCCTAGAGACTGTTCGAACGGGGCACGGGAACGTCGCGGCCAGGGCGGAATCATTAATCCTTCTAATTGCCACTCGAGGAGGCATCGCGTGTTTTTCCTCGCGGGGTTCCGCCTCCTTCCTCCTCGATCGGTTTCTTTCCAACCACCACGACGACGACGACGACGACGACGACGACGAGGACGAATGGGGAATAGAGAGGGGGACGAGAGAACGAGAGGCCGTGGCCTCTGCTCTGTTTCGGTGGGAAGGGAGAATTGGGGGGGAGCCCCGGGGATATATACCCGCAGCTTCGGTAACACATTCGGTCGACAGATGTAGGATTGTTTATTTGATTAGCACGGCCATTAATCAGGAAAGCCGGAGCCACCCTGAAGCGGCGGAGAGGTGCGTGCGTCCTATTAACGAGCGTCTATAGGAGCGTCCGCTTTTCTCTTATTGGGCGGGCGGGGAATGGCAGGGGGACAGGGAGTGGAATCTATCCAGGCCCGGCCAGACAGATATGAAAATGCTTTTTGCCTTTCCACCGCGCTCGATCTCGATTACGCTCGCGTGATGGTGGCTCGTCGTTATGGGGGTCGATACGTGCGACTCTCCTCGTTACTATACCTATATATATATATATATATACACACATATCTCGTGTTTTTCTTGATAAATTAATGCACGCGGAGGGAAATTGGATTGCTTAGGAGGATATAGGAGCGCAGTTTCGCTCTGGATTAGAAATGTATCGATATCGAATAGGAAAAGATGGAATCGAGCGAGGCGACCAACCGACCCCTCCACCCCGTGTTCGTATCGACCAACACGGTTCGGATTAATCTGGAAACGGTGGAACGGTATTTCCGGATGTCAGGAAGTAATCGCGTTCCATTAAGGCCGAAACGCGCGGACAAACATTCGATCGGCTTTAATCCGGTTGGACGCATAAATTTAGTCCCGTTCCGGAGGGCGGCGGCGGCGGCGGAAGCGAATCGTTTTCTTCCGAAACTACGGCGGCGCGCTCGTTTGCGAAACAGAAGCGGCGCGCACGGCTCGTTAAACGACACAGCCCCTATATTTACACGACCTGATTCTCGGCCAACCACCGCAAGATTCGACCGCAGCGGATTCAAATTCGTCGGCGGATCGGCGACACGACGGATCGCTGTGGTTTCTCCCCTCCTCCCCCCCTTTTTTTTTCCTTCTCTTTATTTCTTTTTTCTCCCCTCTCTGCCTCCCTCGATGCTCCCTCCCGGATGCAAAAATTCTCTGAACCGTGAAAATGATCGATTCGATCCGATTCGACGTCGTCCATCCGAAAATTGTGTACTCGCTCGTTCGAGCTCGTGAAATTCGTTTCAAGACGAGATAAAATTCTCTTTTTAAAAAAATTCTTTGCAACCCTCTGGTGTTAGTTTCCTCTTGGTGTCTTGGAACAAAGCGGTTTTAAAAAAGGACAACGGAGTGGAACGGAGAAGCTCGCCGACCGACCGACCGACCGACCGACCGACCAACGATTCGTACGGGCTTTAAGCGGGATTCTCGAGACGCGAGGGATGGAAAAGGGGAGAGTAGACACAAAGAACGGCGGAGCACGGTGGTTAATGAGTCGTCCAGTCGCTCCTTCTTAGCTTTCCGTCCGCGTGGACACCGAACGAAAGCTGCTGCCTCCCCCCCGTCCTGGTCCCTTAAGGCCAGAAACCTACCCCTCTCTCGCGTCAGATCCGCGAGCCAGCGACAGGAGGAAAGGAGAGAGAGAGAGGGAGGGAGGGAGGGAGGGAAGAAGGAAGGAAGAAAGAAACGGCCGGTTCTGTGTCTGAGCCTTATATATCTGCCGGAACTAATTGTCCCATAATTCACTCTGTCCGGCAGTTACGTTGCTCTCCGCTTATCCATCGCTGCTACTTCCCTCCATCTTCTCCCTCTTCTTCCTTTCCTCCTTCTCCCCCTCTCTCTCTTTTCTCTTCTTTCCTTCTTTCCCTCTTTCTTCCCTCGAAGGGAAAGGGTACGTACGTACATTTGGCTTCTGCCTCGCCGTTGTCTTTCCTCGCCGTATCGCGTCTCTGTTTTTCTCCTTCCAGCTCGTTTGTATTTCCAGATCAGATTATTCTTCTCTCGCTCGAAATTCCGATATCCGATGGATTTAATTCGAGGAGGGGGAGAGGGAGAGATAATTTCCATAATTAATAATTCGATGGAACATCGTCGAGCAAAACTTTGCTACTTTGAAATTGGTTTTTGTTTCTCCTTTGGTTTACCCCTCCTTTATGGGGGCGCGGATCGGATTCACCCCGTAAATTCACCCCGTCCGAACGTTATCACGATCCCTTGCTTCCGTGAACCTGGCCAGACGACCGGCTCTAATGCACTTTCTGCGGCCAACTGGGGGGGACGCATACCCTCTCCTTATCCGGAACGGTAAGGGAAGGGTGTCCGGTTTTCTCGCAGCGTCGAGCAAACAGCCCCGACTTTTCTCCCCGATCGATCGATCGGCTTACTCGGCCGATTGGCCGGGTTTGTTTGCTTTCGTTAATTCGTCGGGCCACGTACAGCGCGCTGTGCAAGCCGAAATGCGGATCACGTTGGCCACGCGTGGCTTCTCACGACGAAACGGTTTTCACCGGTTCGCGGATTAAAACCGTTCCCACGTGGACGAGGTTCACCCCCTTCGATCCCTTCCTTTTATTCGTGGAGGAATAATTAACGAATAAGGGAAAGAAGAAGAAGAAGAAGAAGAAGATACAATTTCGAGACTTTGGAAAAGTTGAAAGCTTTTTCCCCCTTTTTATAAGAAAACTCGGTTGAAAGCTCAATTTTTGCAAACACGTTCGCCTCGCGAAACTTCTCTCCCTCCTCGAGAGAAGGGGATTAAACCCCCCGGGCCCTCTCTCGCGAAGGTTGTCCTTGAAGTTGGTCGAGTTTCCGCGAAGTTCAAACGGCGACCTTCCTTCCAGAACATGAGGAGTCGCGGGGAAGTGGACACAGATACTCATCGTTCATCCACGACGTATGAATAACGTAGAAGTTTGCTGAGCAGCGCGAGGCTGGAAGGCGGACGTGGATCGAAGAAGGGACGGGCTGAACACGGGCCACCGGCTTTCATACATAAGTAAAGGGAGGAGGCGAGGGCTACCGAGATCTCCGCCGTAGTTTCAGTTCGCGCTCCGTTATTTTCCGCGAGAAACAGGGCAGACAAGACCCCTCCCCTCCCTTTTTTTTTCCTCCACGGACGTCGTCGTGCTCCCCTCCACTCCGACGCGGCGACTGTATTTCCTCCTCGACCATAATCGAATTTTTCCACCAGTGAAAAACATGGTTTTCAATGGAACGTTTTACCGTGATTGCGCTCCTTTGCATCCTTTTCTCCCTAATGCAAGCTTATTTTTTTTTTAACGAGAATTACCATAAATACACATACACAGATTAATACCGATATTTAAATATAATTGCAACGAGTTTCGTTACAATTTCTTAATCCTCCTTAATCTCGATCGTAAGAATATCATGAACGGGTTATCCGAAAACGAAATTATAAACTCGAAATTCCTTCTTCTTGAAAACATTCCATTTTCGGCTTCGTTGTCGTTGTTGATCGTCCGTGACAATGCGCGCGGCATAAATAGTATCGTGATACGTACGAGTGCGCACAGATCCTGTCCGTACATCTTCGTTCCGAGGAAAGAAGAAGACCTTCGCTCGAGTCAGAGAGGACAATGGGATTAATGTTCGTTCCACGCCTCCCGTCCCTCCAAACGGTCGACAACGACCGTGTCCAGGAGAGAGACTCGAGAGACCCCTTTATCCCCCTCCATCGCGTACGCGACATCTTGATAAAACGTACATACGGTGTATCAATACACGTTTCCTGTTTAAATGTACTTAAACTCTTTCAACTTTCGAAATCGAAATCGTAATTCTTTGTAATGCAAACGTTAACGCCGGCGCAATGGAATTCTGTTCGCGCTCGACTCGAGCAGATTAATTCGCGTTGAGATATAAATCGTCCGCGGGGGGCGAATTAATTTTAACGTCTCGTTACGTTCCCCGGCTCCGTTTACCACTTGGCGAACTTGCCAGACGAAATCTTATGCCACTTGAAATCCAATAACCGATCCAGTGTCGGTGCTTCGTGGCTCGCCTGTACGGCAACGTGCTCGCGCACGCCTCGAGACGACACGCGTGTCCCCCGCGGTTATTACAACCGATATCCCCGCGGAATTTCAAACAAGCCTGGGGGGGAAAGAGGGGACGCAGCCAGCTCTTCGTCGCGCGCCGGTTTCCTTTGAAAGGAAAGGATCCGCCGAATCTCTGGTATCCTCTGGTATACGATTCGTTATCGCGCGATCAACTGCGGGGTTATTCGTTACTACGCAAAGGATGACGCGAGTGGAAGTGGACGTGGCGAATGAAGGAAAGGAGAGGAGATCTCTCTCACTCTTGCCTCGATAAGTGAAAATCTGTGAGGGGGAGGAGAGCGCTGGAGAATGGAGGAAAAGGGAAGGGAGAGTAGAAAAAATGAGAAGAAATTGGAAGTTGGTCGACGAGTTTCAGACGTCGCTCGCGTTATTTATAGTGAAATTTAGCCGCGAAGCGCAAGAATAATATCTTGATTTATTCCGGCGACGCGGATGGGAAAAGAGGATAAGACGCCTGGCCGTGGAAAATTCTGTTTCCTCTCGGAGGAGAAGTTTCGATTCGAGGATGATCGAACGAGTTTATTTAAAACAAATTGGGGAAAATTGGTAATTTTACGAAATTCAATGGGATAAAAATTGGAGCGTATCGTAATAAACGTTTAATTGGAGGATAAAAAGAAAGAATCTATCCTCCTTCGAGATTCTTTATTTCGAGACGATCCACGGAAACGAAAGTTTGTCGTTCCTCGTTAACAAGTTTTTTTCGCTATCTAGACGTTTATGCACGCGGTCTTCCCTTCCCTCCCCAGCCGTAGAAACGATCGAAATTCCGGAGCGGAGGCGAGCAAAGGAGTAAACTCGATTAATCGCTCGTCTCCGGTCATGCACGAAGACCAAATCCTCCGCGATCGTTACTCCCTTGGGAATATTCATCTCCCTGAAAGCGCGACGGAACTCGACGCGAAGAAGATTGGAGAGGAAAATCTGGAGGACAAAGCTGCGGAGGAAAGGAAAGGAAGACTCGTGTTCTACGCGCGCGGGTCTTTAAATTTCCCATCGTGCCTCGTCGACCGTGAAAAGATTCCTCATCCGAGGCAAAGACCTCGCCTTCCCGAACGCAACGGCAACAACGGTTCCTCTCTTGTGTTGCGTCTCGAGATCGTTTGTTTTTACTTGCTCGGGTGAGGCAGGCGATGCCGGCCTGTCTCCCCCTTTGACGAGGCAGCATCCTCGATCGTGCGTTTTCCTCGAGTCGGGGAATCGATCGAGGACGCCAAACGGAATTCTCTCGAGCGGAAGGAAAGATGTTCCGCTATCCGTCCGTCGAACCGCGAGACGGCCGAATCCGATTAAAATTCCGCGTGAAAGGGATACGCGCGCGTTGCTGAATCGAAAATGTCGGATGAAGAGAGGCGAGGGACCAAGTCCCGGCTCGAAAAACGGTTGTCGAGCGCGGCCGTTTGCGAACTGAATCTGCGCTAAATCAAACCAACGTCGTCTCCACAACGCTCCGCGAAACTCTCGAATATTCGAGTATTTTCGTTCCCGAAGTTGAGGCAGATCGAACTGCCCCCTCTCTCCTTTTTTTTAACCTCGATAAAACACCATTATCTATTTTCTAACGGTTCCCGTTTTCTGTTTCAGGTGAGTGGAAGCAGAAGCCTAGATGTAAAAACTCCATTGCGTAAGTAATTATCCACCGTTTAATAAAGCGACAGGGAGGCGCGAAACCGCGTTAAATCCACGCGGAGAGACGAAACATCGGTTCTGTTAATCGGGTACGCGATCGTTATTATAGGAGGGAGCGCGTAATTATTCGGATCGGCTCCCTCTGATAGGCCTCTCTCTGATCCTCTAATGAAGACACTACACGCTCCCCTCGACGAGGAAACGTCTTATTTTCGGAAACGGTGCCATGTGGCAAACCGGTCGGCCACTTATCCTCCTCGTTCGTTCGTGAACACGCGAAACCGGTGATTACTAGACAGCCGGTTCGGAAACGAAGGAACGAGGCATCCGTCCGCGACACCGATACCCGCCCCTCCTTTTCGCACCGATGAAACCGTTCGAACGTTGCGTGGTACGTGATCGACAAGGGTGTGTCTATTATAGGAACTCACGCAACGCGTATTTATTAAAGAGAGGGTCTATCTTTTCCGTCGATCCTTTCCTGGAAACGCGAACGATTTCGATAACGTTTTCGTGTTTGTTGTATAACCGTGTTTCGATGTTATCGAAGATATTATATCTTTCCGTTCCACGTACAAAAAGGGGGAATGGGTTAATATATCATATTCGTGGAGTAAAGAGGAGTTGGAGCGAAAGGTGATTCCGGGGTTTATTTATTAAATTGTTTATATGTAACGATTAAAGTTTCTCCATTATTAATTTCTTTAATTTAATTTTGCTTATAAATTATTTATAAATAAGCGTCTCAATATATTAATACCTTACTTTATACTGAATATTCGTTGAATATTACTCTTCTATACAAAAAGAAGAGAAAAGAAATGAACGGGACAAAATATCATGGCAGTTTCTTATATTTTTACATTTTACACAGACGGCCGCGCGTTCGAATCCGGTAATAAAAACTTGCGATGCCTTGAACGAAACTGCCTCGTTTTTCGACTTTTCGTTTCGTTGCGTTACGAAACTGGTGGTACGTGCACCAGGGTATCGAGACTAATTAAGCGATTATCTCATTCGGTGTAGACGCGTCGCGCAGTTGCACAGTTCCAATTGCGGACAAAGGCCAATAAAAGCTACGTTTTTGTTACGAGAACGTTCCTCCCGGTGCCGACCTACGCGTTGCTTAACCAGCCTCGTTCCTCCGATTCATTCCTCCCCTCTCTCTCTCCGTCTCTCTCTTCCTCATTTTTCCTCTCTTTTTTCCCCCTCCGAGTGTTCCGTTTATCCTTTCTATTTTCTACCCGGCACGGCCGCTTTCGAACTAGACCCCCCCTCCCCTCTCTCTCTCTCTCTCTCTCCGCGGATTTTAATTCCTTTTTTACGTGCCTCCCTCCACGCGAACCAAGATAACGCCACGGCCCCCGGTGGCCGTAACGAATTACAACGCCGGAAAGAAATATTATTTCTACCGTGGAAACGTCCAACGTTTTCCGGAATTCCAATTACCGGCCACCGTTATTATTGTATTTCGTTCGGTATCTGGGCTGGAGATACTCGCCAATTTTTCCTTCCCCGTACGGGAGACGAGTCAAAAAGATTCGCGCGCAAACATTCCCTATTATTAATATTAATATATCGAAAGTTTGTCGCTCGCTCGAGAATATTTTACATCGCGGAGTATGTATACTTGCTCCACCGAAATTTTCATATCTAACCGTTGCAAAGTGCAACGGTGGTAATTTCGAGGCGTGTTTTTTCTTTTTTTTTTTTTTTTTTCCAAGATTCTTTTTTCTTTTTTCTGCTTGCCTTGGAAAAACTTGCGGGAAATCGTTTTTCGAGCGTGCGTAGGATCGCGATATATTTGCGCGTGTAAAAAATTTCATACGATCCCCCCCCCCCCCCCCGTTATTTCGTAAACAGGGAGCAACCGCGCCTGCAACCCCCCTCCCCCGCATTCCTGTGTTTATTACGTACCACAAATTGCAACTTTCCCCCCTTTCCCCCGTGGATAAAGAAGGAGAGGATAGCCCTGTTCATACGATCCCTTGAAATATAACGCGCTATGCATAAATTTTCGCTATAAGTATCGTGCTCGAAACCCAATTTCACTCGTGGTTTATCGCCGCGGAACAGCGGCGGAACGCAGGAACACTCCGTGCTGGACGCGTTGCGTTCGGATACCATCAGAGAGATTTTTTTCTTCTTTTTTTTTCTTTTTCTCGAAAAGAGACGAGGAGAAACACGCGCGCGTACAGCGGGGCGCCGTGTCGCCGTTCCAAGCGAGAGATACAACGCGTTTCACGGCACAATAGCTTGGGATCTCGAGAGGGGATCCCATTAAAATTTTTCTGTGGTCGAACGCCACGTCATCCGCACCGCCACCGGATGGAAAGGAAAGTCGAGAAAGGGAGAAAGGGTGAAAGCTCCTTTATCGTCTCGCCACTTTCTCCGTCCACTCGCGGACGGGGGCCCGCCGAGATCTCGAGGATCTCGTTTCCCTGACAAATTGGAGCCTGCCTCGAGGGCGCAGGTCGGACATCGATAATGTCATTATCGCGTTACCGGAACCCGTTGATTTTTTACCTCGTCACGGAAACGATTGGTCATGCCGCTGGCTAATATATACCTGAAAACCAAGAATTTTCTCGTTCCTTCGCGGTGCCTCTTTCACGCCCCAGACACGCCTACTTTGGGCCAACCTGTTACTTTCAACCGTTTTCAAACTCTTTATTCTCCCCTTCCCCCTTCTCTCTTCCTTCTGAGAGAACAAATCAATTCTTCCGAAAGGATCTGGAAAATATTTAATAGCAGTTTATATTGAGTTTCCATAAATATTATACATTATCGTATATTTATTAACAATTTCGTAAAAACTCGGAATACCAAATTCCTTAGAAAAAGAAAAAAGCTTCTCTCGATCCATTTCATCGACAAGCAAACGTCTTACTCGACACCTTTCTCCCGCCGGAAACGGGGGAGGAAACGGGAAGAATGATCGAGTTTTAGGAAACGCGGTGAACTTGGTGCGAGCTGGAAATATCGTCGATTAAATCCGCCGATTGTTAATCGGGCGTGTGCTCGCCCGACCGGCTCGCTGGTCAATGCTCGAACCACTCTTCCTGAAACGGAATCGGCGTATCCGCGTGAACTTCCTTCCGATCGTGAGCAGCTCGTCACCACCGGAGACGAGTAACGAGAGGTCGTGGTTGCTCGTCCAGTGAGCAAGAAGGATAGGATGGCGCAGCGGGTCGGGGAGAGGTGACCAAGAAAGAGAGAGAGAGAGAGACGAATTCTAGTACGCCCGCCATATGTCACAGGGTCCTTTACGTAGTGGTGGGTATCCTGGACGTATCTTATCTTCCGCTTATGGCCGCGAGAGTAATCCGAGCGGAAGACAAACGCGCACGAAATAAAATCCGGACCGGTTCGGGGACGGGACTTCCTTACCCTCTGTTGCCCCCTCTCTCTCTCTCTCTCTTTCTCTCTTCGTCTCTTCGAGGGAAAAGGGAAACGTTCCTTCAGAGTTGTGCGATCTGATGACACGCTCTGGGAAAAGTGTCGAAAGTCGGGAAGGAATTCGTGGAACACGATCCATCTGGAGAGAGAGAGAGAGAGAGAGAGAGAGGAAATATATTTTGTGGTCGTAGAATTCACATTCTACGAATGATTCCGTAAATATTACCTTCTTGACATTTTTCTTCGAATCGAGTTTTATTCGTCTACGCTTTATCTCGAGATTTCGAGAGAGAGAGAGAGAGAGAGAGAGAGGGAGAAAGGGAGAGGGGAATAAGTTTATTATCCTAGTTAAGCGTGAGACGCACATGCGTTGCATCCTCGGCTCGTTATACGGATTTTCAACTTCAAGAAAGATACTTGGTGATCTTCGCGCGCGACAACGTGTTCCGAACAATCCTCTCAACTTGCACGAGTTGGAGAGGATTACGAAGAACGAAAGGGAGATGGAGCAGCGATAAACGAGACCACGTCCTCTCTCCAGGACCGGTTGAACCGATTCGTCTCGACCGGCAAATCTGAAGCCGCGATAACGCGCGCGTGCGCATACGGAATACCAAAACAAAAGCGCCGTTATGGGTTACGACACTTTTCCATCCAAACAGAAAGAAAAGAAAAGAAGCGAGGAGATTAATCTCTCGAAGAAAGAGAGACTTCGGTTCGAAATTCGTCGCATATGCTTTCGTTCTCGTGAAAGCAGCTCTCAACTTTGCTCGTCGCTTTGCCTCTGCCCTCGAAACCGCAGCCCGTAGTCGAGGACAGTGTAAGAGTAATTAGCAGGAGGAAGGAATTGGAGAGGTCTTTAGCGCGTGGCCAATCGATTACCTCTCGACGGGGTCGTCACCTTCTCGACGTCTCGGGACGAGAAATGAAAAACTGCCGGCACCATTTCCTGCCTGGGAAAATGCGAAAAGTTGGACGAAACTTGAGCTAAAACGATGAACGATTTGGGAGGACGTTCGAGAGAGAGACATTCGGTGTACATGATTCTCGCTTTTCAAGTTTTCGGGACGGGTTGTAAAAGGAGAAGAAGAAGGACGAAAGAGGGGTCAGAACAGGTTTTTCTAAACAACGCGAATGCCCGCTTAAAATGGTTAAGATAATTACTCGAACGAGTAAATTTCCTCTCGAGTGGAAATTTCTCTCCACCCGAATACGAATACGAATGTACTTGGAAAGATAAAGATTTCGTGGCATCGATCAACGAGTCGTTGGCATTATCAATCATTATCAGAGAGCAATGGATAAGAAGAAGATTGGCGGGTGAAAGGAAAATAGAGAGGACACTGTCACGACGAATAAGTAACAAGCGGAATCGAGGAGCGGAGGAGGAAGAGATTCTCTTGGACGGACGGAGAGGCGTAGTAGTCGTGCACGTGCACGCGCGTACTCGCTCGCCTCCAATGACCAGCAAGAAAATTAGAAATATCTGGCCAGTGGGGGAACGTGCTTCTCGCTCGAGTCGTGGTATTATCGTTCCCTATGTGTGTATATACTCGGTCGGTCGCGGACCGGTGCTCACGTTTCGCTCACGAGAGACAACGGAGAGGACACGCTAGATACGAGAGAGGGGGGGTAGGGTTCGGATAGAGGGCTCGTATATTCGTACTCGCACGTGCGCCAGAAACGACCGCCATTCCTTTTATCGTTATATACATTTATATTTTTCCCTCCCTTCCCAATCTCTATCCCCCAATCCTCCTCTTCCGTCCCGGTGATCGTTTCCGTCCAACTCGTGGTTATTAAGTACGATTTAATTAAACGGACCATTGTCGAGAATACGTGTGTGTATATATATATATATATATATATATATACAGAGTCGGGGAATGAGGACAATTGCCAGGTTTAAATCGACGCGGTATTTCTTTCAACACCGGTGGTGAAAACTCGGGATTTGCCCCCGTTTATACACGAATTTCCATCTCTTTATTCTTTGACGAGAATCGCTTCCGCGGAGAGGAGCTGCACAGGAGGTCCTATTTGTCCCGCCCGAGATTCGAGATTCAACGCGCCGCGAAATTGTCCGTCCGAGCTTTCTCCCGGACGAAAGCGGCGATCTATGACTCGGAAGAAGAAGAAAGAGTCGTTATTTTTTTAAACAAAGGATTTTTTCGTCGATTCTGGTTCGAGTAATGAGCGGGGCGAGCAGAATTTCCCGATCTGGAAATGACGGATCCATTGGAAGCAAATACAGGGAAGGAAAATTGCTCGTCGGCATCGTTTCCATCGGCGAATCGAAAAATTGTACGCGCCTGTTCGAACGATTGGTCGATAGGTTAGGTCGAAAATGAGATTCGGTCACTCTGCCATCGTGATTTCGATGGACCATCCGAAAGAGAGAGAGACGGCAGTCGTTCGCTCGCGAACGATCGAGGTTATTCGAGGGATAATAACGGTCGTAAAAAATAATAGGGATCGAGGTGAATCCTCCAACAGTCGAGCTCGATATTTAGAGGATCTAATGACACCGAATTTATGAGCCAGGTGCGCGCCGATTTCAGCGTGAAATACCAAATGAGAGAAAGAGAGAGAGAGAAAAAGAGAGATGATCAACGTTTAGTCGTATAAATCACGAATGTGGCGGCAAGTACTTGCATCCTCGTGATTCGGTTCCCTCTCCCCCTCCCCTCTCTCGCGACAAAAACGGACTTGTCCGCGATGGATCTCGGCCGTCAACCGCGCGTCCTCACGTACTCGAGCAGGTCTTTCGATTCCTTTCGTCGGAAACGAGGCGAGGTCGAACCAAAACCCTCGAACAAGAGAGAGGCTGGAATATCAATGCGTGAAGGGGCACGAATTTTTTCCTCGTCTTTATCTCGCGAGAAAGGAAGAACGCAGAACGAGTTGCACTCACGAGTATCAAAAGTCAACGGTATCTTTTTTCTTTTTTTTTTTTTTACCTCTATATCTTCGATCATCGAGGAAGAAACTCGCGAAGAATTTCAAAGTACGCGGGAAGAACGAAGAAAATAATATTTATCGGAGGTGGTCTTCTCTTGGTGGTAATCCTTTCGTAAATAACAAAGTATTTACGTAAGGCTTCGTAAAGAAGAAGAAGAAAGAAAAAGGAAAAAAAAGCGAATGGCGAGTTTTCGGATTATGGCAAAGGTCTTCCACGACAATGGCCGTCCGTGTTTTCCGCTTCCTGCCCCGTCTTCGCCGTCTCCTCCGGACCTTTGTCCCGGCACGAGCATCTCTCCTTCGCGCGTATATACGCTTATACGGTGTACGGCACTCGTGGGTGTGCGTGGTAAACGCGATCGAAGGGAGAACCTTTTACGGGCTTTACCGCGGCATAAAGCGTTCGAATAGATCGAAACTTTCTTCCGCTCGCTTCGAGCATATACTTTCCACGTATGTATAATATAGTATATATTATACTATAGTGCATTCAGTTGGCGGGATTAATCGGATAGCTGGAATTCGACGATCCGATTCGCAGATGGAACGTTGTTGCAACATGAAAGATGGGCCGTTGTTGTGTGTGAGTCAGAAATGGATATCGAGTATATTCCAGCCATTCCATGGTCCGGTGTTGATTTTTGTTAAATTTTCTTCGTTCACAAATTACCTGAATATTGATATTCGTAACTGGGGCGAATAATAATCGTTCGATCGAGAGAAGCTCGTTCTGGTGACTCGGTGGAGCAAAGGGTTCGAGGACTCTTTAATTAAGTTAGAATTGGACGATCAACAACGGAGGTTCCCGCGGTTCGCCCATCGCCATTATGAAATTTGCCGGGAAACCGGGTTGGTGGCCGGCAACGGCCGGCACAGAAACGCTCTCGGTTTAGGAATCGGGCAGAGCGTTTCGGCTTTCAGCCTGGCAGGCTAATCCTCCAGGCTTTGTCGCCAGCAGCCACTTTTGGTTTGTCAGGTCTCTTTGATCAGGTGCGCGGCTCTGTCGTCCCTTTTTGTTCCACCGCTTCCTTGCTTTTCCCTTTTTTTCTTCTTCTTCTTCTTCTTCTTTTTCTCTCGACGACGCGTCACCAGTTTCTTCGAAGCGTTTCGACCGCTCGAAAATACGCACACGTTTTTTACGTACACGCATCTCTTTCCTTCTCCAATGAAGATATTCGATTCTCGATGTCGTCGTCGAAAATTGACGAACGGAATCGTAATTCGGCTCGAATATCACGCCGATGATAATTATTCGCGGATGCGGAGGTGGTTACAGCCTCGTAAACGGCATATATTCGGGGAAATTGACCGGGATTACTCTCGCATGTCCCAGTATTTCCAAGATACGAGAATATTCGGGGAAATGTGTCCGCCTGCGAGCTTCGTCGATGATAATTGGTCTCGCGTATTGTGTACGCTCGATACTAATCGATAATAATCGGAGAAACACGGATTGTCGGAGGGAGATCGATTTTCAAACGAAACCTCTCCTTTCTCCGTCGAGGCGACGAAGGGCGAGCGGGCGATGGATTAAACGATCGTTTGGAGGTGACGAGAGAGGTTCGGACCCGCGTCAAGGAGAGGTGTGCTCGAAAAGGCAGGATCCAGCCACGGAAAGATGACGATACCGCGGCCGGCACGAAGGTGGCAGGACCTCAAGCTGCGAGCATAATGAGCGGCTGGCGGGTAATGAAGATCGCTCAATCTCTTCCAACGCGCCATCTTCTCAAAGAGCGAACTCCCTTAAGTCCGATCCCGACCGCTAATCCGTTTAATCTCGAGATAATTAATGACCGTTACGCTTTAATAATTCTTGCTCCCCCGCTGGAAACCGCTTCACCTCGAATATTCGCGCGAATTTAAAGCGGACGTTTGACGTATAGATAGATCCTCTCTCTAGCTTAATAGTTTAACTTTCGTCGTTGTGAAAAGTAAAAATCGCGTTTTCTCATTCGCGTGGTGCAATGGTCGAAGAGGTGGAAGAGAGAGAGAAAAGCGCTTATATTGCATAGATGTAAACTTTTTCGAGTTGTTTTTCGAGGACGAGTTTGCGCGTTTCTGCAAATATGTATATTTTATTTCTCGATTGTGTCGAAAGGAGGCAGGAGGGCTACGTTTCGAGATCCAGGTGTTTTCAACGTTTTCTCGTGACACGCAAAGGGGACATCGACGTGCCAGGACCCTGTCACCCTGTCCCAGGAAGCCGTTTCCCGCTCACAGTTTACACAGGATTTTCGAAAGAGACGGCTTTATCCACGCCGTATAGACGCGTTTACATCAACGCCGTTGTATCGGGGGACGTGTTTGTGAACCCTACCTAAATGCACTCCCAAATGTTTGCGCATTTACTCTGTTGCGGTCTTTTACCTGATGAATTTTTGTATACGAAAATATACGAGAGGGGGAGGAAATTCTTCGTTCCTCCATTTCTCCATTACAATCGAGATTTCGTTACAATTCGACCACCTTTAAGAAACATCGTCAAAGATGAGAGATTCTCCTTTGACTCTTTCGAAAAAGTGAACAAAAGGAAAAAACAAAGTTAAAACGAAGCGGGTATAGGGAGCGTCCAAGGGAGCGAGCATACCTGCGAGCCCTACCCAATTATCCCCCGCATCTCACCCAACTGCTCACTGTTGTTCTTCCAACGTTTTAACGGACGCTCCTCGGAGATAATTCAGATATCATCCCTTCGATTTATCCGGCAATCCCGTCGAACGAGGGGACGCGTTGGTTTCTCGCGTGCCAACTGACGGTCTCCCAAAAGCGAGCCAGATTATAAACTGGCGATCGCGGACCCGCCTCGAGAAGGGAGGGATCTTGGGTTGGGAAGGAGAACTCGTGAGATAGAGAGGTTTTTCTGGCCGAAACAGGGAATTCCGAGGACGAGAATTCGGGGATGAAAAGTGGAGAGAGAGAGAGAGAGAGAGAAAGAGAGAGGTAAGAGGAAGAAGAGGTGTTTTTCTCGCTGGAACAGGAGGGGAGGGGGAAGGGATTAAAGCGTTAAGAGGAGGGCCGATTCCACTCACGGCGCGAAGCCTCGCACGCTCGAATCGATCTTCAGGGATTTCTCGTGCCGGTGTCCTCGATCGTGGGGACGAGGCGAGTGGATGGGCTTCTTCACGGCCGATTAAGTAGCGCCGCTCTGTGTATCGGGGCGAGCCGACGAAAAGCTTCGTGGAAATTTCCACGTTGATCGCAGCTTTCCACTCGGCGAAAGGGATTCTTCTCTCCGCTTTTGGGAGAGAAGTCGAGAATTCGAGCGGAAGCGAAAAAATTGTGGAAAGGTAAAAGAAGAAGAAGAAGAAAACGTTGCGTAAACGTCGATCGTGGAAGTTGATCTTGAAAGAATTCGAAACGGTTTGTTTCCCGCTTTCCGATAGTTCGAAACGCGTGCAGGAGAATCCGATTTAAAGACTTACTTTTGCTCTAATCCGCGAGAAGAGCGATCCTCCGCCCGCGAAAACTCTCAACTTCCGGCAAAGTTTCCGGTTTCATCGGCCGGCGGAACTCTTCTCCAACGCACCCTCGAATTACTCCACTCGTTTCGTGTGTATCCGCGGGAAAATCTCCTGGCATCTTTAATTAAACGCGGCATTAATCGCTCCGCCATCGAATTTTGGTTGTAACCCGGCGTATGTAACCTCAATACCTTACGATCGGTGGTAATTGCCACTTTATTCATATCTCGATCCACGTAAAGTATTTGTATTTGTCCTCCGTAAAAAAAAAAAGAAATTTCGAAGCGAATACGAATTTCAGCTCCTCGACGACTTTTTATTTATAATCTCGCGTGACAAATTCGCGAAATTACCCGACCCGTAAAGAGAATTGGTTCGTCGAACTCGATCGCTACCGAAACTTCTACAACAATGTTGTGAACAAAAGGACGGCGATTGTTGCACGGTCGACCATCGATTAGAAGACTGGTCGATGAGACTCGGTGTGACGAAATCGCCTCGTTTCGAAAGATCGAAGCGGCTCTCCCTTCCCAGAAGGAGAGGGAGGCCTGCGTGCCCGAGAATATCGCGTTCGCCGTTTGACTGGCAAGCGTGGCGAAGGTTGGAGCGTTAGGGGGTGCGTGCGAATGTCGAACGCATTGTTCTCGGTGCCTTGGCGCCCCGCCGCGGTGCTCATCGCGTCTTGAAAGCGTCTTCTCCTCGAAGGCCTCGAAGGAGATGGATTTATGAATTTACGGCCGCCCCGGTCGGCGGGGGACTAATTGTCGGCTGCAGCCGTGAAGGGGAAATGGCCGTGCACGTCTCGCTCGCCCTTCCGGTTTCGCGAAAAACCGGGGCTCATAATTGCTGTAATTTTGTCCCAACCAGTCGTTAAAAGTCCAAAGTTGCCGTGTTTCTCGCGTTTAGCGGCGGAAACTTTCGTCACGACGACTCGCGAATTACGATTCATTGAGGATCGTTTTAGGAGATCAGACTGATTCAGAAATTGGCTGGCTCTTTCGAATTCCCAACGTTTAGCGTTGGCAACCTGGAAACGTTTCGTTCGATCCCTCCTCCCTGTTAGAAATCATTCGCGCAAGAATCGAACCATCGAAATTAACATCGATTTTAGAGGTGGAAGATTTATAGGATGGAATCGTTTCGGTGTGGTTCTCTTCTTTCGGGATTAATCGAACACGTTGGGAATACCGTTATGCGATCTTTCTTCGAGAAATTGGATAACGAGACGCGTGTGTATATATGTATATATATACGCGTTTGAAATCGAGTCCACGAATGGAGAGAACTCGGCGGCCCCTTTCCCACCCGGTATAGGAAACGTGTAAGGAAAAAAGTGGCCGGACCTTTTCTAGGTTGCAACGCCTAGCATTTACATGTCGAGATAAGCTAATGAGACGTCCAACGGTTCGAGGTAAACACGGCTCAAGTTTTTGAATTCCACGAAACGCGACTGCCATTCCGGCTTATTATTAATCCACCGATAGCGAACCTGGTCGAAAATCGACTTTATCGTATCCGTTGTTCTCTTTTTCTTTTCTTTTCTTTTCTTCTTTTTCTTTTTTTTTTTTTTTTTTCGGTTGGTGAATTTTTCTTTCCTCCTTTTTTTTTTAATTCCTCGTTTCGCCGCAGCAAAGTAAAACGGTACACGAAACGATAGGGAGAGTTAATAGCTCCAAGTTTTTATTATTTCTAAAAATATAACAATCCTAGACACTCTGGATCCGGAGTTTTTAAACGTCTTTCGAGAGATTGACGAATCGTTAAAATTGAGGGAGCGTGTTCGATAAATATTTGAAAAAAGTGTCTCGCATTTTCTCCGCTACGATAAAAATCCTGTCCAAGAAATATAAAAGGACGGAGAAATCTAGAATTAAATATACACAGAACCTAAGAAAGGTGAAATTTTCAGAGTCACGTCACTCTTTTCTCGTCGCGTCACCTCGCGTCTTAAAATCCTCGAAATAAATCCATCCGTTCATCACGGATCCACCTTCATCCCTTTCCCGAGCAACAATGGAAAATGCACGGAGGAGCGGGCGTTGCATCGCATTTTTCTTGATATACACGTTTCAAGACCCCCGTTTTGAAATTCATCACGGGAAGCTACTTCATACAACGCGGCCTGGATGAATTATGTCGCGGCGTACCTCCGCCGCCTATCTTCGTTTTTCGGTAGTGGTAATCCCGGCCCGCGCACGTGCTCCTGAATTTCGAGGTTTAAATTCGCGGGGCGACGTTTCGAGTATGCGACCGCGGAACGTACGCGAGCCGCAGGCCCCCGTATCTCGCCGTGAAATAATTTCCAAGCGTCGCCAAACCCGCGATCCACGGATATATTAACGGCCACTTTACGTCGCAACGATTAACCGCCAACTTCCCTCCTCCCCGCGTACGTACGTATTAATCCTGCCTTTCTCATTTTCGTTTTAATCCAAATTTCTTGACCCCTTGAATTTCTAGCAATTTCACTCGTCTTAGGCTCGACCAGGATCCGACCGTTTTTTTTAACTTTGTTAACTGCTTGACCGGCTATCGTTTTAAATTAAGAGGAGGGGAGATATTATCTGTCGGCGAAATAACGACGATTTCCAGAGAAAGAAAGAAATTGGAGATAGAAAGGTGTCGAAGAAGATGGCGTTTAAATCGCGGTGAGATCGGTTTACGAGACGAAACCGCGGTTAGATCGGTGCCTTCTCCTCTTCTTTTTCTTCTTTATCGTGGCGCGAGTAATAAACGCGGTAATAAACGGAGACGAAGAAATTAACATTGTGGCAAATTGCGTTTCGCAATGGGCGAAACGAAGCGGGAACCCGTTATCACGGCTGGCAAACGACTTCGATACAGGGACGATAATGTAAATACGGGACAGTCCAAGGCGTTTATCGTTGTTTCGACCAGGTTCACGCGCCCCTCTTCGCGGGGATTGACGACCTCTGCCATTCGAGGTATAAGGTATACATACGCAATTTAGTCTCGGGTTATAAATCATGGTCCACCTACGTCCTGTAATTTCTTTTTGGATCATAAATCAGCTACGCCTCGACACCCATACGCGCGCACCGTGTACAGGAGACGGTGCGTGTACCAGCGATGAGAAGATGTGAAAAGTTAGGTAGGTGTATCTGTTGCACGATCTTTTCAACCGTCATTAAAAACCCTCGGCCCTTCGCTCTTCTTATTCGCCCTTGTATCGCGGTACACGCAGGTGTCGAGTTTATCTCCGATTTTCTTTAAAAAGGACGCTTCCGAAATCCATCTTTTTTTTTTTTTTTAATCGTCGTCAGCTCTTTTCCTTTCGTCGCGAATATCTTATTGTTATTACCTTACGCACGAGGTAGAGAGCGATTTCGATTTCGAAAAGGCGTTTCGAATTCCTTTAAAGATTCCATCTTTGATAGAAGTTGACCGTCGAATTAACGTTTAAGGAAACGTTTCGTTCGAAAGATCCGATCGACGATAATCTCGATCGGAGACCAAGAGGTTAAAGAAGAAGCCGCTTCGAGAAATGACCGGGGGACGAATTAACAGAGGGATATCGCTCCATTAATATCAATTTTATTGTCGCGATTGGGGAAGCGCGTGCGCAGGTCGTCACGCACATGTTTATAGCGACAATATTTTAATATACCCTCTTCCCGTCCCGCCCGTTCCTCGAACACGATGGACTCGATCACCTCCGAGTTGACACGATATGCCGCCTTTGAAGATCGAGGGAAAATCGTTTCGTCGTCGACACGGTTTCCGTACGCCATGGCTCTTTGTACTGCTTAATCTTATCGCCGTTCCCGTTATCGTCTTTACACGATCCGGTACGATCTCCTCTCTCTCTCTCTCTCTCTCTCTTTCTTCGATAGTCGCGGTCGAACTCCATCGAGTCGTGACTCTCCGCGAGTCTCATGTTTATTTAAAAGCACGCGGTGATCGCCGGTTGTAATCGAGGACACTGTTCGAAAACGGAGAAATCCGTGAGTTTGTCGTCCGATAAGGCGTCGATAAGCTCTCGTCGAGACGACCAACGTTTCTTTCGTGGAAAGAGATGGAATTGGAAAGAAGTGAAAAGTCGAGGAGTTTGTCGGTTGTTGGTAATTGGTCAAGAGATCGCCGTGTCGCGACGATCCGTTTGAAGTAACGTTTCAGGAAAGAATGTCTGAAAGTATCGACCCGCTTTATCTGGTTCGAAGTTTTTCCAACGAAATTTCCGTGAGTGCAACGAACTTTACGCCTCTCAACCATTATCGCCTCGTTTTTTGTCCGAGAGAGAGAGAGAGAGAGAGAGAGAGAGAGAGAGAGAGAGAGAGAGAGAGAGAGAGTGCCTCACCCCCTCCCCTCTCCTCCCCTAAGATACGACAAGTTCCTCGGTCTATTTGCCCGGTTAGATACACCGGCTATCTCGCGTGTTTTTGAGGAAGGTTAAACAAACTTGCGACGCCCGAAAACCGGCGAAGATTACCCGCTGTTTGTCGAACGATGCATCATCCCTCGCAAACAGAGCGCGCGAGATTCCTTCCTTCCTTCCTTCCTTCGTTTGGGGATGGAGATTCGGCTCGGCCAGCTCAAGAGACGGCTCGTATTTGCTCGCGTCGTGAAACACTTAACCGAACCTGTCCCTCTCCATTTCGATCGATCGAGAAACGAACGAGAACGTACCGAATCGAACAATCGGAAAATTTCGAATTCGATTCTTTCGTCGAAGGAAACGAAGCATTCCAAGGAATAATCGCGTGACGCGTTTGATGAAACAATGCCACGAAACAAGACGAATCCTCCCCCCAAAAGGCACGTATGTGTGAGGATAACGATAAATCGCGCGAGACGTAGACGCGATGGCGGCCACTTTCGCGTTTCTCACGGAATGCATTAACGCGTTTCCCGGGCTCGTCTACGAGCATCCACTCGGCGTCACACGGTGCACGAGCTTCACAAGGATGTTTAGCAAACACTCGGAAAATTCGCTGCATCACCTTTCGGCTGCTTGGCGTTCGGCAAACAAGCCGAACCCCGGTTGGAGCGTTTCCAGAAAAGCTGTCGCGTAGGCGCCGGCGTCCACGAATAATCTCCTCGAGATCCGATCTTTATACGAACATTCTCTCTCTCTCTCTCTCTCTCTCTTTGTCTCTCGAAAGATCTGGCAATTTCTCTCTTCCGACCGATCCGAGGACCACTGCTTCCATTAACGTCTGCGGTGGACGGCGAGGGTGGACGTAGAAAGCGCAAGCGTGGTACAATATCGCGGGTAATACGATAACCACAATGGACTATTTCGGCATCAACCTGTTCCGCAAAGCTCTGCCCTTCCCGTTTGAAGTTCCCGACTCGAGGCGCCGGCCGAACGGCTCCCTTTCACGATCCACCAGGCCGAACGAAAGGATTTCTAAATACTCGTTCGCGGTATTTGCGGATATCCGTCGGGTAGTCCCCGCTAGGCCTCGAAATACCTCTCCGCCTCGAAGCATGCAGCGCAGCCACCGCGAGAGGGGCAGGGGAGGTGTGTGTGTGTGTGTGTATGTGTGGGAAACACAGGGGGTGGCGATCCGGGGATGGGAAGGAGAAGGGAACAAACGACGGGACCTTCTCTCACGGGGCGCCTGCAATCCGATCCTCAAAGCCCATCGAGTAAATACACCCGCGCTATCCGAGGGGGAGGGGATGGAAGGAGCGTTTAATTAATTCCATCCAATATACCGGTGTGCGCCGGCTGGATGGAACGCACCCGCCTGCGTTTTCCACTATACGTATCGTACGTGTTGTTTATGTATGCTCGTACGAGTGCGTGGCCAACTCGGTGGTCGTAGCGTTTGGTCAAAGCTTAACGCGTTAACGTTTTAGATTCCGTAGTGGATGCATCGAATTGTTTTTGACGAAACGTCGCGCATTTTTCTTCGTCTCGCTCGAAATTTATGTATGTATGTATGTATGTATGTATGGTATAGTGTTGATAGTGTTGGGGATAGAGGAAAGGTGCGTGCATCGTTGCGGCAAGTTGATATTTCGACGGAGTCGCAGTCTGCCGTCTGCTCTTTGCGTGGGCAAACTCCAGCTGTTCGCGATCGGAAGAACGCTCGAGTGCCCGCGCTCCTGACCCATATCCCACGCGTGACTTCCGTCGCTCGATTCAACGTCGCTCGATTCTCGCGACCCAGCAACGATAAACCGAGATCGAGGATGTCCGATTACGAAGTAACTCGTGTGTTCGCATCGCATCCCATTGTCGAGATCTATATTATTGTAGAAACGTATGTAGTATATACGTATATCTATGAATCCGAACTAATAAGAGATAATGGGGTTAGATAATTGAATCCGCGAGTGAGACGTGAAACGTCAGAGTGTGTGTATGTGTGTGTGTGTGTGTGTGTGTAGAAAGAAAAGCCGACGAAATTCTCCCTTCTGTGATCACCGAGTCTCCGTGAATTAAACGCTCGCCAGAGCAAACAACAGCGACACGCGTCACTTTACGCGACGACTTTGTCTCGTTCCAGCCCCCGCGGAATTACCCCGACACGGAGAGTCTTGTCATTCAACCCCGTCACCGGCTCGTCGACGCATTGTGTCAGCCCCCACGAAGCCTGCACGGGACGGTGGAGGGCACCACGGTGCAGGCTCATCGTGAAGGGCGGCGTAGAATCTCGGGGAGACCCTGGAATCTCTCACTCTCTCTTTCTCTCTCTCTCTCTCTACTCGCACCCTTCCGACGTGGCGCTGCTTCTTTTTTTTTTTTTTTATTTTTCCTTTCCACCGAGTCACCGTTGTGTGTTCACGCTCTAAAAGGACGACACTGGTTTCCGTCCTCCCCGCTCGCACGACTGCCACTCCACATCGCTGAACGCACGTCTCGCTCGCACCCTCGTGAAAGAAGTCTGCCACGCAGAGCACGAAGAAAGAAGAATCGCGGAGGAGTGGGGATAGCAGGCGCAGCGACTGGAGTGGGGAGACGAGGCGCCGGATGGGGGTAGCTCGCAACGTGATAGAGGAAGGAGAAGTGGTGGGGATAGGGAACGGAGCGAAGCCTCCGAACGGTCGGGCGAAAGCGACGAGCAACAGTGTGCCGCGCGCCACCGACGAGCAAGTGTTGTTGTGATCCGTGTGCTCGGGTAAGCGCGTGTTTTCGGAGGTTCGGAAGTGCATTCGAGAGTGACATTGCTGTTATTACGTGGAGAAACGTTACGTGTTCGATCACGTAACGAGTGCGTAGAAGCTTCTACGAACACGCGTTTCGACATCGGATGTGCGGATGACGACGCGACAGTTGACACCGATGGATACGTGGGAGTCTTCGACTTGTGTTAAACAGTGAAGTTTTTCGTAATGATGGTACGGGTTTCGTGCGGGTGCGAAATCAACGTGTCTCGACCGAGTGAGAGAGGATAAATGGGAATGATTCGAGTGCGGGAGGAATAAGTGCATCGTTTTTCGACGACCAGTCTGAAAAATTGATCTTCGTGTCCGTTAAACGGCGTATGGCTCGCGATCGGTCGATTTTGTTTTTGCCGTGGAGATTCGTAACGACGCTCCGGCACGTAGCACAACCGTCGTCCAACCGTTTGTTTGTAAACGGACGTGGAAGAAACGCAGAGAAGAAAAGAAATATTCGTCGACGACAGGTGATTTCGAGGATAGTGATCGCTATTCCTGGAACACGTTGTTACGGTGGCCGAGTGATACGTGAAAGAAAACAAAAACGACGGAGTGATTTCGCATCTACGCAGGGGATATAATATACCATATTGGAATAGGGGGAGAATAAATCCTGCGATAGGGTGGTGCGCGGAGAGGCCCGCAACGAGGAGGGTGACCGTATTTTCGAAGGAAATGCGCTGCTAGCAAATCGGCAAGGTGTCGCCCGAATTTTTGAGGTAGGCCATCAATTTGATTCACGGCTCAACCGCGCCGCGATAATCGTTCGCGAAAATGCTCCGTACGGAATATTAGGATAGACGTGGCGACAATTATACGTAGAAATGTGCGTGAGTGGTGCGGTAATTGCTTCGGGAAATGGACCATATCGTCGAAGCTGTGAAAGCCCGTTACAGTGGAAACATAGCTTTTCGAGTCGCGTGCAAATTACAATCGGCGATGTTTCGGCGTCGGCACGTGGACGAGCCGGCCAGTAGCAAAGTTGGCCGCAAAGTTGCGACCAGTTTCGCGAGATTTTTTCCCCTCGAAAGAGGATTACGCCCCCGATACGATTTCAAAAACCGGATGTCCCACCGAATATCGTCCCTATCGTAAAACCCTTAGGATCGTGGGCAACGATAACGTATACGCGATATCGATTTTAGATTTTAGAGATGGCCGTCGGATCGACTCGAAAATCCATCCCCCGTCAAAATTGTCGCGCGGATCGAGTTTCGAACGAATTCTCGAATGCCTCCCTCTCGCGTGTCACAACAGGGTGTTTCCATTCTCGAATTGTTCCCAACGCGTGATCGCGATGGCTCAGTCAAGATCCTTCACCGAGACCGACATTTTTCCACGGTTAACGTAATACGATAGCTCTGCGAAGCTCTCCGGATCCAATTCGTCTGCGGCAGACGTTCGCAGACGAACGATGAAATGTAGGAGAGAGAGAGAGAGAAAGAGAAAGAAACGGAGAGAATGATAGGGGGAAAAGAGACGGGAAACAGAGAGAAATTCCGCGAGAGTGTGTCTTTGGGGGTGGTGGAGAAATGCAGAACTTAATGCAACGAGCAAACAAATAAAGCATCTCCGACGGGGATTGAAAAGAGTCGACGTGCCGCGGAGATCGATATTCGCGACTCGCTGCGAAACGTCGAGCGGGATTAACGCACGCTGCCGCGGAAATACGCGTCGACGGCCTGTGCCTCTCTCGCGCTTTTCCACCGCGCTTTTTCCTTTTTTCTTCTTTTTTTTTTTATCCTCTTCTCTCATTTTTTTCTTTTTTCTTTTTTTTTTTTTTGTAGCGAATTAAATCGGCACCGGTACGCGTCGACCGTCGCCGATTCAGTTCCGCGCTCGTTCGGCCTTTTCAACAACGAGGGCTCGTGCTCGTTCACCTGTTGGTTAATTTCCATCGAATCACGGGGATGTTTACTCTCGATTACCCCCCGTAATGGAGAATTTTCATCGCGGTAATTAAGCGAATCCTGGAATCCATGCAGCGTCGGGAAATACACTCGGTTCCATTTGCGAAATTACCAGGGAGGGGGGCCGTCGCCGATCCTCGAAACGCGCAACGCGTGGTATCGCGATATTTCTACGTAGCGGCGACCATTAAAACATCCTGGTTGGCGACGGTGGAACGTTTCCGCCGAGGTTCGATTTAAACCAGTTCAACCTCCTGCTACTCTTTTCCACCGCGGAGCGCGTGCCACCGAACGGAGATGAAATTAGAAATGATCTCGAGACTCCCACGAACGGGATCTTGGATGGCGGGGAGAACCGTGCCTGCCGTTGACAGTTATTAGGAACTTATGGGGCGAGAGTTCACGGTGAAAACTCGAGACCAGAGACCCCCGAGTTCCTGTTCGAGACGCGCTTATTTTGGTTTATTTTGACCGTGCACAAAACCGTGCTCGTGCTTTTTCCCTTTGCCTTTGTTTCGACCTCGAGTTTCGACCCCCGTTTCTCTCTCTTTCTCTCTCTCTCTCTCTTTTATTTATTCCGTTCCGAAAATTCGACGATGATTAGAGAACACGAAGAAAAATGGCGCTTTCAAATTTTTTCCAAGAGATGGAGGGAGGGGGGGAGGGATTTAAATATCGATAGAAATCGAGAGGAGGCTCTTATTGCAAGGCTCGATCGGATTCGTATTTCCAAAGGTGTTGAAAATGCGCGCGTGTATGCGGAACGGCGGTCACAGGGAGGCTCGTTCGAATCGAGTTGAAAATTTAAACGCGCTTTTTTTTTGCGTATCGCGAAACACAACGCCACTAATCCATTCTCTTTTCAAAGAGAGGGAACGAGCTCGATAAATCGTTCCGAGCATCGGGAAAAAAAAAAAAATCTCTCGCCATGGAACACACCTTCATTCTCCTCGCTAATTCGTAAGAATGCGCTGCGCTTTGTACGCGAGGGATGCGTGATAATGGAGCGTCAAATTCGTTGAATAAATCCGCGCGACTGCGCGTAAATATTTCAGAAGGAACCACCGCAGCCTGGAAAAAGCGAGCTAGTCGCGTCCTTGACAGTGGAATAGTGCAGAGAATCGGCACCAGATGGAACCACCGCACGGTATTCCACGCGGATCGACTTTCGTTCTTTTTAAAACTCGAATGGGTAGAAAATATAGCGATGGTTCACAATTTAACGAGGTTGTAAATTGAATCGTTATGAAGAGTGCGAACACGCTACACTTATAATTAGACTCGTGTATCGAGTTTTTTTCAAGTTTTTTTTTTTTTTTTTTTTTTTCTTTTTCTTTTTCACCAAGTTTTTTGCTCGAAGTCTCAGGTCGTTATCTGATCGTAGATCTGTCGAAACGCTAGGCATCCATACGTCATTACATTTACGTTCCATTGATTTTTACGACTTTCCTCGTATAATGTGGGCCCGATATAATATATAATACGTGTATATATACGTACACGCAGAACGATAAAACGTAACTATTGTTGATTCCTCCTTAACGACGTTTTAAGGTCTACTCGATAAAATTTCGATAATGTTAGTTGCGGTCGAAGCATTTCATTTGTTCCACCGTATCGCGCTAGAAAAATGTTAATGTCTATTCGCTCTATACTCGTCGATAATGATCCAAAACTAACGTCTCAATTTGACAAATTGAGAATCGTTCTCTGAAACCCATCTAAAATCCATCGGTTCGATAATTCCCGGTTTCTCGGAATAGAATAGGTAGTTAAAAGTGAGACGTTAATAAAGGGGCGTGAGTTAAGTTGCCGATAACAGCAATTGGAAACCGAACTTTCCAATTGTTGGACGTATCGGTAGGAGGATCCCCGCTGCTCGATCGTCGTAAACTCGGCTTGGAACTTTGGAAGCGGAATCTCGTAAACGGCAAAGGGTAGCTCGACTGGCGCGTAACACCCACACGACACTTGCTCCCCTCACCCTCTCGTGTCACTGGATACCTGTGCGCGCGCGGGGGTGCTCTCTATACGCTCTCGAAGTCGGTCCCCTCGCCGGAGGGTCTCGGTTTAATAAAGCACCGGTGAGAAACGCGAAACACGTGCGTGCAAAAGTTCTCCCCACGGAGCGCGCGCGTAACGACGTTCCACGGGCGAGAAAGAGGAAGAAAGGAAGGAAGGAAGGAAGGAAGGATGGGGATGGGAGGAAGAAAGTTAGGAGGGCGGTTACGCGCCGTACCAAGCAGGGTGGAGTTAGTTTTAGATGTCCCGTTACCCTTCCTTTCTTCCCCCTGTTCTCGAACGAACCTCGAGGGGTCGAGGTAAACGATCCGCGTCAGAATTTTCGTCTCGCGAAATTATACCTGTATAGATGGAGATAGGCCCGCGTCAAATACGAAATACACTTGGATAGGCGCTTGACAAATATCGGACGGTTTAAACGACGAAGCGTTTCTCGAAATTGGGGCGAATTGGTGTCGTGAACTTATTATTGGAAAATTGAGTCGTTAACCAATGCTCGACCAATGAAATTCTCGAACGATGAAAAATCCTTGACGCGCGGAGAATTGAATCGAGAGATGGAAAAAGAAACGAAACGAGGGGTGAGTCTCTGTTACCGAAATCAAAGAGGATGCGAGGTTTGTTTCCATGGACGAATGGACGAATTCGCGACAATTTCGATTGGGGATTGTCAGATTTCTGGGACTGGCGATTGTCCCACTTGTGACGAGAGAGTATCGATGCCGGGGGGAGGGGAGGGGAGGTGTGCGATTCTGTGCCGGTTGTCATTCTAACCCCCGTCTCCGCGCTCTGTCTCCGCGTGTCTGCAAACACTCTCCGCCGGTGTATCATCGCCGGGGAATCGATGGCGATTCGTCAAACTACAAATATTTAGAGAGCACTCGGTGCGGCGCTCCTCTCGTCGATTGCGCGTAATGCGTTTTATAAATTCATCCCCGAACTCTCGTTCTCGAAGGAATCCGACTCTGATTTCTTGCACCGCGAAATAATAAGAGATAGAAGAAGATACGGACGAAAATTAGTAAGGAAAGCGAGAGAAACGATGGAATATCCTGCATGGATTCTGGAATGAAAGGAACGAAAGGAGAGTCCAGTCTCTGGTCGAGTCATTCTGTCAAACATCGTTCGATTTATTTACGACTCGCGTAGTCCTCCAAGGATCGTTATGCCTGGAAAATTATAGCGCGTGGGCGACCCGCGTATTTCCCGATGGCCGCAGATTTACGGATCGTTAAGTCTTGCGAATTTACACGTTTCTTTTCGCCGTGCCTCTATTTGCGGCCGTTGCCGACGTTTCATCGTAGCCGCGCGCGCGCTTTGTTTGCGGTCGAGGCAGAGGAGACGTTCGTATCCTCGCGTGGATAGTCGGCTTTTAGCCGGGAAGATCGATTTCAAATATCACGCGGTGATTATCCGTTAACATTCCGCGTTTTATTGGATGTAATAAAAACTTTTGAGACGAACGAAAAATTTCCCGGAGATTCTTTTACAGGTTCGAAGAGAAATATCATTTTCCGCTTCGTTCGATGGGCTTTGGGAAAGTAAAAGAGTTGGATATGAAAAAAAGAAAAGTACAATTTCTCGAAAAAAAAGAGAAAGAAAGAAAGAAAGAAAGAAAGAAAGGGGGGAAAAGGGCGCGTGAAACGTTTCAACTGCGGAGGAAATGTTAGGAGGAAGAGAGATCGCCCTTTGGGGAATAAAGGCGGGCGCAGAGGTTATTTCTGGATCGCGAAAAACTTTTAATAGCTTTCTGATAGCTTATTGGTCGGTCTTATAAATACTTTCATATCTCGCGTCCCGTCCGTCTGTCGGCTCTTTTTCTCCTACCGCCCGTCCCTCGTTACTTTTTTCCCCTCCATTGTGTCGTCCACCTTCGTCCACCCGAAAACTTTGATCCTCCTCCTCCTCGTCGTCGAGAAGAAATTGAACCTGTTATTTATTTATCACACGTTCGGAAGATCGTTCGTATCTCGACGAAGGAGAGACGAGATGACAACGCGACAATGCCGCCTCGAGTCTTCTTCACGCTGCACCTAATTTCGCCTCCTCCCCCACCTTTTCAACCCGCTATTATCCACCGTAATCTCGTGAAAAGATTACGGATCTCCTAACGGAGATGCCGAAGGGAAAGGGAAAAGGAGGAAGCGTGTCTCGTCTCCGGGAACGAAGCATAAAAGTTGATTGGTTATTCGATTAAACGGATTATCGGTGTTTCTGCTTTTCATACCGCTTAGATCCTTCAAAACTCGCGGTATTCTTCCTCGACGAACCGTTGTTTCTCCCTTTAAAGGAGAATACAATCTCTCTCTGAAACACGAATGGCGTCGAATTGAAAGAAAAAAAGAGAGAGGAAAAAATAAAACAGCGCGTTAGATTCATTGTGATGAGACCAGCCACCGGATGGAAACGAAGGAGGATCATCGGGAGCAGCCGGTGTTCTGTTCAAGGGCGGAATTATTAAATTCGTCGGTGTCCCCTAATTAAAAACGATTCGGTATCGCGAAAAAGTAGCGCGAAGAAGGGGATGAAGAGGGGGAAGAGGGAAAGGGTTGTACACGCGTTACCATCGCGGAAAATAATCGAGTGGCGGCCTCGCTCCCGTGCACCCTAACTCCACCCTTCCTGCCGTCCATATCCCATAAATAACGTCCCTTACGCACGCCGCGGCAATTTTCTCGCGGAGATACCGCCGGAAACGATCCCCGCCGCATGCATAATCGTAACGAGGACCTAAAATTCGGCCGGAATAATTGCGTGTCCTGAGTCCGGGCGAGGAACGCGACTCGTTATCCTTCCCTCGACCGGCTAACGGCCATTGTCACGACGCCATTATCCTCTAAAACGCGAATCGAATTGCACGCACTTTGTACAATTTCGATCGTGTTTCAAAACCGTGTTGCGGATAAAAATTCTTCACGACGAGCGCGAAGTCAAGCGTGTTCGAAGGGTGGATCGATTATAATTCTCGCTTGCAACGCGATAAATATTTACGTCGAGGAGGCGATTAATCCCTTGTACGAACACGAAGAAGAAGAAGAAGAAGAAGAAGAAGCCTTATATGGAGCACGATCGGTCGTTCGTCGAGACGGCGCCTCGTGGCGCAACTTCAAACTTCGGTAAATAACAATTTTACTACGCGTCCTATTTTTCGCCCCTCTTCACCTGCTCAAGATGCAGGATCGCACCTCGTCCGAGTCGTCGCTTCGTCTTAATTTCCATTGATTATACCGGGACGGGTCCTCGCCCCGATCAGTGGAATAAAGCCACTCGAGGTGCAAATTCATCGCCCATTACCGGCAATCTTATTATCATATCCCGCGACGTGGCTGGCGCGAGATAACAACTCGCTCGCGAAAAACGGCCGATCGTTGGTAACACGCTCTCGCCAATTATCGCCAATTTCGAACGAATAATCGCGCGCCGCTAAGAAGAAAGAGCAACCAATTCCACGATATTTATTCGCTGCTTTCCCTCCCCTTCGCCACGCACGGTGTGGTCCGACCGGTTCAAGCCCGTAATCGGCGATCCCCCTCGAGGAGGAGGAGGAGGAGGGAAACGCGCGACGGAGACGACGACCTACGGTGAGACGGGAAGATTAACATAGAGATGAGGTCGCCTTCGGTCCTTTTCCGCGTCGAGTTATGTTCCCGTGACCGTGCGCCCTGATGCACCAACTCTCTGCCTCTCTTTTCGGTTGAATCACCTTGGATCGCAGAACACGCGGGCGCCCCCTTTATCGCGGAGAAGAAACGGTAGGATGTTCCTCGGGTATCCGCGCCGATAACTTGGTTATCCCGGTTTTTCCCGGGATTAATTGGTGCTCGAGATTAGTAAACGGAAGGGAGAGAAAAGAGTCGTTGAAACGGAACGACGGGTACCGCCCCGTAATTGGAGCGGATCGCGAGCTCCTCGAGCGATTTCACGGGGCCGAGCCCCTCTCTCTCTCTCTCTCTCTCGAGCGGAGGGAGGAGGAATCGAGTGGAGGTTTCGAAGTCGAGGAGTCGCGGGTCTCGAAGCCGGGCAAATGGATGTTTGGCGTGGGCCGAGAAGCTCGGCACGCGTCGTTCGCGAGGACAGCAATTGATAGCCGTCGCTTGCCGGCTCGGGAGAGAAAGCGGACGAATCGAGAACGAGATGTGGGCGGAAAGTATGGTTGAAAAATGGCCGATATTTCAAATGCGGAGGGGGGGGGGGGGGGGAAGAGGCTCTTTTGTGGAGGTTTCTTTCTCGCTCGGGATTCTCGAAAAAAAAAGAAGAGGAAAAAGGAAACGCGTGACTGGTCGTCGCCGTCGAGATGAAAAATCGGGCGATACGTTGTATTGGCCGGAGGAAACGACGAAAGGCCTGGGCGTAGAGAGGAGGCACCGGGTGTTGTAAGGTTGGGCGGCGGTTGTTTGCAAACACGGATAATCATGTTCGTGACGCGTATTTTGGTGGAGGTGGTGGCGATTGGCCGCAACAACGGGAATGGCGAACGCGCGCCGAGTTGGTCGAGTTTGTATCACTTAACCGACGCGGCGGATACATACTGGGCTCGGGTAAGCGAAGTTAATGCTGAAATAATGCGACGAAGCTGGCACGGCTGCCGAGCTTCCACCGACCGAAAACGCAAATGCCGGGTCCCTCGACGGTTTGCACGCCTACGCGCGCCGATATCTGATCGCGCTTGTCCTATCCCTTTTCACGGGTCAACGTTCCAACCTTCCCCGTTTCACCGTTCGTCCGATTCAGTTTATCGTTCGCGATTACGCAACGGTTTCTCGTTCGATTTTCCTATCGAGTCGAAAAAACTCGTTGCTTCGACGAGGGAGGGAGACGAGGGAGAAATGTTACTTTGACTCTTTTTTTCCTTTTTTTTACGACCTTTCGTCCGTTTAACGAGCATTATTTGCTCAATTATCGTGAAAATCGCACGACTTTCGAGTCGTTTGTTTGGACGGAGAACGAGATTAACGCCGCTTTTCTCGAACCAAAGTATCCAGGATTCGAAGTAATTGTCAGTTCAGAAACAAATATAAGAGAGGAACCTGTGCTTCTCGAGATTTGCTCTTCTCGTTTTTCTTTTTTCTTCTTTCTCTCTCTCTCTCTCTCACTCTCTCTCTTCGCCTACTGTTTACTCAGCAATGAAGTTCGAAGCTCGTCGAAACGACGTTGCTCGTGAAAGTTCGCTTCCCTTGGTAACAATGGGGTACAACGACGAAACGAAATACCGGAGCCGGAGAGCGTAACGATAATAATTAATGCTCCAAGTTTTTGGCATCGAATCGCGCGTTACAATCTCGTTCCAAATTAATCTCGTCTACTTTCGCCGACTCTTGGAGGAGATATTACTCCTCTCCTCCTCCTCCTCCTTTCTTTTTTCACCCGAAAATTCATTTCACCAACAGTTTAAATTATGAATCATGGAAGGATGATTTGTCTTTTCACCCCCTAATTTTTACACGATTATTCGAATCGTTAAACGTCGTCGTCGTCTCGAAAGCGCGTAACACAATTTTAACTTAACGTTTACGAACTTGATTTAAATTAATGCAATTGTTTTACGTTGGAATTCGAAACGGCCAAGTTTACCGTGGGATTAAAACAACTTAATTTAAACTTGTCCAGCTCGAGAACGATCCACTCTAACGTTTTCAACCTTTCTATCTCTCTCTCTGTCTCTCTCTCTTTCTCTCTCTTCGATCGTCATCGATATCGTTCCCGTTTCCAAAGATTAGTCTCCAAAACCAATTCTTCGACCCTTTGGAAGATGATCTTTTTAAAAACTGTGGTATTTCAAGTCCACATAATGAAACGCGCTCCGGAACCCCAACGAGGAGGAGTACATTAAACAAA
Organism: Apis laboriosa; assembly: GCF_014066325.1. Lineage (NCBI taxonomy): Eukaryota > Metazoa > Arthropoda > Insecta > Hymenoptera > Apidae > Apis > Apis laboriosa. The sequence continues at coordinate 4,809,583 of NW_025222928.1, read as the reverse complement.
GTCAGCCAGCCATAAATACGAGCCACGGTGACATTCATTTCGGCGAAAATGGCGAACGTGGAGAATTTCGGGTGGCGATGGTGGCAGCGGTGTTACGAAATTTCGCGCGACGCGGTTCGCGAAATCTCTCGTCTCTCCGCTTCCATCCCGGTGGATCGTCGTTTCGTATAGCCACGACTATTTTTTCTCTCTCTCCCTCTCTCTCTTTTTTTCTCTAGGCTACCATCAGCCTCGTCATCCTGGGAATATATTTTTTCGCGCGTCGCTCACCGACGCGTAGGCTCGTCGGATGTGCTCATAATGAAATTACCGCGCGTGTCAGCTGCGCGAAGACACGGTTTTACGCGCAGCTTTTGGGCCGTGGCCAAGAGTATCCACGGAAAATCATTCCATCCTCCGTGATTTTAACGCACACGCGTATGAAAATCGTCTGGCGGAGTGACGGAATGCGAGAGAGAGGGAGAGAGAGAGATTGTTTGGTTACACGTCGAGTAATCCCAAACAACCTTGTTCTTTAATACTACACGGATTTACAAAATCTGTCTAAACGACAGTTTCCAGATTCTTTTTCTTTTTTTATTTCTTTTTTTTTTTNTTTTTTTTTTTTTTTTTTTTCTTTTTAGAAAGTAGCAAATCGCGCGAGAAAATTAAAAGTTCTTTGTCATTCTTTTAACTTAATCTTACGAAGCAAATCGTTTCTAACTTCATTCGATGGTTAAAAGGGTAGAACTCGCGATATTTTAATATTTGAAGAAGAAAAATTTGAGAAAGGCGAACGGTTCCTCTAGGCAGGTCTAGGGGGACGTTTTTTAATTAAAGGGGAGAATTATTAAAATAATACGCATTTGACAAAATTAATTTTAACTTTCATTCGAACTGAAATACACACAATTAGAAGCCCTTTATTTTCATTATACCAATTTAATTATAACCATCTACGTGTAACATATTTAAATAGCGCACGTCGCTAGCTAATTAATTTATGCACAAACATAATCTATAGGTACTTGAACTTTCTCGAACGCTTTTCAACGCCCAGCTTCCAATTTTTCTCCGCGTAATCCTCTTATCGCCTCGACGCAGCGGTTTATAATCAATGCCTAATTAACGCCGCGATAACGACTACTTCTACTCATCATCCGAGCACTGTATTTTTCCACCTGGCTGTATACTTTCAAATCCTTTCTCGTCAAAATTATCCTACACCCTCCCCTCCCTCCTCCCCAGGTATATTCGTATTTATTAGTGGATCGCGTGTCGGTACAGAGAAGGAGCTTTCTCTTTTTTTTTTTTTTTTTTTTTTTTCCAGTGAAAATGGCCACTCTCTCGAGCGCACAATTTCATTAAGGGCGACGTCCACTTTCGTGTTTTCGGCGCATCACTTCTAATTCTCGACTCCGGCCGAATTTTCAACCGCGGTCCGGCTCAATTTTCGCTCGTTGGACGCAACCCGTTGTTCCCCTGGACTATTTCGAGAGACGCCCTTTCCCCGCCTCCTCCGTTGTCCTCTGAGACGCGCACGACGAGATTTATCGCGCGAAATCGCGCGACGCGCTTCCAATTAACCCTCGAATAAATTCTTGCTCTCGGCCCCGACTTTTCCTCTCGCCAACCACGAGAGAGAGAGAGAGAGAGAGTAATAGTAGCGGTGGCACGATGGACGACATATTGTCCCCTATCGCCCTATCCATTGTCAGATCGCCAAGTTTACAATTTACCACTATTTTATCTCAATAATATATCGCAAACGGCACGTTGCCAAAGATAGGTTCGTAAAATTCTTACTGTATTAACATTAGAAAGCAAAAAAAGAAAAAGAAAACTTGTACCTCGATACTAGAAAAAAAACTCTTATTCAAACATCCAACTTTATCGTACAATTATTATATATTATTATTATAATTATTATTATTATTATTATTATTACAATTATATTATCGCACGTATTAAATACGATTCATCGATTACTTTTACATAATTTCAATATTGGAGTAAGAAAAATTTTATGAAAAAAGAGAAAAGAAAACGTCCTCGATGTATTAAATATCGCGAGGCTATATTTTCTTTTAATCTAAACAGGCGAAAAAAAAAAAAAAAAAAAAGAAAAAAGATCGATAGAAGCTCCTTTGAAAGCGCATATCGGCCCGCGATGTTTTTCTATCCCCCAATCCCATTGGGCCCTCGGTCCCGAGCGACGAATATTTATAACGCGCGGAAGACGCGGTTCCCCGTTCGCCTGGAAAATACCGATAGGCTTGGCATTGTACCACCTCCTCCATTCAATCTACCTACCTCTCGCACTCCCTATCCCCCTTTTTTTGTATATTCCGTTGCGAAGGTTGCGCGAAAATCCCCGTCGATGTACGACGGGGGCTTTCAATGCGGCGCGTTTTTCCCGTTTCTCGGTGGAAATCGCGGTGGAAAATAGGCGGTAAGAGAGGGGGTCTCTCGTCGATCTCGACCTCCCTGCAATCTCATCCTCCGTGGAGACGCGTAATCTAAAATTACTCGGCTCTGGATCGTTGGAAATCGCAACGCAACGCGTGTCGCAATCGGATTTTCGATATCCGAAGTTGTCGCCGATTCGAGGAGGAAATGCGATCTGTATCCTCGCGAGGAGGGGGAGAGACGTTTGGAGCATTGTATCGGGGGAGAATTAAATAAAAATCACGCGAACTAGAGATTTGGCGGGCGGCTTCGGAACGGAGCCAGAAAACGAGATGAGCGGTTCGCGGCGTTCGAGCTTGGCTGCTCGTCCGCATTCTGCTCTGCATATGAATGAGGGGAGAGGCGAGGGCGAGGTTTGGGTGGATGGAGGAGAAGCGGAGAGTCTTTTCGTGGTGGTAGGGTTCGGTTGGGTTGGGTTGGGTTGGGTCGAGGGGGGGAAGGAGAAGAACATCGCCGTTCGAGTCGGGGAATATCGGGCAAGAAACGGAACGAAAGGAGGAACGCTGCGTTTATTAAACTGTGCGCGGACGTGTGTGCCCCCTTTCCACCTTCCCTTCTTCGACTTCATCCGCCTATGCTCGCTCCACTTCCCCTTTTCCCGATCCACATATATACCCTTTACACCCTTTCTCGACTCCACCACGCGCGAAAATAACGATTCCGCTTACTTACTCCTCCTTCCCCTCCGTGCTACTCTTCTCTTTTTCACCGATTCCGAATTCGAACTTTTCGCCTCTCGAACGAGGGGGCATTATCCTTTTCAGCAAAAAGTTACTCGAGAACGAATGTCAACGAGAGAGAGAGAGAGAGAGAGAGAGAGAGACTTTGTCGAATCGCGGATTGTTTCCATCCCTCCCCCTGAAACTTTGCTTTCGTACAGATCCGAATCGAAAGAGAAAGAGAAAGAGAGAGAGAGAGAGTTTGTTTGAGAAAGGATCGGCAAAGTTTTCCTAGGCCGGTGTCGAATCGAGGTAAACGATTTGTTCTACGCTCGAAACTCGCAGTATGACGAAGAAGGGAAGTTAATAGGTTAGTTTCCTTTCGCAGCCATCTAATGGAGCAGTCCTTCTTTGCCTTTTTCCTTCTTCTCATTCTTCTTCTTCTTCTTCTTCTTCTTCTTTTCCCTCGTCATCTCGAAAGGGTTAGCAGCAGGCAAGTGTTCCTCGAACGCGCAGATGTTCCACGCGGAGCGTGGAGTATACGCGGAAACCGGTGTCCACTCGAACGAGAACACTGGTCCCATTATACATAGGAAACACGAAACCTCGTCGTTTTAACAGACGTATTTAAAAAATATACATATATATATATACACATATACAAGACTACTCGTGCAACTGGCTTATCGAATATCGAAACACCACCCACGGAGTTAGTCCTATCTCTCATCGTCCCGATATCTTCGATCGATATCGATTAAAGAAATTGGAAACGCGAGCGTTGGAGATCGATCATCGAAATGGCGCTTCGTATGACGAATAGATTCGGCGTCGTATCGAAGGATCTGTTCCGTCCCGATGATACACACGCATCCTCCACAGGATTGGGGCGTCATAGGTTGCGGAGAGGCCGAAACAATTAATCAAGGGAATACAATCGTGTGTGCAAGCGGATGGAGAAGGGGATGGCGAGGGGGTGGGGAAGCGGACGAACCGTTGGCGTGACTGATTCATTATGAGAGTGTAATTAAGTCCGTGTATTAGCATACCGACTAGAGATGGAGACCCGTTGTTCCACAATCGGTCGGCGGCGAGCGGAACGACTTGACCCGAAGCTACTTCCTATGCTAACGAGATACCCATCTTCCCAATAAAGTGCGCGTACGCGCTAGTGCACACGTGCACGATGCGTAAGAAAAGAAGGGAAAAAAAGGAAAACAAAATGCCGCGCGTTCAGAATTATAATATCCACCGTTTCCCCGTCCCTCTATTCTCTGGTCACCAGCCATTAAGAGATACGGGCCAGCCAGACGCGTATCTCTTAATTAGCCGGCGAAAAATCCACTCTCTGGCCGCCGTGAAGAGGGAGAGGGGGGTGCTGACCCGTTATCAATTTAACCCCTGGCCGCCAACTTTCTCGGTCAACCGGGGTATTTCTCTATTTTCCTTTTTAACTCCTCCTTGTGCCTCGTAGTCCGTGCGCTGCCTGTTTTCCCTCGACGGTATCCTCGTTTTGCTAACGAGTTTATCCTCCATGACCTCCCTCTTTCCCTTCCTTTCCTTTTGGTTTTCTCTTCCCTTTTGTTTCCTCTCCGTGGAAGAATCGTTCAAGGCTCGCGTACGATCGCGGCTCCACCGTCCAAGTAACGAGATTTCCGGCGTCGATTGTTTTCCCGTGCCTCGCGTTTTGCGGCGTTTTCAGCGGCGGGAGTTGGAAAGGGAGTAATTCGGTTTCGAGGGTTCGAGAGGGAGGAAAGGGGAGAGGAACGCCACGTTGGTTCGGCTCGACTCGAACGATTCGGCCGAAAAAAAGAGGGAGGGGGGGGGGAAGAAATGGAAGAACCGCCACGCGAGTTGGAAGCGAGTTTCTCGCGTGAGGTGGAAGAAGAAGGAAAGGGGAGAATAGATTACGAGGTGGTGCGTTAAGGGAAGAGATAAAGGTTCTCTCTCTTCCCCGCGTGCCGATTAATAGTTCTGTCAATAAGATTAATCGAGCGTTGATTTTCCGTGTGGTTTTCAGCACGCTGAGGTGGAGGATGGAGGAGCTGGAAACGCTGGAGAGCACGGAGTGCCCCGAGTGCCCCGGGCCACCCCCCGAGTTCCGGTTACCGCCACCCCCTCGGCCACCCTTCCTCACCGACGGCACCTTTTGCTCGGAGGAGCCACTCACCGAGATCGAAGATTGCGTCGCCATCCCGGTAAGTCCGATTCCTTCTCGATCATCTTCATCGTTTCCGCCCCATTCCAGTTCGCGTCGCCAATTATCGAACCGCTGTAAAAAATTAAACTTTGCTCCCAGAATGCTTTAATCCAACGAGATTATTCGACACACGAGCTTCGTTATATTTCGTTATATTTCGTAACTGTGAGGGTTCGAATCTTTGATTCGAAATTTATTTTTTTGCAAAGTTATGATTCGTCTCTTGAAGTCGAACCGCGTGGATTGCACGATATATATCGAACGATATTCGCTCGAAATTTAATATAAATCTTGAAGTTTCCCGTTTCAATCGGGTTCAATCCATCTTCGAGAGAATTGGCGTATTTACCGAGCGGTATAATCGCCGGAATACTCGAATACTCTTCCATTTTAAACGGATACACACGGACGGTGTGAAAAGCACGAGCACTCCTCTCGTAATCTCCCTTGCACGCGAAAAGTCGCGCGACTCGGCCCGAACGGGATCGAACGAATCGATGCACATTGGAATCGAAAGGTTTGATGAGTAGTCCGGTGGAAGTAGAAATCCCTGAATAGGGAGGAATGGTAGGGGGAGGGGGAACAGGTGGCAGAAAAGAAACCGGTCGAAGAAAGAGGCGTCGCGCTACGTTCGACGGTTGCTCGATTCATATCGAGAGGATTTTTAAGGCGGGGATAAATTCCGGGGAACTCCTTATCCGGCGCCGGCAAATTGAATCGGGGACACAAAAACCTCTCCCTCTCTCTCTCTCTCTCTCTCTCCCCCTTCGTTCGTTAAATTTTCTCCCCCTCCTCCGAGAAATGCTCTCTTGACGAAATATCTCTTCGAAGAGGTGCGTTCGATCCAAAGAAAGATTTTCGAAAATGAGAAAAAAAAGAAGGAAGGGAGAGGAAAAGGAAGAAGGACATCTATTAACGGCGATCCAGGAATAACGCGTGTACAGCCGCGTTAACTTTTCTCGAAAAGAGAGCGGGGGAAAGAATTCCAATTAAAGTAGTTGGGGGCCGATATTCTCGATATTTCTTGCTAACCTCTTCTCTGTACCGTAACTTTCGAATAAGTTGCAGTTTGCTGTAACGAGCTTTTAAAATTCTCTACGGATTCTACGGGAGGGGGATATCGAAAGGATATCATTTTTCCGGACCCGTTTCCCTCCCGCTCCGATATATCTCTCGACCGCCGTCGCCCCGATTAATCCCCTTACCCCCTCTCCCCTACCATTCTGTTACAGTTGTCCCTTTTATTATAGTTGTCGTTCCAGTCGTCGTCCTTCCTTTTTCCACCATCCAGCAGCACACGAGGAATCACCACTTTCCAGGTGGAAAGTTGCGGCGGAATAGGAAACGAAAGTCGCGTAACTAATTTCGACCGCGCGGATCGTTTCGACCAATTAAACGATCCGCCCCCTCCTCTCCCCCCCCCCCTCTCCGCTCTGACTCGAGACTTTTTAACGAGGTAACTCGTTATTAAAATATCCCTTCCAAGTTTTACGATCCTACCCGTAATCCTCGTTCACGCTCTCTCTAAAATTTCATTTATGCGAGAGAGAGAGAGAGAGAGAGAGAGAGAGAGAATGAGAGAGCGAGAGAGAGGGAGAGGGATTCTAGAGCGAGGATTAGTCTCTTTCGCGTCGCTCTCGCTCGTTAAGCTTTATCGCCGGGCAAATCGGCCGGGTCGGCGACACGGAACGGTTACGAAAAGAGAGCGCGACAAGTGGAGTGAAAGGGTGAGAGGAAAGGGAGAGAGAGAGAGAGAGAGAGAGGGAGAGGGAGAGAGATCATCGAGACGGATGTTAAAAGCGGGACCAGTTGGTAGGAGTAATCGGTCTGGGTCGCGGCTCCTGTTCCTCCTGCCCGTTACCCCCGACATGGAGAGATCGGCCGTTTCCTTCGGAAGGGAGCGGAAGGGAGGGGGCGAACGTGGTGTTTCTGTTATTGTCTTTAGCGGCCCGTTAAAAAACCGTGTTTACCCCTGACAGGCGCCATCGGTCTGCCACCGCGTCTCCTCTTTTTCATCGTCACCCTCTCTCTCTCTCTCTCTCTCTGTCTCTCTCTCCTTCTCCCTCTATCCCTCGAGCTTTTTCCTCCCGCGACGACCGGTGGCCGGATAAAAACGGCGCTGGCCTATTAATAGCGAACACGTGTCTCGTCGGCGTGGCGAACGTCGGGGACCCATTATCGCCCCACGATTTTACATCATTACGCGTAATTGGAGAATCCTCTCTCTTTCTCTCTCTCCGTCCCCGTCCTCTCGAGATTTATCTTCCGTTTCGTTTCGATTAAACGGGCCGGGGAATTTCGTGAGAATTTCCGTGAGGGGGAAATATCTTTTGCCTCGAACGGAAGAGGAGAGAGAGAGAGAGAGAGAGAGGATCGATAAAGGGACAAAGGAGAGGGAGGGAGAAACGATCGTAATATTTGAACAACGCTGTTTAGAATTTATAATTTATAATTTATAATTTCTCTCCCCTTCGACTTGGACAGCGTTGTCGTTGGGGCGAGCGGGATAATTAATCTCGGTATAATTATTCAGCGCGTGCGAGACGTGTAGAGGATCCAGAGGGTGGTTCACGAGCGCAGATCGAGCGCGAGTTTCGAAGGAGAGCCGAGTTTTTGCGCGCCCTTTCTCCTCTCCTCTCCTCTCCTCACCTCTCCCTTTACGCGGGGGGTGCTAAACGCATCGGCCTTCCTTAATTGAATTCTCTCGACCCCCGTTGGCGAGTTGTAACTACCGAAATTGCAACAAACATTTTGTCTGTTCTCTCGAAGCTTCCTCGAGCTCGTTCCCTGCCGGATTCATCGGCGTGGAAATTAGAACGGCGAGAATTCTTTGTCTCTCTCTCTCTGTCTCTCCTCTCCCTTTTCGGCTCTCCTCTCTTCTCCTCTCTTCAATCCTTCCCCTTCGATCCGCGGAAGAGGCGTTGTCCCTTCAGCCTTCCGGCTTCCTTTCTTCAACGATCCAAAACGTCGATCTGTCCCGAGAATTATTATTCTCCTCCTCCCTCGCCACGATAATATTCTCTCCCTCTTCTCTCTGATATCCGCGCGCGAAATCACATCTTGCTACGATAAATGTCAAAGGGGATGCGTATCAGGGACTTATATAGGACTTGTTATAGACGGAGTTCATTCGACGGAAGAAAAAAGAAGAAAACGGGAGACAATGGTACGAGTGAGAGGAGCGTAGGAGGAAAATAAAAGAGAACACAGGATGATAGTGATTAAAAAACACGGTGCACGATTCTCGTAAAGTCGTCTCGAGTTTTATCGAGTCGACTGTATTCCTTTCGTTTTTCTAACCCATTTATTCCAGGTAGCCACGATCATTTTCGGGGGAAGGGGAACGTTCTTCTCGAGGTTAATTTCTTCCGGGCGATATTTATCGTCTACAACTCTCTCTCTCTGTAATCGAGGTGGTGGGCTCGCCACCCCTCGACGTCCCCCTCTTTCACCCCCCTGTCGTGAAAGTTTAGATTAAGTCTCGGGTATAATGCGACGAGTGCGACCAATTGGAGGACGAGTTTGAATTATCGTTCGCGCGAGATTGCAACCACCGTGTCTGGAAGGAAGGGGGTAGGTATACTTGCAGCTTAGAGTTGTGGCGGCATAATGAGAAAGTCGAACGAGAGGAGAAAATATTGTTGAAGAAATGGGAAATCCAACCGAGTTCTCCTCCCTTTCGATCGAGAATTCGACGTCTCTTGAGTGGAGAAAGCGAGGCACGAAAGATGGTGACGGAAAGAAATCCGCGGTGACAGCGTTTTCTTTTTTTTCATCGAACCGAGTCTCTTCGTCACGCTTGGGAATCCGCTTTGTTTCTGCCTGTGCGGTGCAGGGAGCCGACAAAGAAGAACCCGCGAGGAACGTTGAGAAGAGGGAGAAGAAGTTTTGGCGGCAACGATGAGAAGGGAAGGCTAGAAGAGGTGAACCGGGCTGGAATTATTTTCAGGAAGGTGGGCTATTTTTCAGGTTAGCGATTACGTATCGTTGCCGCAGCTACGGTTAATTACAGCACGAGCGGAATTGGTTTCGTTTATTGGGGCTCGATGGATGGAAAGGTATCGTCGTTTCGAGCGAATCGAAATGGGCAGACGTTCGATATCCTCGTGGATATCGGCGGAGGAGAAGGAGGAGGGACCCCTCGTCCGGATTATCCCGAACCGATTGTGTCTCCTCTCTTTCGCCGATAGCCCGGATTTCCTGCCAATCTACCCGCCGTCTCGTGTCCGGTTTCAGCTATTGCGACAACTCGGTGTTGTTGGCCGACCCGAGCCTTGGCCAACAAACCATGATAATTCCTCGATCGTTTATCGAATTTTATTTTCCTGTAAACTGATTATTTTCGAAAGATCGAATCGAATCGAATCGAATCGAATCTCGAGATCTTGAAACGAAGTTGAACGTTTCCAACGGTTGCAAGTGGTACACCCACACGTGTAAAAAGAAATCACGATAGATCACGAGAGATACGAGAGAGAGAAGCAGGACGCAAATCCTTTGATCCCTTGCAAAGGTCCTCGGTCTTTCTTCTGCTCGGAAGATTCCATTATACAGCGGATGAAACCACGCGAAGGCGGACAGTTACGCGCTTTGTTCCCGCGTACGAAGAATCAATTTATACCCGGGGCGGGCGTAATATTTTTCCATTTCTCGCGCGTATGCACGTCATATCATGGCGACCTAAAGGAATTCTTTAACCTACTCTTTTCCGCTTTTCAATCCCCGAATTCTCCTCGCCCCCTCCTCGGCAAATACCGAGCGTGTCTCATCAAAATGTCGCCGCTTAAATCCTTGCCAAGGTTTCTTCAGTTTTGACGGGACGGTTGAACGAAACGGAGAATAAACCGCGATAAAGAGAAACGGCGAGAGGAGGAGAACGGATATCTCGTTCCGCTGCTATACACCGGTGAATGTTACCGCGACGTGTCGAGTCGTTTTCCATCTCCATTTCACGATACGTTGATACGGGCCGTAAATAAAAATAAATAAATAACGCGATATAGAATTTTTCAGTGGCGAAGAGCTGCTGCTGCAACCGAGTTGATTATTAAACGGCCATTAAACGGACCGTGATCGAGGCTACCGCAGCGCCGACTATCCCATAAGTGTTGATTATCGCGGATTAGAGTCGATGTTAAATCGCGAGCGTCGCATCCGGTCGCGTTCGCGATCGAGCATATCACGTAATCAACGAGCGTGTAAGCGCGTAAAGTACCGGTTCGAACGTCCGGTATGCGCGCGCACGTATCCCGTCCAATGCATTAAGTTAGCACCGGGGGAAACGCGTTAAATCATCGATCATGTCGTAACCAGCATAACGAGCGGCGTAAATCACCGATTAATCCGCCATCCGTTATCTTCTTTACCCGTTGAAAATTTCTCGATCGAATTAACCGAACGGAACGAAAACAAGGAGTATTTTTCGCGCGGACGTCAGTGGTTGGTTAGTCGATCGTTGGACGAAGAAGCACGGAAAAGTGAGTTGAACGGGCAACGTTTGCATCGACCTGCACAGGGGAGGGGGTTGAAAGAGAGGTGGTACGGTAATGCCGCGCGTCAAGTTAATCTTTCGTCGAGCGAGGAGGAGGAAGATGTACAAGGGGGAAGCTGGCTCGACGACCCGTTTAGATAGCGCTGTTGTTGTTTGTCTAGCTCGGTGAAAGGGAAGAAGACCTGCTTCTCGACGATAGAAGCAGTCCTTTCCAGGACACACTCTCTTTCTCTCTCTCATGTATGTACTTACAAATCACAGGAGGAATCGTGAGCGTGTCTAACGAAGCGATAAAGCGTCTCTCGAAATACTTGAAATGGATATTCCACCGGAAGATCAAGTCACGCGAGAGGGGAAAAAAAAAGAAAAAAAAGATCCTTGAGCATCGAATCCATAAATATGGAGTATCATCCCTTAGAGATACCTTAATCTTGAAGCTATCTAAACGAAGTTTTAGGAGAAAGTAGAGTCGACGATATATATATATATAGTAGATATCGTGTCTTATTCTTTCGTTAGAGGCAAAGAAGTAGGTGGAAGAGCCCTTAGCCGGGAGCTGATATCGCCCCCTGTCGTTAGCACCGTTATTATACCAACTCCGCGAATAAGAGGAGTTGCCATCTTTCGTCGATGGTTTTACGTTCACAGGTTTTACCTTCGATATAAAGGCGACCAATAACCGTTCCAACCGCGGTAATAAGGTCCTCTGCCCTTGAAAGGGCGAGGTAAATCGAGCTTGAATCCTCTCTTTCTTTTCCCCGCGATCGAATCGTCCATCGACCGGACTGGATTGGACTGGAATGAGCGCGTGGATGAGAATTTTTCTTGTGTAAGTTTGGGAGGGAGGATCAAGTGGTCGGAAATGTTTAGTCTGCGACGATTTAATCTCGTAAAGGGAAATGTAAAGGATGATGGAACTTGAAAAATGTTTTTGACGTTTAGGAATTTAATAGTTCGGATAGATGTATCCTAGAAAAGATGAAGTTCGTTGTTGTATAAGCTATATATATTTGTAACGGTACAAAGAGTGTATATTTTTCAAGATTCTTATTATATTTTTTTTTCTCACTTCGTGTGTATGCTTATTTAAGCATGAAGAGTTTTACTCTTCGTTTTTATACGCCTTTCCACCTCGAAAACAGTTACATCGTATATTTCACGTTCGTGTTGGAGATTTGCCGCATAGGTAATCGTCGTTTCGAGTCTAACATTTCTGTCGTCGAGCAAGAACGTGTAATTTCGAAAGAGAGTCGGCGAGCAGATACAGGAATGCGGAGGGGGAATAACAATAAAGATCGTGTTTCACACGAGCGCTCGAAGCATCTATAACTCGCTTGATTTCATTAAGATAAGGGCCTAATGGCGAGAAGGTTCAGGTTCGCTCATTGGAAGCGCACAATTTAACGCTAAAGAGTCGTAATAGAAGCGAAACACAGAAGAGGTAAAAGCATCTTCTCCCATCGAAATCATCCGATTAATCCGTGGATACGGAAGAAATAATCGAGTGACGCGGCTAAACGCCATTTCCTCTTCGATTTATCTGTTCTTTCATTTTTCTTTTTCTCCAAAAAAAAAAAAAAAGGAGAAGAAAAAATTCTCTCGCGTCAAATAAGAAACAACGATTAACTATAAATATAGATCATATGGAAACATAGATCGTACAGAAGGCAGACGCAACCAGAGGGCCGCCTGCATCAGCTCTGCTGCCTGTCGTTGGCAGCCGGTGTGTTTACAAAAGCACGGTTCCGTGGAAACGAGCACGTGAAAACTTTCTCGACCTTGCGGACGGCCAACACGGGCCACACGAAGCCCTTGAAAAAAAATAATCATCCCATTCCACTCTATCCTCCCTCTATCCTTGGCTAAAAAAAACTTTCTTGCAGATTTTATCGAACGGTGGCCAATCCATGTTGCCATCCAATTGTGTTCTTTCCTTCACAAAAGTATCCGGACGAACTCGAAGAATAATAATTTTTCGAAAAACGCTCGAGACGCGAATTTAATCGAACGAATTTCCCATTGGCGTGGACACATCGCTTTTGTTGTTCGCGAACAACTCGTGAACAATTTATACGAACGATTCGTGTAAAAGCGTAGGTGGGGGATAACACGATCCCCTCCCCCGTGCAAGCTTTACGGCGCAGCGACATTTCGAAATTTCCTGGAGAACTGGAATCCACAATTCAGCGGAAAATAAGCAGCGAAGCGTCAAGCGAGAGAATTTGCGGTCAGCTGGGGAATTCCGGTTCTCCTGGCAGGGCTCTTTCGTCGACTCTCGTCGGATGCGCTGCCAGTCCAAATGTTGACGCGGTTTACGGTTTCTCTCGTTTCATCCGAGGGATGAACGGGCGCGGTGTTTACGCGTATTCGGAATAATCAAGGGCCCCCGTAACGAGGGTGTAGCGAAACCGCAGCCGCTAAGCCGAGCCTCGCGAGCCCAACGACCCTTTAACCCGCAGCATCCGCGGTCCCCGGCGGTCGTTAGTCGTCGCTAACGGGCCGGGTCATGCGGAAAAATTTCCACCCTTCCAACGTCCCCCCTGCGGTCCATTAAAACCTCCTCCCTCGCGCCAAGGAAGCTCGAGTTTAGGAACCGAGCTTCTGCTCCTCCCCTCCCCGTCGAGGAGCTTGTTAAGATCCGCCGATATTATTCCGTGTACGAGGGTGGTTCCTTGCGGGATTTAGGGTGGCGTTTGGTTTTGGGGAAGGTGCGAAAGATAGGTGGTTTTCGTGGGGAGCGAATTCATCCGAGTGGACGAGGACGAAGAGAGGGGAAGAGAGAGTAGTAAGTTTCCAAGTACCTTTATTTAACAACGGGTGACGCTTATTCGACTATTTACGAAGCATCTTTCTTTGCAGGTATTTGGAAAGATATTTCGCAGGGTGTATAATAAATATATAATAAAACTGTTGAATCGTTGCGAAAGTAATAGAAAAATGGTTTATTAGAAAAATTATTCGGAATGTAAAACTTTAAAGCATTCCATACATACTCGAGATTGGTCAGAATAATTTGGATACAAAATTGTCTATATGACTGCTATATAACTCGCTAAGACTCTACCACTCTTTTTCTCTTCCACATTGAAACGAATTAGGGCAGGAATTTTAACAGTTATATCTATATCACAGCTTGGTACGCTTGAAGGAGATTTCGTTGGAAAACGCGCGCAGCAGTCAACGTGTTAATCGAGGAAAATCGATTGATCGCTCGATTCGGGATTGATTCGAGAAATCGAGAGGAAAAAGACTGTTGGAAAACCGGTGGTGGTATTCGTATTCCTTGTTCTCGACGCGTGTCTCTTAATCGTAGTTTTCCGACGGACGAAACGAGGGCAATGTGGGAGGGGGGGGCATGGCGCGCGTCAAAACGTGCCAAACGGAGTGAAATGCATTCCGAGAGTGGAAAAAGGGGGAAACTGGCGACGTTTGCGGGAATTCGGTGAATCTCGCCGAGAATCAGTGAGGAGAGTTAATCGAGTCGTTGCTCTTGCTGCTTCTTTTTCTCTTGTGCTGTGAGGAGAAGATAAAGCCGTTCTTCTCTGGTCCTCCCGTCCACAGATTGGCGATTCACCATGATTTCCGCGAAAGGTAACCGCATTCGAATTCTTCGATCGCGTTTTAGCGCCACTTGGACGGTATGCCTCCGCGATACTTGCGGCGCAGGATCTTTAACGATCCTGGCCCTGGGTTACGTCTAATGGCATCATTAACTCTTAACGAACACTTGCGCCAACTTTAATGACTAACGAGCCGCACCTCTTCGTATCCTTGTTAATTTCTGGAAAACTTTTATTCCCCGGGAGGGGTGTATAGATGTAACGATGAAAAATCCATCTTAAGAATCTTGGGAAGAATTTTAAATAACGAGAAACATGGATCGTCCGTCCATCGGACGGAAAAGAAAATTGTGTAACTTCGCTTAAAAGGATTTTCTTCGAATTTCATTTAAACGCTTTATGAACGTAAAACAATATCGTCTCAACGGGAGAAAGAAAGAAAAACAAGACTCGTGTTAATTTTCCAGACCGGAAGGCACGAGAACCGTTTCCACTACGATCCCTCCCTCCCTCCCTCTCTCTCTCTCTTCGTCCAATATCTAATTCCCAGAGGTTGTGGTAAACGAGACGAGCGGCGAAAACAAGTGGCAAGGGCGGCGACGAAAAGAGGATAAGGAGGAGCTTTGTCCCCCGAAATCCTCGCAAGTTCCGTTCACGCTCGAACGACGGCCAACTTCCGCTGTCACACGCGGCGTAGACTAACGAGGGATTCCTAGGGATCTACACCCCGATGTTCCTCCAACACCACGACAATTACACCAGATCGAACTCGAATACTCTTACTCTTGCCCCATTACGATGCTTCAACATATATATATATATATATATATATATATTTCTAAATTCTATCACGCACTGTGCATTTCTCTCCATTATCCAGCCTCGAAAAATGTATATCAATTCTAAACCGCTGCGCTCCCGTTTCTCGAATTTTCATCAAGTCCGTGGCCTCGGTTTTTTTTTTTTTTTTTTCTTTGTTTGTCCCGCTCGAGACACAATTTCGCCACGTTTCCAGGGCCGCCCCCGGTTTCGCGCTTTAATCTCGGCTCGGGCCGGGTATCAAACGAAAAGGGACGGTTTAAACTTTAATACCGTTGATATTCACGCGAACCTTTCATCCCGGTGCACGGCCTTCGTGCCGCCGTGGCACAGATTTCAGTCTTCGTCGTCGCACAGTCGTCCGCCCCGAAAAAGGCCCCCGGTCACCCTGGAATTAATGCAGCTTCGAACTCACGAGGTGAACGAGGAAACTCCGCGAACTACGTTTCCACTACGGCGCCGGGACCGCCGTCATCCATTCTCAGGTGGACGCGTTTCCTCCGGGGGAAAGCGAGAGTTGGAAGAGGGGTCGTTTCCCCGGGCAAAAGGCTATCGGGGAGGCCGCGATTAGCGGGGAAACCTCGGCTATTCCGGCCTTCTTTCTACCCCGGAGGGAGATCGTCGCCTCTGTTTTTCGAGCGCTATATCGATTTAGATCGTCGCCCCTTGGATCCCAACTTTCTTTCATTACTCGTTTGTCATTCGATGAATGGCGCTTTTTCTTCCTTCGTTTCTTTAACAAAGCGCGCCAACTTTTATCTCTTTTATTTATCTTTTATCGATGGACTCGTGTAAACTTATATACAAAGATGAAATAGATTAGACATCCGTTGACACTTATTATTATTATCCTTATACGCAAATATATTTTGTGTATATCCAAATCCGAAATTGCGAAATAAGATTATACGGTCGAATTTTTCTCTCCTATCCTCGGAGAGAATACGAGAAGAAGTATAGAAAATGAAACGCGCGGAGGGGCGAGATCCATCCATCCCCTTTCGATCTTCCAAGCTGGAAGCTCAGGCAACGTCTGCCAAGGCTAGATTAAAGGGTGGATGTATACATTGGAAGAGAATCGCGTCCCTGGTCGGCCTAACGATCCCTTTGGCGGCTGCTCGGATGTCACACGACGACAGGCCCTGTCCGTCGCCGGAATCGGCGCCGCCCGTGAAAAAGGAGGATCCCCGACAGAGAGCTACCGTTTCCTTCCTCGGATTACTTCATTATCGGCTGCCGCCCACCATCCTTTCACCATCCTATTCTGGCGAAAAAAAAGAAATCTCTCTCTTTCTCTATCACTCTCCAGACGCGAGGACAGGAAATTTTTGATCCGATATTCGATTCCTCTCGAGGATCGATCGAGCGCAGATTTCAATTTCTCCTGTTCCACTTGCAGCTTCGCAGGGGCGACGGGGATGGGCAAATGAGAGGAAGGGGGATCGTGGCAATCGTTCGTGGTTCGCTTTCAAAGCAGAGACCTAATATCGCGGCCACGCGTCGATTAAACGAGCGTCAGCGAACGCGCGGGATTCTTGTCAAGATCAATATAATAGCCACGGGTGTAACCGGCTGTGTAAGCCGGTAAGGGGTGGTGCGCGGGTTGATATTGACACAGGTAATACTCCCGCTTACTGGGTTAGTGGTTCGAAGGTAGGGTAATGAGCGTCTGCCTAAGCGTTTCCACGCTTTCCGCCCAAACGAATCCGCCCACGTTCAATCCTCCAGGGATGGAGGAGAGAATTACGCGTTGCGTGCAACGTTGAAACGGGTATCGTATTGTTAGAAAAGGAAGGAGGGGGGAGGGTTAAATTCGTTGCCAAAGCGAGAGAAAAAGCAGCTTCGAAAGCTTCTCGAATCGTCTCTTCTCCTCCTCCTCCTCCTCCTCCTCCTCCTCTCCCTTCGTTCTCGTTTCAGGATAGATAAATTTCCGCGGCCTAACGTAGCCAGGGCAGAGATTGACGTTGAAACGATGAATCAGCGAGGACGAAATTTAAATAATGGCCACCCGGCCATGGCGGCCGACCGACGAAGAAGGGACGAAGAAGAGGGGGGTTTGGGGAGGAAATGACGGCCGGCGCACCAACTTTCCCCAGTCCGAACCGACGCATTTTAAATCATTTATGAATTACGAGCCGATTGATAAGATGGCGCCGGCAAAATTTCTAAATTTATTTCGCTCCGCGAAAACGAAAGATCTCGTCGGACGGCTGCGCGAAATGAAATTTGAAGCAACTCTTTCTTTCTCTCTTTCTCGCTCCTCTACCCTGTGTGTGTGTCCCATGTAATTTTCACGAGAGATTACTTTTTCGAATAGCTGTCGATTCGTCGGATATCAAAATGCCGAGGTGTCGCCATTATGAAATTCATCCTTGGATCACAATCGAGGGGGAGGGGAGGGGAGGGGGGGGGGGGGGCGGCGTCGCGGCGAAGAAAGGAAATTCTCCTCGGTTCGCCGTTTAATCTCGCGGTTCGGGAGGTAATATTACGGCCGCGCCCGAAATGGAACAGGATCCCCGATAAAAGGGAAATTGGAACTTTTCCACGGGATCGAGTGCCGTTGCCGATGGGCGTCGATCTTTCGCAAAGAAGCCGGGAGGGAGTGGGAGGAAGCCTGTAGAAACGCGTACCTCTTTTTTCTTTTTTTTTTTTCTTTTTTCCATCCCCCTTTGTGCCGACCTGGTAACCGGCGAAAGGATTACACGAAAGAGTTGTCGCGAGATCGATGAGAGAAGAGGCGACCGAGAAAGGCGAACGGCTCTTTTTTTCCTCTTCTCTTTCTTTTCCTTTTTTTTTTTTTTCTTTTTCTTCTCTCCCCCCTCTCTCTCTCTCTCTCTCTTTTTATTGGAAAATATCAGAATTTTCAAGGGATCTATATTTAGCCGCACTAGAGAACGCGAGCCTGGCTAAACGCTTTTGCCTTCCATCGGTTATAGACCATGCTTTTAAGTCACCGCCCCTCATCCTCTTTTTCCCTTCTTCGCAGTCTACAACAAACGAGAAATTAACAGAGGGGGTGGGAGAGAGATTGCAGGAGCGCGCATTTCCGCGAAGATTTCCATTTCCTAGCAAATAACACCGTTCAATTTACAGAGACTCTGTTCCCTCCTCTCTCTCTCTCTCTCTCTCTCTCGTTGCGGTTCTTTCTCCCTGAATAACCTCGTTCCGACAAACTACCTATCCAGAGAAGACACAGAATACCGGATAGGTAGCGGAAAAACAGAGAGGGATGGCGAAAGAGAGAGAGAGAGAGAGAGAGAGAGAGAGAGACTTTGCATCGAGAAGGTTCATTTGTCTTCGATTTCCCGCTACGCACCTGGGAATAGAGGCTTACCGCTCGTTACTAGACGGCTTACCGTTACGCACGTTCTCGTCTACCTTATACGTAATTTCACGAGCATCCGCCTTTGTCGTTGCGCGATCGAACGGCAAACGAAAAGGCCGATCCTCGTTAACGATTACGAGCTTATCGTTTCTTCCGTTCCGTTACGATTATTTATTATGACGACGACGATTACGTATACACGCACAGGGATGAATAGGCACGTATGTCTCGGATTGAAAGAGTGGGAAAAGAGAGATACGTGATACGATAACGCGGAGAGATTTAATCGGCGGCGACAACTATGATGGGTTAAGACGGAATATAATTAATTCGCTCGAAGACAGCTCGTTTCCCCCTGGCTGGGAATAAATCAGGGAATGGTAATGGCGCGATTAATCGATTTTCGTGGGAGCTTGGTTGATACGCGTGGGATAAGTATTTTTCTAATAAATTTCATCGTCCTCTTGTCTCTCATTCAGGACGCGAGAATTCGATCTCTCGTAGCATTTCTCAATCTAACCTCGGTCGAGTAATAATATTTTTCCTCGACGAGGAGAGGTAAATCGGAGATCCCTATCTCAATCCACTCGGCGTATACGAGAAGTGTCGGAATTATTCTCGTCGCTTTCTTATTTTGGCAGTTGCGTATCGTTCGATCTTTTTCTGACTCGCGAAAATATTCCACCTCGCTTTGTTCCTCCAGAACAACGATTTAATAGAACGATTCTCGGTCGCGAGAAAAGGGTTGGTTCGTTTTTTCGAGCAACCAGATTTGGACTTCATTTGGCCAGAGGCGAGAGAGACAAAGTTTGAAGAGGAGGCGGAAGGGTTGTGAATCGGTTACCATCGAGCGTTCACCGAAGCGGAACCGCATTCGTTCCGTTTCGAATATCAAAAACAATTCACCCCCACGGGCGCCACGTGGCACCCGGAGGGAGAAGAAGGGTTGACAGGGTTCCTCGTGACGAGACACACGGGGTGAAGTAGATTTTAGGCGAAATATCCTTGCATGGGCTTGGGACGAACCAACCAACCAACCAACCCCCCATCGTATGAAACGGTAGGCGATATTAAAGCGCGTCCGGAATGTTGCTCTCCGTGTCGTTAAACACTTCTACGCACGGCATCCCTCCCTTGTATCTCTCCACCCCGCCGCTTTCATCCCCTACGATATTGCGCCATTTCGGGGGGAGGGTGGACCAGATATTATACTGGCTTCGAATCGCCATTCCGCGAAAAATAATGCGCCGTCCGATGGCCGAGCCGATCCGCTCGATAAATGTCGAGAAATCCTGGATGATTCGGATCCGTCGTGCTTTCGTGTTTCCTTGCTAATCGGACATCAGACCGAGAAGGGAAGAGGTTCGAATAACGAGTTCTCTTTTAAAAATCTTCTCCCGAAGTAAGTTAGCGGATAGGATGGTTGTGGAACAATTCGAAAAGCCGAAGAAAAAAAGAAGAAGGGAAAAGAGCAGAGAGAGATTGACGTCACGAGGACAACTCGATCGTAAAATTCGACGTCTTCGAACGAATTCCATTAGTGGACCGAATGATTTACGAGACCTCGTCGATATTAAACCGCGGCCGGAATTTTGATGTCAAGTTGAACGACTCCTCCGCCACATAATCTCCGCCATTTCACTCTCTCTCTCTCTCTCTTTCGATGTTTGTACGCCCCCGAGCGATTTCCACAACCCCCGATCGATCTGTACACCGAGAGAAAGAGACGAAAAAAAATAATCGTCGTCGATTGTTTTCCAAAAAGAATTAACGGACCCATTTCCGACGGAGGCCGAGATATCTCTGTGAAACTCTCTGTCTATTCATCCCCGGCGTTCATATCCGGATGATTTATTCATACGAGTCGAGATGATGATTTTCAAGAGAGAAGTCGAAACGAGAAGAAGAGAATCGTGGCCGCGTTCGAAAGCTGCTCCACTGACACGCAAATGCGAAGAGCCAGGGTATAATATATCTATGGAAATGTTTATACGAGGAATGGATCTCCCTCGTCATCGAGGGAGGGGATGCAGCTCGTTGATAAATACGTTTTTATGAACGTCAAAGCGGGCGATCGAGTAAATCGCGGTTTGCCGGGAAATCGAGCGAGAGGGCGCAAATTAATCGAGATTGCGTCACGGCGCGAGAAAACAGAACCGTGCCTCCTCCGTCCGTTCCGAATCTCCCCGCGATCGAAGGCGAGATTCCATTACGCGCATCAAATATTTATGAGCTACTTTCCTCGATGGCCGAGGAACGAGAGGAGAAGGAAAATCGCGATTCGGCGATGTTGACGAGGTTTTCGCCCCGTCGCGACGAATTCGAAGATAAAAAGGAGGACGACGACGGGAGGGGAGGGCAGGCTGGTAAATAAACAAGGCGGCGCTCCGAGCAGCGACTTTTCGTTCGATCCTGGGGATGAAAAGGGTTTCTCCGATCCGACCTTGGTCTTCTCGTCGTCCCTCGGCTAATCCCGCCCTCTCCCGTGATTCCAACATCTTCCTCTTTGTCGAAGTCAATTTTTGATAGCGGAACGAACGAGTTACACTTCTGGAGAGTAGTATATATATGTATATGTTATAGAATTTAAAGTTCACTGAAATTTTATATATACGATTTCATTATTGAATGTTGTCAGCAACATTACTATTTCATAGTTGGTAGCTATTTGTTTCTCTTCGATACACGTATTTCAAATGTTTTATAAACAGATACGCGCAATCACGTATAATCAAATATATTCATTCAGCTAAACCCGTATATTTTATTTATTGTTTTCCACTGCCCAGTCAACAGTATATACGATATATGTACTCGCGTCGCGACGATTTGGAGAAGGAAAGAGATGGAAAGAAATTTTTTTCTTCTTCTTCTTCTTCTCCTTCCCCTCCGTTAAAAATCGACGGACAGTTGAAAATATTTCGCAGCCAATTTTCCCTGCAAATTACTGGAGGGGGCAAGGATGGATGGGGGAGGAGAGAGGGGAGGCGGAAACGAAACGCGGGCGGAACAATGGAAAACGAGCGAGCGTGCCGCGTTTTCCCGCGGATAAAAGGAACGATCGATGTCGGGCGGTGATTGGAAAACAATAAAGAAGAAGCGGAATGGAAAAATAACTGGAAAATATTTGCTGGATAAATAGCCGGCCGGTCTGAAACAAAACTGGAGGGACTAGTCCGCTGCCCTAGTCGGCCGTTTGTTCGCAGCCAATCTTCGTCTCGGGAAGAGTAGTAGACCCCCGTAGTCTGATTGAAAAAGACGGATCCCCAATCCGAAATTGCAAACGATGCAACGATGAATCTCGCTCGTTTCCGTTTCGTTTTCGGCAATTTTTGCTTAGCCTGTGCTAAGATTTTAAAGAAGATCAAAAGAAGTCACCGATGCATCGCTTGGAATAATTTATTACCGATCAACTCCCATCTATTGATGATCTATCGGATTCGGCAGTGGTGCAGTTCTTCCCGATTGCGGGTAGACGAATAGCAATACGATGGATACGACGTACGTCCGCCGTATCCGTGGCTCACGGAGAAAGGATGGAGAGAAGGGATGGAGGGGGAAAAAAATGAAACGATCAACGATTGAACGGGGTACGTCGGACAGAATCGTAGCTCTAACGAGACGATTTTCAATAGGACAATTTGGACGAGCGACACGGGAACAAACGCACGGTAAACGTGGCGATCGTGACCCCTCGGGGACAACAGGAATCGGGCGAGGCAGGTTCGGTACGGGCAGGGCCAGAATCGGCCTTTTCGTTGCCTCGTTTCGATGCCTCGTAACGATTCGTTACGACGACGAGTCGCGGCCGGGACACGTAAAACTCTTGGTAACGCGACGGCGTAACGCATGCAAATTCCCGAACAAATGCGTAATTAGCGTGTCCCGAACCCACCACCACCACCGTGGAGACGTGTCGACCTGGAATCGTTCGGATCGAGGGGTATATAACGGCGTGTACGCGCGCGCGGAGAGTTGTTAAATCAACGAGAGACGATTCTCGATCGACTCTCCCTCCCCGTCTATTGTTACGTACGTGCCGTTCATGCTAATGTTTCCCCCGCAAATCGAATGTTTTACAGGCTCATGCATGTTCATACGCGCCGGGGGAACAACGACGCCCCTTGTCACGCGCATATTTATTTCGAGGCGCCGAGATTTTCGGCTCCGCGTTTTCCATTATCCATTATCCACCGTCGAGAGTCAATTATATCCACCGATAACAATCTCTCCCCTCTTCCCGTCCTCCACTAAACCGCGTCGTTGGAACGCGTCGAACGGCGAATTATACGTGGGAGGGAGGCCACCACTGGACGAATCCATTAATAACCGGAATCAAGTGAAATTCAAACTGGCCGCCGTTCCGATGCTGAATCACCGGTATGATAAACGAGAGGAGAGGCTTTTCGGAAAGTAGCGAAGGTTTTAACCGGCGCTGGAACACTCGCGGTGACGTTAAAATATAGGGGTCGCGAAACCGGGGTTATTTAAATCCCCCTCCCTCCGTTTTTTCGAGTCTCCTTCCCGTCACCAGTGTGACGACACGACGAATACGTGTAATAATATCCGCGGTGTTGGGCCAAGAGGGATCGATATCGATTACACGCGAGCAAGGCCAAGGGAGGTCTATGTAGAAATGCCTGTTCTCTCTCTTTCTTCTCTCTTGCCGTTCACACACGGCGGGGGCCCCTCGAACTCGCCCCTTTGCCCCGTTGTTCGGCCCGGCTTCATTAACCGGGGCACGCTAATTAATCGAGAGACGGTTGCCAAGCGAATCAAGATGGCAACGAAACCGTTTGTTCCCGGTTGGGAACGGGCCGAAACTGTGGGTCGAAGCTACGAAGGCGCCTTTGCGTCGCCCGACCATCTGATATTTCCGTTTCTACCAGCGGCCAATACGATACCACCGCCTCGCTTGCGGTATTTCGATGCTGATCGTCGCTCGCTCGTTACTTTCGCGATTCGGAAGCCAAAGGGAGAGACCGCAAGCACAGTGGTCCCTAATGGTTACGTTTAATCTCCAACCACTCTGAAATTTACGGCTCCTCTATATGGGAAATTGTCGAAATTTTCCAAGTTCGATCTAAAAACCGTCATCGATCTAATCGCGAATAGTCGAACGGTGTCGAGTAATAACAGAATACCGTTGTTTTAATCGGTATACAACGAGTCATAAAGCGAGTATACGATTGCTTCGCGTATAATACCGGGTTTCTCGAGAATCTCGAGGTAATTTTCAACGAAAAGCTTTCGCTTAATCGCTCTCTCTCCCCCTATCCGAACGTACGCCTCGGCGGTTCACCTGTTAATTGGAAACTGCAACGTTGTATCGCGCTCGATTAACGATAATTCGCGGATACGATTTGAATCGAGTTGTTCGATCTTTGGATTCACTTTGCGGCGAAATAGTGTTCGCACTATTCCTATTTATTCTTTAAAACGTAATATACGGTAATATAACGTCGGAATATCGTTATTTCGCGTATCAAGGGGATACGAAACCCGTATTTTCGTATATAATCGCGACGACGGTAAAGAAATTTCGTATAAATGGATCTCGTATCGCGACGCGGGAAACGAGTTTTCCTCGTTAAGGTTATACGTTCTTCGCTGGTGGTGTAAATATTATCGTCCGAAAATACGAGTGGCACGAAGGAACTCGTAAAACGCGCCAAAGTTTGTTACTTCGCGTCACAATCTCATCATCGCGGCACATTCCTGAAGCTGGAAAGGATAGGCCGGTAGGAAGATAAGCCGTCCACCGAGACGTCGTCGGAGCCGAGACGTTTACGAGGAATTTCCAGGGACGCGAAACAGGGTTGGAGGGAAATGGACGACGTCATCCCCCTCGTTGCGAGCCGACAACACGAACGACACACGAGTTGGGTCATTGCACGAGAATCGATCGAGTGCCGCTCGTCGTACGTACCTCCCCCCTAGAATTTAATTGACACGATGCTCTCCTCGCGATTCTAATTGCCAACCTTTTCCTTCTCCCTCCTCCGTGCGGGAAAGTTTGAGAGTCGAGAAGACCGATTCGAATCTTAAGCACGATCCCGAAGGATCTAATCCCGAGAAGAAGAGAATCGGATGGAAGCATCTTGATTTCGTAGACTGTATAATTCAAAATCCTCTCCCTCTCTCGAGTTTCTCTCTTTAAGTAGATTACGTCGAGCATTAGCGAGTTTACCGTATTCGAGCAGATAGAGAGATTCCCAAAACTATCGGGCAACGGAACAGTCACGATCCCTCTCCCTCTCCCTGGATAATAACATCCGTAACGAAAGGGAGGGAGTAAGTTAACTACGACATCGGCGAAATTAATCGACGTTATCGGGTATCGATGAGTGGTGCGCCCCCCTCGCCCCCCCTGCTCGTGACTCATTTTCGCGAGGAACGCCGAGGAGGAGATGAGATCATCGAGAGGGGTGGGGGCGGAGTGGGGGCACCACGCCACCCTTGGCACCCGTCGATAGCCGACGATCCCGCTCCCAATTCCATTCGAAACGTACGTCGATCGTTATTACATTTCGTAAAGCCACGCGCGTTTCCCACTATCCTCCAGGATTCCATTAATTGGATCCGGGGTCGGGTTACGGGTTTCTGTTCCACGGTTGCTGAATCAGAGCAACGGTGTAAGTAGAGCGGGTGCAACGCGCCGGAAACCTATGGTTTCCCCCTACCTACCCGGCAAAGGGGAGAAGTAACATCCCCCTCCGCGACTAACAGAGCTGACAGCCTTTGTCGCGCGATTCTTCGACAAGGCTCTAATAATTGTATATATATATATGTTTCTTTTCTGTCTATCGTTTCTTTCTTCTCGCGTGCCTTGGAAATTTTATCAGGGGGGGTGGTGAGATGATTGCTCTTCTCGTGAGCAACCCCTTTGGCTGCACGAAAAGCATTTATAGAGGGAGGCCACGCGTGTTTGAAGGCCGTATGAACGTGAGAAACGGAAGAGGATCCTCTGGCTTCTTTCTTCTCCCTACTCGTTTCGCACAAATTCCCCATTCTCGAAAAAACAAAGAGGAAAAGAACGAGTAAGAGAAGAGTTGGCCGCAGTCTCGCGGTTTTATCGAACATACAGGACGTCGCCTCCCTTAGGAGCTGCTTGGGTTTCCGATAAAAGGGAGAGGCCGCGGTTCGGTCCCGGCGAAGAGAAAAGCGCCTCCTCCGACCCCTGCTCTCCTGCTTTCGTCCTCTTTGAAGACGTATGAAATTCCTCGCCTCGCATCGCTCCGCTCATGTACGCGTGAAACGAAAAACGACTTTGTTCGGCGAGGGACAATGACGACTGAGAAAAGGGGGAGAATCTCTGCATCTCCCGAAATCTCGGGAGGAGGGAATCACGTTCCTCGAGACGATACATCATCTCGGTTGGCTTTTATTTCCCGTATTCCTTGCTGGCAGCCGGAAAAACGCGTGTCGAGAAAGTGGTCGAGAAATAAGGGTAGGGAGGAAGAGTGGAGGAGGAAGCTCCGTCTAGCTCTCCGGATTGCTAAGCTCTCCGGCTGAATCCATTAGCTCGCGCCCATTAATAACCCCCGTAATGATGAGCGATGAGCCACGATGAGCGAGAAGGAGGAGAAAATCGTGGCCGACTCGTTTCCTAGCGCGACCGAAAGGGGTTGGTTGGTTGGTGCTCGACTTACGCGATTCCATCGAGACGCACACGCTCGTCAACGAGGAAGCCTTTGATAAATACTGCTTTGCTTGGACGCCAGCCAAACTCGAGCAGCGTAGCGCGATATTCCACCATCTCTCTCTCTCTCTTCGTTCTCTTCTGGAGGAGGAGTTCGAGCGGTGTAACCCGTGTCTCTACTGGAAGGGAACTGGAACTGGAGAGGTCCGCGGCTATCTATGCATCTTCCTCGAAACTTCCTTTCCGCGAAACGATCGTTGAAATTGAAAATAGAATTTTCCACGGTCGCAGAAGGGCCGTAACGTTGGTTGCTTGGCCCCTCGCCAACGAAACATGGACGAGTGGAGGATAATGGGGAGGAGGAGGGGGCGGCGGTTTATCGGATACCGCGTTAAATCGGCAGTCCCAAAGCGATCTTCCTTTGAATCCATCTCCCTTTTCACCCGCGCCTCAGGTAAATGAGTCTCGCGCTCACAATGCCTCGGTCGATCGATCGATCCGCGACAATGGGCCAGGCCTGGGATGGGACGGAAGTTTCGCCCACGCGAAAATCACTTTTCCTTTTCACGGAAGGGGTGAACCGTCGACACCCCTTCTCTCGCCCCTTTCCCCTTCCCTCGTGCCTCGTGGCGCAGGCCAAACACGCGTCGAAGCGTGTGATACGAAACGTTTCTCTCTTTTGCTTTTCACATTTTTACACGATTAATCCTTACTTGCTTTTTGGGGAAAACGGACGCGTCGCGAAAGTTTTCGTAAGTCGATGTTACGACCACGTTGAAAAGCGGCCAGCGATTTTTCGAATCCGTCTACACGGGCGAAGTTGGCGAAGAATTACTATCGACCAAGTTCTTCCTTATCGCGAATTCCTGAAAGTTTCAACGATAGTGACGAGAACGTTCGTTGGGGCGGATCGATTAATCCGAACGAACGCTGCCTCGGTGCACGTGCTTCCAATGTTGAATCGTATTCACCTTGATGGAAAACGTGGACATCGAAATCTAGAAATTAGAATATGAATAGCAACCCCTACCGGATAAATTATATATTCGGTGATGGCGATTGGAACAATGAATCGTCTAACGAAGGATCTTCCTTGTTTTCCAGATGATCGATGCGTCGTACCACACGAATCCATCGCTTCAAAGCACCGCCCTCATCATCACCTGCGCGGTGGTACTTCTGCTGATGGCAGCGATCGTGTCCGTCGTTTTTTGGAAGTGAGTGCTTAAATTTTTTTTAATTTATTAACAACAATAGTAAAAACGATTATTAGTTAGAATGTAAAATAACATGGATCAAGCGTATAAAAAGATGTATAAAAAGATACACGCGCGTGTAAGACGGAATGGGGGAAGAGGGAAACGTATAAAAGTTTGATTCTCGTGTATAAAACTGCTCTGCAGGGTCGTGGCGGACACCGTGCGACATCGTGGTAATAAAGACTAGGTTTCATTCCGAGCGGACATCGTAACGTTCGAGGTTCTCGAGGTCGATCGGGTTGTAACCATATTTCAAAGGTTCGAGTGGCTATTTGCAGTTCGAAGGAGGGACAGGAAAAAGGCTGGTAGATACTTTGATGGAAAGAAGAAAAAAGAAAAAAAGAAGGGAAGAACGCGTCATTGGCATTCTAGCGGCCATTAAATTGGCCAAAAATAGGCCATTTCGCATCACCGTTCTGGCGTGTGAATGACATCATTGCCTCTTTACGACCAACTTCCGGAATCCTTCCTTGTTTGGCCTCGTTCGCCTCGTAGGAAGTTAGGTAACTACACGTTACGGGTGCATAGGAAAAAATGAATCTTAATGCGTACAGGAAGCGAAGGTGATTGCTATTCCGGTGAACGGTTAATTATCCTAGAATAAATCGTACCGTTAGAACCATCTAGCGTGCTCTCTGCTAACGGTTAAAATATATGTACAGGATGATTCGTAACTTTTAGCTCAAATAATACTTATTTACAATTTTGAAAGTTAATTCTATTTTCAAATCATTCGTCGAGGACCCGTTTTCAACATTTTTTTAAAATGAAATTTAGGCCTAAACAGAATTTAAAATTTTCACAACGCAAATAATTAATCATATTAATTTTACATATGCGGATTAATAATTTGTGACATTATGACGTATAATAACTTAATATTTTTTGCTATAGAATATTTACTATAAATGAACGATGAAATTCCTGTGCGTGACGAATGATTCTGGATTCTTTGACAAAAATAGGAGAAGAGATAGAACAACGCATAACGGCAAGAAATAGACATTAATACTCTAAAACTCTAAAACTTACGGAATTCTTGTTTTTTTCTTAATAGTTCCATATAAATTCCATTCTATATTCCATCGAGAAAAATTACCTCAGAGTCTCGATCACAAATTTTCTCAAGATTCACAGCAAGCTGGACAAAAGACCAAAGAAGTGAAGCAAGTAAAAGGGCGTTCAATGGATAGTCTAAATTAGGCAGAAATAGGGCATTGAAAGAAATCGGGCGTGCGTTATGCACCGAGAGAGAGAGAGAGAGAGAGAGAACAGCGTCACACTGATAATCTCCGACACGATGGATGCGCACAGCTCCCTCCTTCCCCTTTTGTGCCCGCGTAAGCACAAGTTGGCCGTGGATCCGCGCCACGATCGAGCCTCCTACCGCGGAAGAAATATGCATCCACCGCAGAAACGCGGCTCGAAGATTTACAAGTTCGCCCGAGTTCCCTCCGTTCGGACATTGTCTCTCTTTCTCTCTCTCTCTCTCTCTCTCGTTGCTTTATAACGCTCGTAGCGGTAAAAAATGAAATACGACGGGAGAAAAATGGTCGCAGGGGATTGGCCCTGCCACGATACCATCCCCGTCTACGAAGAAGGTAGAAGGTTTCGCGTGACAACGCGTGAAATTTTGTTTAAATCCAATTTAAAAACGTTTCTTAAGCGTTTTCCTAATCCTTTTGAACCAAAAATTCTCCTTTTAAGTCAATCGAGGATCGATTCCTCGAGTTCGAAAATTAATTCGCCAATCCATGAATTCCATCACAGAAAAATTCTCACGGTTCGAAAACGAACGATAAAGATAAATAATCGTGCATGGATCGGGACGGTGGAATGAAAAACCCGAGAATCTGGCAAAGAGGCAGCGACAACTAATTTCACGTGCGCCACGGGAGCCAGAAAGGCATGGGCGATCGATGATGCGACGATCGATGAACTCCGGCTCCGTGGTAGGATCGGCACCGTGCCAAGACGATTTTGGATCGCACACAGGCCCGTATTCAGGATCCACCGTGTCGTATATTTTTATCGAGGCAAGCCTCTCGAAAGGTCCGCGCAGGTCGTGACAATGCCGACCCTGTCCTGCTCCCCTTTTCCAACCGGTTATCGTACAATCATTATCGCTCGCTCTCGAGCAGGGTATCCCTTGTAATTCGTCGTGTCGTGTTACGTCACACGTTTTTTCTTCCCTTCCCCTCTATCTCCATTCGTCAAAATTTCCCTTAGAAGTTTGACTTAATAGGAGACGAATTTTTTTCTTTCTTCTTCTTCTTCTTTTCTTTTTTTTTTTTTTTTGCCACGCATCGCGTAAAATACAGGCTACTTTTTATTATACTTTTACTTTTTATACAAGGGTCGGTCGATCGGCCTCGCGTGGATAATTTGTTTGCCGGTTCTAGAGCGACGTCTGTTTGCACAACCGAGTCCCTGTGCGTTCTTTTTTTCGGTTTATCGTAATAGCCGGCCATTATCGTGGCCCACAAGCGTGGTAATCTCAAGTGTTACCTACTCTCTCGTTCTCGAGATCTCGGTTCTTTGTGGGTGGTACACCGCTCTTCCTCCTCTTCTCTCGGTTTGACGGCGAACGGCCTGATGTCCTCGCACGCCGCGCCTTGCACTGGCGATCCTGGCCCTCGCGTGTACGCGTGTACTTCCTCGTGCGATAAACCTTGCAATTCTATTGAGCGCATCGAGAAATCGTTCGACGACATCTCTCGGTTAGTTTATTTATTGTAAAACGCGGTAACAAATTTAGCGATGGAGAATGGAGAATGTCCGGTTTTGGTCGGTCTAGTTGGATATTATTTTTATCCTCCTTGGTTCATTTTCCCTTTGAGATCCATGATTGTTACGTCAATCGTATGTTGCATAATTGGTATCAATCGTTGCGAATCGCGGGCCCGTTACGTGTCTATAATTAATTTGATGGTCGATAAATAATTATCGAAGATTAAAAATTCGCAAACATTTATTATTACGTACGTTTCGAATTCATCAAATTTGAAGAAATATTATTTTTTTAAAATTATATTATTTTTCTTTTATTATTATTATTATAAACATTTGCAAATTATTTCTCCCTTTAATAATAAATTTATCGAACAAATTATTTATAAAAGAGTAATGAATTCACAATTTTGCCCGATACCGAACGCGTATTTATAATCCGTATACTTATTGTCTATTTTTGAATGGGCACGAATCGTTCAACTCATCATTGTTGAACGTAACAATTCCATCGTGCTCGAGTGCTATCAAAACTACGCTAAAAAATAAAAAATAAAAAAAATGAATCACAATTTTCGAAAAAATTTAATCGAAACGATGATATTCGATTATACGTCCATTAATAAATTTGTCGGCTCGGATCGGTTCGTCCGAGAAAGACACTTCTCCCGTCTGTCTCACTCGCGTTTAAAACAACAATGTCGAATTATCGCGAATTGGCTCGAACGGTTGCGACGATGGCGCATCGGGTCGAGCAGGAAATAGCATCGCAGCCGAGGGGGAGAGAGAGTGGCGAGGATGGAACGAGCGTGTATCGCTTTGACGGGACGAGGATAGACCGATACGCGGGGAGATGGAAGCCGAACACGGCTCTGATTAGCATACAAACTATGCGTGGTCGTGTTGGTTCTCCGCGTTTGCCCGAAACGATTCCCCTCTTTCTCTCTTCCCCTCTCTCTCTCTCTCTCTCTCTCTCTCTCTCTTTCTCTCTCTCTCTCTCTCTCTCTCTCCATAGACTACGCTTCTACAACTCGTGCGAGTTGTTCGAGATCGTGATTAAAAAGATACGCGCGATTTCGATCTTCGTGGGCGAATTTTCCCTTTCACGTCGTGGAAAGGGAAAACGTTGTAACCGTTTCACGCCTGGTAGAAGAGGTTCTGTCGATCGATGTCATTTAACTTGATTTAACTTGAAAAGAAACGGAAACGCTCACGCTTGTTGGTTAATATTATTTTATTGGAAAAAAAGAATCCGAATATCCTTCGTTTGTTATGTTAATGGATAAAACATATTTCTCCTCGGTAATCCGAGAATGGCTGCTATCCAGGCACCATCACTACGACGACTACGACTCGGTTTCCATTTCCCCTCTAGATTCACCTTTCCTCCGATAAATATTCCATATTCCACAGTCGGTGGATCGATAGCAAAAATTTTCTCAATAATAGACTGCACGACTGAACGTAGGAGCATCACGTATACTAATAATAGAAGAAGAAACGAGTTTGTTACCGGACACACCGATCCCCGATAATTTCCATTCTAGCGCGATGTCGTTGACCGAACCTCAACCCCCCTTGTCCCTACCTATTATTCTTGTATCGGCCTTGTCTCACGCGGAAACGCCATACCACGGATGATCGTTCGAGGATCGTATCCGATAACCGGGAGCGGGCTCCCTTTTTCTCCCGTTTATTTTCCTTATCCCGGAAAAGAGGAACGGCTCGGTGGAGCGAGCATTAAAATCTGAAAGAAATGCCTCCGTCGAGGCATGGCGAGCAGGCGGGGAGGAGGTCCGGGAGGGGAGGGGGCGGAGATCCCGCGGCCTTTATTTAACCGTCACATTCCCCACGATGCTCCCGGCAATACCTCTTCGCCTAATCTAACCTATATTTTTCACCGTTTCGCCCGACTATCGAGCCCCCCTCCCTCTCCTCCCCCTTTTGCTCACCTTTTCTGCGGTAACTATCCCTTACGGGATACGGGATAGAACCGCGTCTAGACGGAAGCTATCCTCGAAAAACGCCTCCATTCCGCGAAAATGTTCCGACGTTGCGTTCAACGACCGCCAAATCTCTTCTACCCGGAGAAGAGAAACGCTTCGTTTCGTTTCAGTGTTGAAAAAAAAAATAAAAAAATAAATTGATTCTCGTAATTTTCAAGAAGGAGAACAACACTTGAGTCTTTAACACTTGAGCTTAACTTTAATTTCACCCTCTCTCTCGTTGCGTAAATTGATCGATGAACAAGGAATCACGATCTACGAAGCGGATACGCAGAAGGTAATATTAATCCTCTATCGGATTAGACGCTGCCTACCTCCTTCTCCCTCGCCGATAACTAATGTTCACTTTCACGGCTTTCGTTCCCTCGGAGCGGATCTCGTTGGAAATCGGATTTAAACAGGGATCGTGCGCGAGGGGTAAAACCTTTCGGCGAAACGAACCCCATTTCCCCCTTCTCCCTCCGGTTTCCTTTCGACGACGTGCGTACTCGTTAATCCGAATCTTCGATCCACCCAGAAGGCAGAAATTGCACGCTCGGCAATAACGATAAACATGGAGGGAGCGAGGTTGAATCCGAGGTTGATACACCACTACTACGACTGGTGGAAAGAAGAGAGAGGGTAGAACGGAGGAAATGGTCGGTTCGACGATATTTTTCAGTTGCGCGGGCGTTACTTACGTTCCACTTGCCGTGGCACAGATTCTCTCAGAGACGATGGGAACGATGGAAACGGGGAATTGGTAAGAGTAAGAGAAAATAGGCGGAGGCCACTCCGCCCTTCTCCCTTTCCCTTCTCCCTTTCTCCACACTCCTTTTTTGGCCCGCGCTTTGTCTCCGCGAGCCGCATTCGGGTCAGAACCGCGGGACGCTTTAACGATCCGTATTGCACGACCACTTCTTCCACGCTCTCTTCGTTTCTCGCGACTCAGCGCGGCGTCGACTTGTTGTTCTACGCGCGATGTCTCCGATTATTTCGTATGGCAAGCAACGCGGTTACCTTTCCATTTCCTGTTCATCTCCGTGGAAATCCCCATGGATTATGCCCCGTGGTGAGAATTTTCTTCAATTGCTGATAGAACGATACCAAATTTGCCACCTTTAACTGCTGAGAGAACGAGAAATAAATTTATTTATTTCGAATTTTCGCGAATTCACTCTCCATCCTTATATACATCTCGTGCAAAGGGGTGGAAAATTTGAAGGGCGATATCGGAGACTGAAACATTAATGGAGAAACGGTAATGGAGAAGAGAATTTTCTTCCTTCAACTGCTGAGAGAACGAGAAGTAAATTTATTTATTTCGAATTTTCGCGAATTCACTCTCCATCCTTATATACATCTCGGGCAAAGGGGTGGAAAATTTGAAGGACGATATCGGAGACTGAAACACTAATGGAGAAGAGAACTTTCTTCCTTCAACTGCTGAGAGAACCAAATTTGTTTATTTCGAATTTTCGCAAATTCACTCTCCATTCTTATATATATATATATCTCGGGCAAAAGGGTGGAAAATTTGAAGGATATCGGAGACTGAAACACTTGCGGTAACGGAGAAGCATATCTTTCACGTTACAGAGCAATTTATCCCTTAAAAAAAGAAAGAGAACTATCGAAGCGAACAAAGTTGTAAATGTTGCAAATGTTTGTTCGTAGGGGTGAAATTTCAGCGTGCGGATAGATAAGTTTCATTACTCGCTCACCTTGACATTTTTGCACCGGCGGCTTGAATTTATTCCCTTATATTCCTGTCTGGGTCACGAGATCCCACCTCGTAACTCGCAAGGATCGTAAGGATGTCGCGGAGTCGGTGGTGAAAAATACTCTCGCTCGGGGTGACGCTTCGGGAGAGGGGGCAGGGATGGAAACGCGGGCGCACAATAGCTAGCAATTATGTAGAGTGGCCGGTGTCTGGGCTAGACTCCGGTCTAGTTCCGCCTCGCGGGGTGTCTTCGTTTCCTTCGGTTTTGCTCGACGACCGGCAGTCGTTGCGAGTCGTTGCTTGTTAACGTTGCGCCTCGGGT
Source organism: Apis laboriosa (assembly GCF_014066325.1). Taxonomy (NCBI): domain Eukaryota; kingdom Metazoa; phylum Arthropoda; class Insecta; order Hymenoptera; family Apidae; genus Apis; species Apis laboriosa. The sequence goes on along the minus strand of NW_025222928.1, from coordinate 4,775,420 downwards.
GTCTTTGGGAACGTAAGTACGCTTTCCGCTCCTTTCTTCCGCCTTCTTTCTCGCGCGCGCGCGCGCGCCCTCCACCCCTCTCCGGCCCGGGGGAGGAGGGGGATCCTGGCTCCTGGTGCACGGGCGGACAGACATTGGTAAGAAGTGCACGTGCGGAGGAAAATCGCGGGATGCACTTACGGATATTACCGGCGAACGCAGCTGGTGTAAGAAACGGGGCGAAACGTCTCTCGAGAAAGACCCGACTCCCCTTGGAATTAAATCTTTCGAGATACGTATTTACGTTGCGGCGGTGCAAAGCTTCGTTGCCGATTTTACCTTGGTGAAGAGGAAACATCGAGTCGAGATGAAATTAAACGACGAAATATATATATATATATATATATAAAACGTTCTCTCCCGTATTCGTTCGATAGCTCGAAATTGTGATAACGCGATCGAAATGCGGAGAACGAAAATCCTCGCCATATTCGAGTTCGAACTATTTTTATTCCTTCCTTCGAGGTTTGTTCTCGAATTAATTTTCCACTTTCTTCGCATCGCGGTTTTTTAAAAATCCTCTTCCCTCGATTTTCTTCTCTCTCCTGATTTTGTGTTCACTTACGTTTGTTTTCGAGCCTGGTTGCAATCAAGGGCCCCGTTCGAAATTACTCTCGATTCACTCGATGATGATCAAAATGCGGAAAATCCATATTCGAATTCGAACTATTTTTATTCCTTCCTTCGAGGTTTGTTCTCGAATTAATTTTCCACTTTCTTCGCATCGCGGTTTCTTAAAAATCCTCTTCCCTCGATTTTCTTCTCTCTCCTGATTTTGTGTTCACTTACGTTTGTTTTCGAGCCTGGTTGCAATCAAGGGCCCCGTTCGAAATTACTCTCGATTCACTCGATGATGATCGAAATGCGGAAAATCCATATTCGAATTCGAACTATTTTTATTCCTTCCTTCGAGGTTTGTTCTCGAATTAATTTTCCACTTTCTTCGCATCGCGGTTTTTTAAAAACTCTCTTCCCTCGGTTTTCTTCTCTCTCTTGATTTTGTGTTCACTTACGTTTGTTTTCGAGCCTGGTTGCAATCAAGGGCCCATTGTGACCGGCCTCGGGGGAGGCCATTAGAAGACAGACGGTCGCGGAACGCAGCCAAGTCCGGTTGCACGCGCGTAAGCGCCGCGTCGAGCCGGCGCATCCATCACGATAATTTCGGCCGAAGTCGGATGATGCCGCGTTCGGGGAACGGTGAATCATGCTCGTTGTTTCTGCATATATATATACATATATATACGCGGCGGCGGATACCGTGCAAGGGGAAACGGTAAGTCCATGGGTAATTTAACCCGTGCAAGCCCTGAATGGGTTATAATTGGTGATGACAGGCCGTCAGGAGCAAGGAGGCAGCATTGAACGCGGCGAAAGTGTCGCCCTCGAGGATCACTCCCGCTCCAACGTCGTCGCAGGCAGACGTCGGAGACAGATCCAGCCTTGATTTCTACCTACGTGTTGGTGACGTCGATTCAAACTGGAAGGTGTCGCGGAAGGTTACGATCCCTTGAACGGCTTGTCAGTTGTCTAGACACGGAGCTGTTCGAGGTGTAATCGTCCCTGACAACGGCCCTCTCTTTCGCCCCAACTTTCTTCTTCCCTTGATATTCGAATCGAAACTCCATTTACGCCATTACGGTTTCGATCGACCTCGAGAAAAAAACGAGAGGATTCGTCCGATTCGATTAAGTAAGTCGGTTAACAAAGTTAATCCATGGATCTCGCCGGCCACTCGATGCCCTTGCATCCGTCGCTTGGATCCTGGATTACCGTTGCGTCTTATATACCGACAGTTGCGTTCCAACAATTTCCTTTGTAACCGTAGTCCTGGCCCACTGTCGGATTCCTCCTCCATTGGTTACGCGACTAGACATAATTCCATTCTCGCTGTGATATGCCTGTGAATGCAAGCCGAGACTCGGCCAGGGTCTCTCAAACCATCGAGTACTCCTAAATCATCTCCTAAAGATCGCGAAATCCTATCCAAAATTTGAATCGACAGAAGAACTAATTGAAAGAATAAACTTTGCAATTCGATCTTTACGCGAATTCTCTCTCTCTTTCAACTTAATCGTAATATCGATATAAACGGAACGTACGCGCATATTGTAAACTAGAATAGACGCGAGAGTCCCTGAGTAACGTTCAAGGGAGATGCGGCGGACTGCGTCCTCCTAATCCCACAGCCACCATTGCAGTTTCACAGCCTGGGATATTACCCTAACTGGCTATAATTACGTCATCGTCATTGTCTCTCCTCGCGTACATCGACGTTGAATACCAGACAGCTCGAGCCAACCCTCCTCCTCCTCCTCCCTCCACTCCACCTCCGTGCGGCCGGCTCATTTGCAAGGGGCAGTGACTCGTTTCCACAGGCATAAATGCCTCGGCACCCGCGGATTTCCACTGCCTCGTTTTCACCCCTCTGTCGCAACCCCGAAATTGTAACCCCTCCCTCTTTCCCTTGTTTATTCCCGCGCACCTGTGACTCTTGCGGCTCTTCGCCCCATTCACAGGGGAGGGTGAATGCGTGTACCCGCCTCGTTACGTTTTCATTCGTGAACTCGACGATTTCGCGCGGCCGGTCGTTCACCCCGCCCGCGACTTTTTTGCCCGGACTCGGCTTTTTCACGACTCGCGTAATTGGGGGGAAAAGAAAATCGCGGAACACAGAGAATCGTGCGCGCACGAAACACACGAGAGGAGGGGGAGGGGGAGAGAAAAAAAGAGTCGTGGAGTGCCGTGCTCGTGAAAGAAGAAAACCTCTCTTCCTATTCCGCAGGAATAGGAATAGGCGTCGCGACGACGGCACACGACGATTGCGCGTATGTAGGCTAAGGTGGTCGAGATTATTATCTCACGCTCGTGGTGCTTGAACACGAGACGAGAAACGAGAGGGTTGGAAAATCTGTGTTTAATCTTTCCCGGGGAACGGCGCAAGATTTATTCAACCGCGGTTAAGCCAACGCATTGTAACATTGTCGCGTAGTATTTGTACGATTATTAAATACGATTACTTTCTTCACGGTTCTTTCACCTGCGTGAAGCACGAACGAGTGAAATGAATTTACGAATTTGCCACGCTGGAAGGAGTGGGGGGAGGAAAAACTAAATTCTTCGAAGGTTCAAAGGAAATAATTAGGAAAAGGAGAGTGGACAGAATAAAATCTTCGTTTAAATAAATCCCCCCTTTCCGCTACTTTTAACTTTATCCCCAGAATATTTGAATAAGCGAGTTTCATCCATTTTTCGAATCACCGTGTTGTACAACATTCGTACATACGTACAATACAATTCTTGGCACCAGTTCAAATAATAGAGATTTTGGCCAGAGTTCGTTTAATCCAACGCAAAAAAAAAAACAGATAAATCATCCGAGGTAAAAACTTGATTACCAATAAATAGACGACATCGAGACGACATCACGCGTTCTATATTATTCACATATATCCAGGAAGGAGGATTGATCCGACGAGGAGCGATTCGATCACGGTCCATCCGAGGGAGGACCATCCATATTCATGGACATATTCAGGGATATATATCCGTGGAGACGGCGAGGAGGGGTTTAGGAAACGCTTAGGCCAGGATGTTGCGTGCACGATGGTATTCGTCCGCGCGCATATCTCGCGCGGAGTGCACGCTCCGTCGACGTGAATAGGCGATCCCTCCGCACTCCTGTGTTAATACAGCGGGGGAGGAGGCGCGCTCTGCCCGTTAATACGAGCCGACCTCACCGGCGTCGATTAGTCGGTGGTGGATGCGGCCCCCTCTAACGCGACGTTACGCCAGTTGCGCTATGTCGAATATGCGAACCGCACTCGAGGGAACCGCCGCATCCGTGATAAGGCCAGGGAGCGGAGCGGATCTTGCCGGACCGCAGAGTCTTGTGCCGCCTGCGCCCGAGCCCTTGCCACCTATCCCCTGTATGTCCGTAATCCTCCAAGTCTGCGCAATTGCATTTCGCGAATTATTGGCGTATCGCCGCCAATTTCGGCCGCTCCTCCACCTACCTTCCCAAATGGAGGAAACAGAGAGGACAGAGAGGCGAGGCCAAACCACCGTCTTCCGGCGGAGTGGAATTCCTTCGGGTATTGGGGCCGTGGAGGAGGTCTGCCTCCCTCGGTTCCCTTCCAATTAGGTAGGGAAGTGGTGGTTCGTCGTATCTCTTATACAACAACGGGAGAAAGAAACGAGTCGAGGTTTAAACGCAGCAACGAGTTTAGGGGAGAAGAAAGGAAGAGGAGGGGTTTTGATTGAAAATCGAATCGGGGGTAATAAATAAAAGGAGAGGAAGGAAGGATCGGTTCATCAAGGGGATATAGAGAAACGGTTATGGAGGTGGATAGGTTGGCTTGGTGCACACAAGTAGCCGGTAACGAGTTTATTCGATTTAGATTTGGTAATATATAGGACGTTGATTAACGGTAGTTGCCGGTTGCGAATCGCCGGAAAATTGGCATTTGTCGCGCGCACGCGTTTACGCGGACCGCAACTGCGCGACAAATGGAAATTTGACGGGAAGTAGTTCTTTGGCAAGTTACTGATTCAATTAATACCGTTGCGCCGGCTTCGAATAGAATTCGATTACATCGCTGGTTGTTGCGCACCTCATTGGCGGCGATTGCGGATGGAATACTAAGCCTCGATCTAACCGGTTCAAATTATTAAAATTGTTCCCGTTCTCGGGGACGCGCCATCTCTCGAACGAAGAAAGTATAGGGCGCGGATAGGGGAAAAATCGGAGGCAGTTTCATAAACGGAATTACGTTAACTAAAGCGAGGTAAGAAGGAGAAGTCGAATCGAATTCAAACTCGGTTGGAATCGTCTTCTCGAGGAGGCACTCGCGTCCTCGTTAATGCGCCACTCGTCTTCCACATCCATATACTCCCGTCGTTCTCCCGATTTCTTCGCCTGTCACGGAAAAAATGAAAGGGATCCAGGCAGTCATGGAGATGCGGTTGTACCGTTTTTGCGAACCAGTTTTCCCATCTAACATTGTTCCCCTCCGCTCCGATAAACTCTCCACGTTTAAATCGTTTTCGCTTTTTGGGTTAATAACTTGTTTCAACAATGTCGAAAATGTCGGGATTTTCCGGGGAGTGTGCTCAAGAGTACAAAGCGATAATTCCGCACTCGGCCTCGAGAGGGTGACGATTCGCGGAGAAAGAGAGAAAGAGAGAGAGAGAGAGGGGAGGGGGAAGATGGTGAAGATAAAAATTCTCGACGGGACGAGTTTAAGGGTCCGTGATACTCGCGAGCCTCTTAATCTCTTCTCGTCGCTTTAATTATTCCCTCACGTAGCAATAATGAGAAGCCATGGCAGCCTGTACCTGACCTCGTTCAAAGGAGATCGTCATTTAGGCCGGATGCCCTCGCGGATGCCGAGCGAGGGACGGACGGAGAAGGAAGATCATTTAGAGGTAATTTACCTCTGTTGCGGCGCGTCCAACTTGCTCTCTCTCTCTCTCTCTGGTTACGGTCTATTTAGCAATCTCAAGAAATACAAGCGAGTGAAACGACGTCGAGAGGGAACAGCCCATCTCCGCGTTTCTTACTTAAATTAATTTCGCGAATTTACGTTCGAGGAGGGAGGAAGGGAGGGCACTTGCGCTTCGTCGTGCGCGTATTTGAAAATCGAATCGAGTAGGGAAAAAATAAATCGAATCGAAAATTCAATTTCTCTTAGGGATAATAATAATAATAATCGCGTAGAAAATTGGAACGGGCCGATTTCTTCTCGATCCTTCCCTGCAACAGAGATCAACATCCAGGACGCGCAACAGAAGTCTAAAAAAGAGGGAGGGAAAGAAGAGAGGCGCGCAAGAATAACGAGTCTCCAAGCATCGTGGCGGGAAATAAAATAAAACGGATATTAAAACTGGCGAGAGCTAATTTCCTCGCCTTCCCAAGAATAATACCCATCCTCCTTCTCCTCCTCCCTCTTCCTCTTTCTTTATCCTTCTTTCTCCCAATTTTTCCCCTCTTATCGCGCCGCTAAGCCATCCATCGAACGAACGCCTCCTGAATATTCAGCGCGAACCGGAATCAGAGAGAATGCTCTCCCCGTGATCGAAGGGACAAAGGTGATGCAATAGAGAGAGAGAGAGAGAGAGAGAGAAAGGGAGAGGAACGAAAGGGTGAAGAGAGGGTGGATGAGCAAATCGAATTCGAGGCTCGAGCTTGACGAGTGACAGGCCGTTGAACGCACGGTGCAGATGCGATTAAAGTCTGCCAGAACGTCAACGTGATGCTCCTGAAATACGAATTCCCTTCCAACGGCCCTTGACCCATATCCATCCGGACAGGGAGATTGAATCGTTCCTCGTGAAAATCCATCTAATCCGACGGCGATAAAAATCGATTCACCCTCGTTGATATGCGCTATATGGATTTTTATTAATTTCCTTTCGAGAGGAGCATCTTCTCACCTCTGACGCCAATTATATATATATCGGTGAAAGCGCAGAGAAGAGAAACAAGGGAGGAATAGGAAAGGAGGAGGAGATTTACGAACGAGGAGAAAAGGTTTAATCGTAATTTACTTACTAAACAATTCCAAAGAAAAATCTTTCTGTTCTCGTCAAGTTTCCGTAAGGTACGCTGATCGATCGAAAGGAGAAAGTGGTGTCGAGAAAGAACTCGTCGTGGCCGCAATCTCAGCGTTCTTCATCCTTCGAAATCGGAGGATGATGCTCCTTCGGGACGGTAATCGGATACCGAGAAACGTACGAGCTGGACATCCGACACTGCATCCATATAATATCGCCGATGCTTTTAGCCACGACAAACAGTGACCTCTTGCTCCCTGCTTCTCGATCATCCTTTTCTCGCTCCCCTCGAAAACACCATGGATATTTCTCGTTTAACAGTCTTAAGTCTCGTCTCGAGTGCCTCGAAGAAGATTGGTCGATGTTCTCTTTTATTAAAAGAAAAAAAAAAAAAAAAAAATCAAAGATCGATCGAATTCGATTTAGAAGGACAACGAGAAAGTAGTTCCAGGAGCAGCTCACTTGGTCAAGATAGATATCGGATGGATATCTATCTCGAAACGTTATTGCCGTGCCGCCAAAGGATCCTCCACCACATCTACGTGCCGATTTTCTGGTAATGCATAATGTGGTTGGCGCGCGCCAAGTGGGACCCACTCGAGGGACATTGTACAACTTCAGAGACGTCTGACGTGACTGCACACCTTCCCCAATCCCCAAGTACCTTTGAAGTCATTACGACGCCATCCTCAGTCCTTGGTGTTTCGAACCCCCCTTCCAACTCACCCCTCCTTCCAACTCCAACTCGCCAGTCTCAGTCAGAGACGGCTGGTTAATCAAGCTCCGTTTCACTTACTAACCCACCTACTAACCACCCTCCCTCTTCCTGATATCTCTTCCTTATTCGCCGGTGCAAACTCTCGTCCGCCAACTTGCTCGCATCTTCAATAACTCTCGAACCTGCCTACCCGTAGAGGAGCTTCTATCGGATTAGTCATAGACCGCTACGTTTCTTCCTTGTGAGAGCAAGGCCTTCCTTTGAGGGATCGAATCGATGGTGAAATAGATAAAGATCTATCGGGGAAACTGGCAATTTCTCTCGGTGAATTGTCGTTACATCCGCGGCGAGATTGACCGGAACGCGCAAAACTCGAGAAATTTGAGGTTAAACCGCGATAAGGGAGGAAGGAATCCGTTTATCAACGATTTTCCAACGCGGTCGACGGTGTATTCGTTCGGGCTCATTAGGTAAATCCGAGGGGGGGAAAAAAAGGAGAAGGAAGAGAGGAGGGTAAACTCGGGCGTGGAAGAAACAGGGCTCGGCGCACAAATTTATTCGTAAACTTTCGCAATTTAAATGTTCGCGGTGTTTCAATCAAGCGGCGCGCGTTGCGGCACGTGCACACCTGCACACGCGCCTACTCTGTACACACACCTCCCTCTTCCCTCCAGAGATTACTTTCTTCCCCCGTTTAGACTTTCATCGACTCCCCTAACCTTTTTCTCAGCGGCCACAGATTCTCGCGTCGGCGCGTTAAATATTAAAGGGCATCACGATCCAGCCTCGTTCTTTCGAACAACTTGGAAACCCCTTATCTTTCGACCCCGAAATTCGAATTTTTTTCTCGGTTCTCGGTTACTTTTAAAAACCGTTGGTTGGATGGGGGAAAAGAAAAGAAAGCCAAGGAGGGAAAGATTCGCGATTTTCCACAGCGACCTTTGTCCCATCCATCCGAGTTATCTAACCATCGTCGGAGAAAACGGCGGTTCGGGTCGTTGCACGTTGCCATCCCGTTCCTATAAAGGGATCGTCCATGCATGGATGATTCTCCGGGGAAGAGCGGTACGGAGACGGTTGAGGAGATCCGGATCGGTTGGTGGCCGATAACCAAAGCGTGGGAGGTCACTTGACCGGACGGAAATAATGCCTCCGCTATGCTAACCCTTGCTGATAACGGTGTGTACCGTTCCACGGTGGCCGCGATAGCGGCAAAACAATATCCCTGCTTGTACAAACAGGGCTGTGTGGATGGGGGTTGGATTTGGTTTTGCGCCACGATGTGTATATATATATATATATACGCCGAGATAAATCGACGGGATTTATACTCCTCGTGAAGGGGTCCATGAACAACTTTGAAGGTTGATAAATCGTCTGCGTGATCGTCTCCTGATTAAGTTTCTTTTTTTTTTCTTCTTTCCTATTAATGGATACTTTGTACTCGAGGAAATTTTTTAATAAGAGATTTACGAGATTATTTTTCGATCGACCGTGGCTCGATTCAATTTTCTATGGGTGGGTGTAGCGTTATTCGTGTATATAAAACTTGGTCGAAAAGGAGACAGGGAATATATGGTATATATTCGGGAATAGCAGGAAGGCAACGATATTACCGACCGGGAAGAGAAGGAATCGAGAATCCAGCGGGTGGATGGAAGGGTAAAAGGATATCGGTGTGGAGTGGTAGTGGTAGAAAGTCGTTTATCGAGTCGGCAGGCACGGGGATGTATCCATGCGCATTGATATGCAAAATTTGTAGTTTCGAGAAGCTTACGAGAAACTGTGTAGCGGCGAGTAAACTTCAAAATCCGATGCGCTTGTCGGCAAGGGTCGCTACACCGAGGTACGAGCTCTCGGATTTAACCGGTTCGTACTTCTGGTTACACGTGCACGCGTATATATACGTTCGGATAAATTGCGCGGTCAAATCATTCTTTAATACGATTCCAAAGCTGATTCGCATCGATCTCGATTCGGACAACTTCGTTCGCGCCTTTCGTTCTCATTTTCTTCTTCCTCTTCCTCATCTCGACTTATTCGATGCATATTTATATCTTCTCGGCCAGAAATATTTCGAGAACTTGTTCCTCGAAAATTTCCTTTTTCCACGAGAAAGTCGTCGAATATAACGATAATATAGATGCATCGTAGGCGTTGCAATGCACGCGTGACGTGTAATACGACGAGCAGGTTAGCTGTGAAAGAGCGAATGGAAACGAACGGAAAGGAAGAAGAAAAGAGATAGCCGGATGCACGCGTCGGAACCAGATAGAAACACAGAAAAGGCAGTTAATTAGCTCGAGTTAAAAGCTCGGCTTAAACGACCTATTCACCGAGTTGGTTCGGAAGAAACGGAGCGAGGAGGATCGAGGCGAGAAAGAAGGTGATCGCCGTCATTGCTTGAACGAAACGTCTCCCCACGTTGCCCGCGTCTTCCTTACGCAACGGGGGAGGAAGGAACCCTTTTATTCCAATTCTCTTTTGTTTCACGCCTCTGCGTCGCCTACAATTTCCTCGAGCTTCGGATAGCTTCCTTCTTCTCCCGCCAGCGCCTATTCTCGCCTGTGAGGCCCTCTCTTCCCCGATACGGTTAAATGAAATCCATTAGGAAACGGCCGATGAAGCGTCGAAAGAGAAATGGAGAGATTGTACGAATATAGACGTCCAAGTTAATGAAAGATCATTCCGATATCTGAAGGGAAATATGGAGGAGAAACCGGACACAAAAGCCAAGGGATGGATTTCGGTTATATATATATATATATACCTCAGCCGGAACTGGATTGATTAGAAACACACCTAAAGTTTCGAAATTCATCAGGAACGATCCCCATGCTGCTCTTCCATTCTCCCCAAGGACGAGCTTGGTTCCTCTTGTATGGGCTACCAATTACTAACATCCCCTTGAACTCTCCATCCCGAAAATTCGATAATTTTAATTATCACGTGTTATCGAGAATACGTGGAATATTTGCGATCCTCGAGTGTGAAAAAAAGAAAAAAACAATAAAAAAGGAAGAAGGGGGAGACGAAAATATATACAGGGAACCGTATGCGTATCCATCGCGATCACGGGGGGGATTGAAGAGGGGAAGCACTTGGACGAATACTCGTGCGTGTGCTCCACTCGGTCGACACTCCACAAAGCGCTTTATAGTCCGTTTATACGACCGCAAGCTCGCGATACCATGTTTAGCACACGGGTACGCGATCACGAACACGACTAGCCTATTCCAGGTACGTTCAACGGGCCCAGTGCTTCTCATGCAATACTCTCGCTTTACGACTCTCACCCCTCACGATTCGCCGAACGTGTCCAAAGTTTACGCGAACCTTTCCTTGAACCACCATATAATATTTCCCGCGATATCCTTGAGCTCGACGATTGCAATAATCCTATTGGCGTATTTAAAAAATTGGCAGGATTTCCACGCGAAACTCGAGTTGAACTCGAACGATATCGGTTTACGCGGAGAGGGAGAGAAACGGAAGGGGGAGGGAGGCGTGTTAAAAAGCGAGAGATACGATTGAGAACCGAGGCGCAAAGTAAGGCCATCGTTTCCACAGTGCATATCCGGTTGGCGCGGCGAACGAAGCTGTTACAAGCCGCGTGCGTGCGAGGAGGAGAGCTCCGCTCACGGAGCGTATTGGCGATGGTCGGCGCGCGTTAAGAGCAGCGCTAAGTGCGGTCGCGCTATGACAGTCGGCGGCATTAGGCAAATTGAAATCTTGCCGGGAGAGGAAGCAAGAGGATACCTGATTACGCCCTCTGTCCAGACTCGGAATCCGCCGTGAATCCACCGCGATGATTTCGGATCGTGGACCGTGAAACACGGAGCGTATCAAACCACCAACGTTCGCGAGATACGAGATGTTGCGGCTCCAGTCTTTCTCCCTCGTTCCACCACGAGTTCTCCGGAACCGGAAGTCGAGTCCTCCCTCTCTCGTTTAAACCTCCTTTGCCTCCTATTTTACGACGTAACTGGCTCTTTGCCCGAGCTCGGGATAATCTTTTAAGGCTCGACCACCTCTCGTCGAACTAATTTCCTTTCCTCTCCTCTCTTTCTCCCCCTCGTCTTTTGAGTTTCATTATACCCGGATTCGGTAACTATCGTTCCTCGAATTAAGGCCAAAATCGCGGCCGACTCGAATCGGGAAATAATCTGGAATTCGAGGATTATCGAGGAGGATGCGATGTATTCTTTCATGTTTTTTTTTTTTTTTTCTTTTTTTTTTTCGATCGACGCACGATCGATGTTCCCGTTTAAAGATAGGGGAAGAGGACGAGAAAAAGAAAAAAAAAAAAAGGAAAAACGACGATGAAGGCTCGTTCAACAATTAATTCGCTCGTTATACCTTCCCCGATTTATTCTCGCGTAATACACAAACGGATATCCGTTGGTTGGTTTGGCCGAGGCATTCACCTCACCGACGACCTACTATTGGAAGCGCGCCACAAGTTGTTAACCTTAGTTGGCGGTTTAATTACACAGGCAAATATTATCGAACTGACAGAGTTAATTAGATAATTAAAACTTGAAGGGTAAACTACTTTGCCGGGCTACGTACCTACGGAAACGTACTAACGTTAGGCAGTCCGTCAGACGCGAGGAAGGGGTCGGTTCGCTCCTCCACGTGTTGTACGTGGAGCGCGCCTCCAGAAAGATGGGAGAGGGAGAGGGAGGAAGGCGCAGAGAGATTGACGGCGCACCGCGAATCGAGCTTCTCCGAACGATGGAGATGGGAAACGGGATCCACCTGTTCCCGTAATAGAGGTATCCTTAACGAGGGAATTCCTCGGTCTTGCCTTTTTTTTTTTTTTTCTTTTTTTAAAACCCGGCCACGGCAAATTTGTTCATCTCTTTCCGCTTCCGATTCCCAGGAATTATTACGACCTTCGGAAGGAGGAAGTCTTCTTCGTTATTTTCAACCGGAGAACCGTTTTATTACCGTTCAAGGTTTTCGATCGACTTAAAGAAAAATTAAAATATCTTCCCGGGAAGGAATATGAAACTGTTGGGACGACAGATATATATATTCTCTAAAGAATAAAGAAAATTAAATTATATACTCGGTTCCGTTCTAATCTTCTTTTTCAGAGATAATTCCATTAAAGGCGTATTTTATTATAAATTTTTTCCCGACGACAACAAGATCGGATTTGTCGGCCGATTCTCGATAACGCCTAAGGTTATCGTGGGTTGTGTGTTGCAGGCACAAGCGGAAAGTGCAGAACCTGTTACCGTGCAAGAGCGCAGCAGGGGCGGCGGCGGCGGCGGCGGCCGCCGCGGCCGCGGCCGGCGGCCGGAGCCGAGTGTTGGCCGACGGGCAGTCGCACGGTGGAAGCGGGAGTGCGGGTGGCGCGGTGCTGTACGAGGACCTGCCGGAAGCGGTGACGCACTCGCAGCTGCATCACAGACAGAACCACCTGCCCAGCCACCATTCCGGCCAGGCGCCCACGATCGAGGTACGAAATCCCGATCAACGACACAGCCTAAGGGAACGACAACCGCAGCAGTTGCAGCGTGCTCGCGCCCCCGCACCTCATCATCTCGACTATCTCGACTACCGGGACCCGAGGGCGATACTCCGCGTCCAGGACAAGCCCTCGAGGGCGGTCTTGGGCGGCTATCGAACGCCGCGTGCCCTCCTCGCCAAATCTCAGGGTGTCCCGCTTTCGATAGCCACCCACACGCCCCCCCCGCGATGCACCGCAACCGCGGCCAGCCCGCTCCTACAGAACGGGGGTAACGTTCTTCGTAACAGCCACTTGCTGCTGGCCAATCAGAACGCCTTGATCACCACCCGCCACCAGCACCCTCTACCACCCACGCCTCCCCCCGTCTCCGCTATCCCTTGCCCTATCTCGACCACCCCCCGCACCCCCGGGGTCGAGGCCAACAGCACCTACCTGCCCCCCGACACCTGCGCCCGACCGATAGACTCCCGACTTCCCATCACTCCCACTCATCGGCCCAAGCTCCAAAATCCAGCCTTGGATCGTTCCCTCGATCCCTCCACCGGTCGGGCGCAAACAACCCCCCGACGAAGAGTCGTGTCCTCCCGGGAAGAGGTGTCGAACGGCAGGCGGCCGTCCGTCGATTCGGAAGGGTACTCGTACATCGATTTCAAACACACCGATCCGGAGTCCACGAGGCACGATTCGACGGTGGGCCTCGATCGAACGGAGACGACGACCACGACGACGACGACGACGACGACGACGAACGAGGGCAAGGCGGGCACGTTGTTTCGTTCGGCCTCGTACAGGTCGAGCTCGGTCGACTCGGACGGTTACTCGTACATCGTGGACACCGGATCTAGGAAAGCGCCGGGCACAGCGAGAAGGATCGTGGCCGAGGGCACCGAGGAGGAGGTGTGTCCGCTTTGCACGATGCAGCAGATACACAACCTTCTGAGCAAGCCCGAGGACGTATATCTCAACGTGCACGCCACGTGACACACGTCCTTCGCGAGCGACGTCTTCTTATAGAGACTGCCCCGTCTCGGATGTCTGTCCCCCCCCTGCTTCCAGTACGGATCCCCGCGCGGTAACGGGGGCAGGTTGACGATTTACATATCCCGTGATATCGTTCGGCCACGATCGCGTTGTTGCGTTGTCGACAGCCGCACGACTTTGATGAGACCGCGTTTCGAAAACTCTCGTCGTCACTAGTTACGCTCCATGTGACGGTGGTGGTGTGAAGTGGTTAGGTAGACTAGTGTCTTTTTTTCGGATTCAGCGAGCAGAGACGAAGGTGACACGGGAGGTATTTCTTTCCTTCTCGAAGAGTCGCGCCGCCTTCGCGTTCTTTTCTTTTCTTTTCTTTTCTTTTCTTTTTTTTTCTCTCTCCATTTTCGAGATCTCTGCGTTAAACGGGAGCATCGTCGAGGAGCGACACGTCTTTCTCTTCCTGTTATTTTCTTTTTCTTTTTTTCTACATTCCAACGATGAGCGAGAGCGCGAGTCGGTGATTTCGCCTTCGATCTCGTCTTCGATGCAAACTCTCGTTCCTCTTGCTCGCTATCACCTTGCTCGATAGGTGGACGAGGCGAAGACACTAGCGCGGACTAGTCAGTATTTATTTTGTTACGCGGCCTGTGCTTGCACAATCTCTCTTCTTCGTTCGAATAAACGAAAAGGAAGCGAAAAAAGAGGGCGGAGGGGGGGTGGGAAGGGGGTTGAAGAAGAAAATTAGAAAGGTCGAGGGATAAATGTGGAAAGGCGAGAGTGGCCTTACAAAATAATTATTCTCGGTTGTGCGAGCACGGCACTCTAGACGCACTCCATGGTTGTAAATAGAAAATTAGATCGTGCAACTGGAATATTGTAAATAATATACACAAAGTGAGACAGAGATTGACGAGAGAAAGAGAGAGAGAGAGAGAGAGAGAGAGTCGCATAGTGATTAATATAAAGTATTAAAAACTACCCGTTGAGGAGTAGCTGTGCAACCCTCCCCGAGGGAAGATCGGAAGACATTTATATCGGACATTTATGTTTCTCGTTTGTACAAACAAAAAAAAAAAAAAAAAAGAAAAAAGATTTCGACAAAAGATTATCGCGATTAATTGTTATAGTCGCGAGCAGATTAATTATTATTATTATTATTATTATTATTTATTATTGTCGTTTACGTATTCCATTACCGTAGCCGGTGTACGGTAACTGTGTCTTGTAAATAAATTCCGGACGGGTATTCGAGAAAGTAGGATTAAAGGAAGAAAAATAACAGCGAGAAAGTACGCGCGAGAGAGAGGGAGAGAAAGGAAGAGAGAAAGAGAGAGAGAGAGAGAGAGAGAGAGAGAGAGAGAGAGAGAGAGAGAGACAGAAAGAGAAAGAGATCCGGCAAAGTCGGAGAAAGTCCTGTGTATATTGGAGTAGTGGGAGGAAGAGAAGGAGAGTTTGAGAAAATAAAATTACTTTACTGAAAAATTTGACGAGGAGTGGTTATTGACCCGGTCCACAATCCCATCCCATCCCTCGCATCCCTCGGTGAAACAACGCGATTATCTCGAATAAAGCGAGAAAAGATACGTCGAGCGTAACGAGAGAGAATAAAGATTAGGGATCGAGAGATCGCTAAGTAGATTCTTCTTTTTCGGATGAAAAATTTTTTTCCGCAACGCGCGGAGATTACTTAACAACGCGACGAGCAAAGAACGAAAGTTTGATAAAAAAAAGATAATATTTTCACGCGGACCTATCGTCTCCCGACACAATACACGTGGACACGGAATAACCACTTCTGTGTTCAAACTTTTTCTTAAAGGGGAATGAAAAATGTACGTTCGGTTTTCCTTTTTTTTTCTTTCTTTCTTTTTTTTTTTTTTTTTAGAGGAAATACGATACAGAGGTGAAAGAATTTCCCGCGCGTAAACGAAAGAGCGGCATAAAGAGAGAAAAAGAGAGAGAGAGAGAGAGAGTGTATGTGTGTATGAGAGAAAGGAAGAACAATGAAAAAGTAACGAAACGAAAAGAAAAGACGAAGAGAAATCAAGGGAAAGATTGACGAGTTAGCAGTTGTGCCGCGTCACCTCTCCATCCGATTGCGCAATCCCGAAGCTCTGTAATTTCGCAAATGGAGTCCGTACCGCACGATCTCTCCCTCAAACGTAATTTAATTGCTCGAATAAGTCTCCCTCTTCGTGCCCTCTTCGTCTCTAATTCGGTAAACAGGGTCCGGAAAAACGTCATAAAAATTGCAGCTCGATCCAACGTCGTCCGGGCCAATCCTCGGAAATTTCTTCCCGTCTCACGGGATCGTGTCGGTTTTGAATCGTCGAATAATAAAGTACTCCGCTCGAAATCGAACGATTGAAACGTCCACCTGTTGTCGGTCTCGATCACCAGGCCTCTCTGTCGATGTCGCGACGCGTCGTTAAGCAACGGGGCCATGGCTGTTTCCGAGCCGTCGAGCGCGATGCCGCGTCGCAGAAAAAAAGAAAAAAGAAGAAAAAGAAGAAGAAGAAAACGTCTCGTTTGAAAGAAGAACTCGACTCGAAAAGCGACTCGCCAACTGCTCGTCTCTAAGCTAAGAGATCGCTAAAATCGATCGTCTCGAGTTCGAACGGTTCTTTCGCCGGATAAACCGATAAATATCCAATCTTGAAGCTGTTGCCTCCCCGATTCCGCCTGTCCCACCTGTTGTGTAGCTCAATTACGCCGCTCTAATCCATATCCTGGCACGTCGTTAGGCCACGAAACCGCGCCAGCACCTGCAACACCCGATGTAACGATGGCCGGCGGGCAAAGGAGGGAGGGATCCGGACTTAGGAAGCTAATGCAATTGTCAACGTAACTAACAATTAGCAGGTTACGGTAACGTGCCGTGACCATGACATCGCCAACTATCTACGTTCTACGATTACCTGGCCAGGGATATCCTCGATTCTCGTTCGAGGATACNATATATATATATATATATATATACATACACCGTTTGCGCAATTGGGATTCACCCAATTCAATCGTATATCCGAAGATTCAGGACGCGTGATGTGTTCGCGTTTCGCGCGATGATCGATAATGCTCGGCCTGTTCGATGTCCGGATACGCTCCGCGCTACGATGATGATTAAAGCGATCAAAATTAATGGACGCGTGGCCCCTGAATTATTGGATTCGTTACGTTTATCGGGGAAATGGGAAGTGGGAAGTTGGCGGAGAGGGGGGAGAATTATCAGGCGAGCCGTCGTACCGATACCGTCGTATTCTTCGGTCGTATCCGGTAATTAGAAGAGAGACGGTAAATTAGTCGATTAGAGGGGGCGCGTTATCGGGGCACAATGTGACGGGTAGGTGGATGAGACGAGCGGACACACGTGGGGAAATGTGGGGCAGGTTAGGCGCGTTAGGGACAACCCATTAACCTCCGTGCTCCACGCTATTACGGAACGGACATATTGCTTCCTGCTGTTGGATACGATGGGCTTAAGCCTCTATCTCAATCTCGCTCTCTCCCCACTCCCCTTCCTCCTCCTTCTCCTTCTCCCTCCTTTCTTTTCCGCCTCCGCGGTTTCATCTAGATTTCCCGCTTTCGCTCTTTATCTATCGCGTCCCATCTCCATCCGTAATTGTTGCCCCTTTTATTTCATTCCTTCTCTCTCTCTCTCTCTCTCTCTCTCTCTTTTCTTTTCGAAGAAGAGATTCCTCCTCCGTATTATGGAATGAATCGAGCTGGAAGGAAATAATTTATTCGCCATTGTTATCGAGACATCTCGAAAAATAATAACTATTAGGCTATTCTATTCTGACGATGCTTGTCTACTTTCTCTTTTCGAGTCTCTAGCGCGCACTTTCGCTTCATCATCCTTCGACGCCCATCTGCCGGATTCGAAGATTTGCCTCGCGAGCGATTGGCGAACTTGGTAAACGACGGAGTTCCGCGAAATTCGCGGGATGGCGTGATTCGAGGGAGGAAATGGCCGATCCCGCGTTGCTCCGCTGTTAGAAAGAAGCCTGGAGGGCACGTCGATTGGGGGGGGAGGTAGCAGTGACTCGCTAAGGGCGACAATTACCTTCGTTCGGGGCCGTCGTTTCTAAACGAGACGCCGGGGTAATCGAGTGATCCTCTTTCGACGGCGATAATATCGGAATCCGTATTCAGAGCAAAGAGCTCGAGGCGTTCGCTCTTTCCTCGTCTATCATCCGATCGCTGCATCACGACCGCGCCCTCCTCCTCCCCGTTAAATGCGATCCTCGCAGAGATCCGCGAGCCGATTCTTCGCGCCCCCGTGACTTGTTTAATGAAAGGATGGAAAGGAGCGAATTTGAAAGAAGCGCGAAAAGTGGAGAGACGAATTTCGATGTTCTATTGCTTCCAATCTAGCCCTGTTATCTTTGAACCGACAGGAAAGAAAGGTTTTTTCCTGGCGGAAAAAAAGGGGCGAATAATCGGGTTATCGAACAGAGAGGGGGAGGGCCCCGAATCGAAAGAAAGAAAGGAAGGAAGAAGGTCGGAAGGCGGAGAAGGGGGACGCGTGATTAGACGAGATGCGAGTAGACAAGCAGAGAAAGAAGGGTCGAACTCGAGGGAAGCCTTGGAGTGCGGCGAAAACGAAGCAAAAGTAATAGAGTGATCCTCCTTTGTGGGCTGATAGGGCCGCCCGCGGGACTTCAATTCGAGGGATGGAGAAGTATAGTAGCTCGAACGGTTTCGTTTGCCTTGGCTCCCTCGTGATTCCCCTAGATTACCGGGGGGTAAACTCGATTTCGCCGATTTCGGGGTCACGGGAACGAGCGACCGATTGCAGGAACGTCGCTCGACGCCTTCCATTTTCTTCGCGAAATTGCCAGCCAATTTTCGGGATAACGGGCAACCAACCGCTGCCGTGAACGCTGTCAACCGCTAATTTCCAATCTTGCACGCGTTTCGTGACCGTGATACGTACGAGAGATTGCGAGCGGACCGTTGCGTATCTTATGGAGCATCAAGGAAATCAAGCTTCGCCAAATTTTATTAGGAAGTAGTTGGAAGAGGATCCTTCGAACCTTCACTGTCTCCTTTCACGCGATCGTTAATACAAAGTTGCGATTCGAACCCCCTCGAGCCACTCGTTCCTACCGGATCTCTCTCTCTCTCTCTCTCTCTCTATTTCTGTGAAAAGCGGCGGCAGAGAAGGTCGAGTTTTTGCGAGAGAAAAAATTTCATTTAGAAAAGTCGCGTTTCCCCGATCTCGCTCGACGTCATTCAGCTCCCGGTTAACGCGAAGCGACGACTCATTAGGCGAATTCATCGGTGCAAAAAAAAAAAAAAAAAAAATAACTCTGAAAGCTGTCTGTCACGAGATCTCTGCATTAGGATCGCCTCGTATCTCTGTTAACCAGGAGCACGGATTAAATCGCGCTGTATCATATCAATCATCTCGTTGAATTTTTAATCCCATTCTGTCGGCGGCCGATCCGGTCAGGATTTAATTCAAAAAAACCTTTGAAACTTTTCGAGCTCGTTCCGTTGATTTTGAAACGCGATGGGTTCCGCGATGGCCTCTGTCGGGAAACAGTCGGGAAAAATTAAAAATTAGCCTTCGATAAATCTGGTGCCAGAATCGGGTTCCTTATTACTCGAGCCAGGATTTCCACGATTCCAGGATTAACTTACGACTCCCTCGTTTCATCCCGCGTGGTTCGCACCGACTCAGCGTTTTCGCGATCGAGGCTCGCCCGAAGGTGCACCTTCTCCCGCCGAGAATCTCGAGGGTCTTTAAGGGCAGGAACGGAGTTAATCGTCGACCGGGAACGCGATGAAAGCGCGCCAGAACTCTCTCTCTCTCTCTCTCTCTTTCCTCAAAACTTTCGTTCCGCCTCGAAATTACTGCGCAATTTTAATTCGTCACTTAACGATCGTCAAAGGTTCTTCAGCTGAATACCTTGGAAATTTGTCCTGTTGAACGTTTCAGCGATAATTTCTTCGGCCAGTAGCGAACGATGATATTAGATTTATTTATTTTCCCGCCTCTCCAGTTTATTTATTTTAAGAATTTGAAAACACATCCGTTTCTTATTATTATTATTAACGATTTCTTTCGCCCACGATTTCTCACCGCGACACCTTAGACCGCGATTAACCTTAAACTCGAAGCAACCACGAAACGTGGTTACGTTTCTAACCTAATTTTTCACTGTTACACACAGATGTTGGACGTGAAAGACACAGGAAGAGGCGTGTTCGTGTGCAGCAGCCCGGGTCCTGATCCGTACACGTCGCAGGATCTCTACAATCCTGTCTACGAGGAGCTCAGCAACGGTGAGTAATACCGGCCAACGATCAAATATGCGTTTCGATTGCCCGTGCAATATTCCAATTTGCACATCGGCCAACTGGATAAAGGTCTTAAAACGTTCCCCTCCTCCCCCCATATATAAACGCCAAACCACACGCTGCTCTCCATTCTAGATGAGACTCGGCTGTGAAGACTTTGAGGGGTAGAGAGCGCGAGCGATCTTCAGGCTCGAGCTCGGCCCAGGCGGAATTCGTAGGTAGGATCCGAGTGAACCCGATTAACCCATTTGATTGAGCTGTAAGAGTTAAATCCTAAGGGTGTTCTTTGCCGTTTCAGCTAACACCAGAATTGCCACACCAGAGCTTCTTTCTTTGCCTCCCGATTAATCGTGCCATTTACCTTTCCTTAACTCTCGAGCTAAACCGCCAAGTTACCAAATATTGGCGACCGGGAGCAAAGTTCACCCTCCGTTCTCGCAAGAGTTTTCCAAAGTCTTCCATCCCCTCCTCCCCCAGAAAAACTTTTCTCTCCCCGCCAAACAGAAGACGTAACAGAAGAAAACAACACGTTCCCCTCGACCGATGCAACGACCGACCAACTTTCAACCGTTCTCCCTTTGCCATTCGTCATTTTTTCTCCCGCCCGCTTATCTCCCAATTAATTCGGCCAACTTCTCCGCTCGGACGAATCAAGTTGGCCGTCCGCCGTCTAATCTCCTCTGGACCGGAATCGGAAGCTGTTCATCTTCTTCCCCGGGTGTATCTTGTTCCTTTCACGGCCGACCTATCTTGATAGCCCCGAGGACCCTCCGGGTGTCGCGCATCGGGGCATCCTCCTCCTCCTCCTCCTCCTCCTCTTCCTCCTTCTCCTCCTTCCACTCCTCCGGCTCCTTTGGTTGGAAGGAGATAAGCGTGACACGACCTCTGACTTATATTTCCCATTAGTCGGATAGCTAATTAGCATGGTGATGAGACTTTCGACGTTTGACGAGGACGCGGTAATCGAATACCCGGTTCGTTGCGCCTCGCTTCAACCACCGATTACACGTATTATGCGAGAACGTATATATATATATATATAACCTTCCCGCGATAATTCGTCTTTGTTAACGTCGCTCTTGTCCGCTTTTCCGTGGATAAAAAGAGGTTAGCTCGAATCTCATCGGTTCGAGTCTTTGAATTTTTAACTTCGACTCGTGCGCGTGTACGGGACTGACACACATTGGTGCGCAATTATATAGGAGCGTATACTATGTGCAGACGTATATATATATATTTCGTGGTTTCTAAATGATTTCGCTGGCCAACAAATTCCACTTCGTCCCGCGAAATTCAGCTTCGCTCCCACGGGAAATCCTAGTTTACTCGGTATCGTTTAAACCGATGATAAATACGGGAAGATATAAAATAACGGAGATTAAAAGTGCAACCGCGGTAATCCGAGAAGCATCCTCGAGTTTTTTCCTCTCCCCCTCTATTTCTCTTTCTTCCTTTTCTTTTCTTTTCTTTTTTTTCTCTCTCTTTCTCTCTTCTTTTCTCTTTTCTCTCCCCTCCCCCGTATAAATAAAAGACGTTGCGTCCTGAAACGAAGCGGGGACGATACATCTCTGCAGACTCGAGGGATCGGCAAACAGCAGGAACCGTAACGTTGATTAGAACCGATCCGATAAACTTCAAACTTCTTTTAACCGTCTTTTGTATTTAATCTCTTTTTCGATTTCTCTCTCTCTCTCTCTCTTCGTTTCACGACAAAATGCGCGACAATGCATCTCGAGATCTGCATCACCGGGAATGCGGGAATCGAATGCATCGCTCTCTCGTTTCGCCAGTTTCCCTTTTGTGATCGGAGAGGCGAAGTTTATCGAACGCGCGTTATCGCGTGGGGTTCCCATATTGTTTTCCATTTTTACGCGAAATATGGAAGATGGGGGGGGAAGAAAAAGAAAAAGAAGAAAAGAGGTGGAAAAGAATCGAAACGTGAAATTGGGTGAACTCGTGTATAATTGGAAATGATGGAAAAAATAAATTCATCGCGCGAATAAAATGGTAGTTTTGATTTTTAACCGGCCGCGTAACCACGCTTTCCTCCTTTTTTTTTTTTTTTTTTTTAATGACTCCGATGTAAACCGAGTTTATTCCCAGCGAGCGTCGAATTGATGTATCCTGCGCGATCGCGAGTGTAAGCGTGGCTCAATTGTCGAAATCGTAAGAGGAGAGAGAGAGAGAGAGAGAAAGATTGGAGAGGACAAAGGAAAACAGGGAGAACAAGGAAGAACAAGGAAAGCTCGCGATTGGAAACGTGACATCGATCAGACGCCACGCAAGTATCCGTTTCTTCCTGTTTCGTTGTTTTCGACTGTAATGACGGCAGCACGCTTCCCTTTCCGTGGGATACTTTCACTTAACAATCGTCCCATACTCCCCTCCCCCCATTCGCCATTCGCTTGGCAAAGTTGGAGCACGAATTTAAATGAAACGACGACCACGACAACGGGACGGATCTCTCTAACTAATTAATTCTGACACTGATCCACCGACAAGCTGAAAATTGAAAGCACGTTCCCCCGATTCGATTCGATATCATCCACTCCGATATAATCGTAACTTTGACACGCGAAAGAGATTGTCTGTTAATTAATTAACGAACTGTCCAATTAATTATCGTATCCGCGGGCGAGCAACCACCCCGCGCGGCACTTATAAATTATTCATTCCGTTCCAGGGGACCATCCGGAAACGGACGAGGAGAGCGAGTTGAACGCACGGAATCGGCTTCACAATCATCACCGCCATCATCATCGGCCCTCGTCGAAACCGGGCAGCGAGGACGAGTTCGCGGAAGACGAGCTGTCGGTTGGTGAACCGTCCGAGGCGAGGATGCTCACCTCGACGGGCCCGACCTGGGCCACTTGTCCAGCCGGTGGCAGGCCACCGCGAGAGAGACGAGGGAAGAGCCCCAGAAGCCTGGACAGGCACAGGAGGGACAAGAATCACGACGTGGGCGAGTTCCACGAGGGGATGCTGCTTGACGCGCTACTTCAACTTTATCCCAGCGTCGCGGGTAAATTTCGAATTTCTATACTATAAATAACAGGTTGGGAAGAGAATGACGAGTCGAAGATGGAACCGAGAGATTCGAATTGATTGGTTCCCGTCGATTTCAGGTGTGGCTGGCACCCGATCGAATAGCAATCAACGACAACAGTCCGTCCCATCGGTGGCCCACAGATTACCTTATTTCGTGCCACCGATGCCAGCGACGCAGGCTCTCAGGGTCGAGGAGAACCCGTACGAGAGCGTGCCGGTACTCGGCCCCCTCCATCATTATTCGAGTCAGAGCAGAAGCAACAAAGAGAGGTCCCGCAAGTCGAACGACAAATACAAATACACAGCGCAATACGGGGGATCCGAGTATTACGGATTGCAAAACCAGGACGCTGCCCCCGTTTACACGCAAGTGGGTAGCGAGTACTCGGACACCTACTCGCAGCCGACCGACCGCCTCTACAACGAGGACAAGTACACGCAGCCGGTTTACTACGCGCCACGCGACACCGAGCAAATTACTTCCGGCAGACTGTATCAAGGCCAGCCGGACAGCAGTTTCGGCAGCGACAGCGGGTACAGTCATCACACTTCCGGTACAACTGGGACAACCGGCACGCGCAGCAGTAACTCGAGGACGAATCACAGGAAGGACAAGCATCGAAATTCTCATCACTCCCATCATTCCGCGGACTACATCGTATCTTAATAGGGAAGGATAGTCGCGTGGATCGGAGCAAGAAAAAGAAAAAAGAAAAAAAAAAAAAAACGTGGTTTCTTTTCGAAAGGAAGCGTATAGATAGGTATAGATAGAAGAAAAGATGGTAGATCGTGTAGATGGTAGTAGTTCGATCCTTCGATCGAAGAAAAAAAACTTGTAATACTTTTCTAAAAAGTAGTGATTTTTATTTATTTTGTAAATTGTTTCCTTCTTGTTGTTTTTTTCTTTTTTTTTTTTTTTTTTTTTTTTTCGAGATTATTTTATTACTCTCATACGTGGGCCGATAATGAGAGCTCGCGTGATGAAACAACGTGATATATAGTATTTTAATATTTTGAAAAATGTATCGTTAATATCGTATAATAGAAGATATTGATTATCGTAGGAATGTGTTGTATCGGTGTGTTGAGTTTCATTTCAGAGAGAGAGAGAGAGAGAGAGAGAGAGAGAGAGAGAGAGAGAGAGAGAGGAATTCGTTCGAGAAACGACTCGAAGTGAATATCAGCAAGAGCAATAGCAAGAGAGAGTATATTATACATATATAAATCGTATTATAGGAAACTGAACAGAACACTCACAGGAAACAGTGATCTCTTAGTGATTTAGCAAGACTAACAAATTATTTGTAATCTAACGAGACTCAGGCTGGTACCAAAGGATGCTAATAAGATAACTTCGACTTTTTAGCCTTCTAGTTTGTAATTTATATACGAAAGTAGAGCTACTCGCGAGAATGATTTTTAACAATAACGAATTTCGTGTGAGACGTGCGACTTTCGGGAAGAAGACGATTCTACGAATTAGAATCGAAAGATACAATTGAGGAAGACGAAACCGATTCACTGTCAAAACGATCCTAAATAATTCTGCCAAGACTGCCATTGATTAATATATACGTTAAAAAGAAGTATAATTCGCCCACGTGCTCTTGCACATTCCACAACGCGATATCAGCATCAATCGAATTGTAACATACTAGCACTTAAATAAAGAAGAAGAAGAAGAAGAAGAAAAATAATAACAATACTTCGAAGCACTTAGAGAGAGAAAAGAAAGATAAAGATTCGTAGCAATACACGCACATCGGTAGTTATACACCAATGTAACGTTTTCTAAACGTTTAAAACGTACTATCGTTTTAATACTACGTTAATCGAGTCGCAATTTTTCTTCGTCAATTAATAACCAAGTTACGATGATCATCCCGGATAGCATTTACGTGGACAAAGCTTTTCGAACGCGAATGCTCAAAGGGAGCAGCTCCTATTTTTTGCAATCTCGTACGAGGTCACGGCGCGTCTCAATCAGAAAAAACCATTGGAAAGAGAAAGAGAAAGAGGAAGAGAGAAGGGGAGAAGAAGAAAAAAAAAGGAGAACGAGGGGAAGAGGCTTTTCGCAAAAGCCTTAATGCTTCTGCAAAGAGAATACATAGCGTTCCTTCTGCGAGCCCTTTCTACTGCATTTCGTCCCACATTCTCAAAGCTTCGACCCGCGAAACATTATCTGCAACCTCGGCTGCATAACTTTTCGTGTGTCGCGATCTGTTTCCTTTTCCGTCAAATCAAGATCAAGCTTACAATAACTTATCGTTTCTTGCATAGAGGGGAAACAATTCTTTTTGATGAAACCATGAAGTCGCGTCTCGAAGACCCTTTTCCTCGCAGAAAGAACGAGAAGAGGATACACGACCATTGAGCGACCGTTAATAATACACGCTTCTTTTTTTTAGGGGGATGTAGTCTTTTTTTCTTAGCCTATTCCTTTCTTAAACGATAATCTTTCGTTCCTTTTCGTAATGATTATTAACGTTCTCGCGTGTTTCCTCTTCTATTTTACACGCGTGTCAGGATAGACTCGTAACTACCGGTAGTCGCACGATTTTCCGCTCGCGAGGCGCCTCGATCACGCTACCAGAGAGACAGACCAAGATGTGACGGATAACCAAGGGACAGTGTTCTTATTATAGGCTGTACAGGCATACACGCTGGTACATATGCATATACATATAAATATACATACATATATATATATATATATATATATACATACAGATGCAAGTATAAGTATACATACTATAAATGTAAGAAAAACGAATAAATTATTCGCGAATGACCCCGTTGTAAATATTAAATTATACGAGAAGCGAAGGGAGAGAGGAAGGGAGAAGTGTGTCAGGATCACTCCTGATATAGCGCAGCTGTATCATATCGTTATCAGACTTTCTCGCATGTGCGTGCGTGTGTGCGTATGTGTGTGTGTGTGAGAGATGATGAATGATGCGTGGACCGAACGACGAGCAAAAGACGAGAAAAAAACAAAAAAAAAAACGAAAAAAAAAAGAGAAAGAAAAAAAGAAAAAAATAAGATCACAGAGAGAATCGATTTAATATATATACACATATAAAATATATAATTTTTAAATTATTTATAAAGAAGACAGCGTCTCATATCGCCGATGATTTACACGAAGATACGAGGTGTACACGAGAAAGAGTGATAGAGAGAGAGAGAGAAAGAGAGCAAAGAGAAAGATAAAATGAAACGACGATGGAAGGAAGCGATTCTATTTCAAATTCTCGCGCCAATCTCCCTTCTCCGCTTCCCGATATACTTGTACACTCTTTAGATGCATGTAGAGCGAATACCTCACGAGAAAAGAAAAGAAAAGAAAAAAAAAAAAAAGAAAAAAGATCACTCTGTTGTAAATATAATTTTATATTATACCTACGGGCAGCGAAAAAAAAATGAAGTGTGTGACTTAGCGGACACGTTTCTCACGCGAAACACTTTCCCTCTCGACTCGTCCCTTATCTATTCTTCTCTTAGCTTAAAGGCGGTACGGTAACAACGGCTATCCTGGTTCGAACAGCTATCCTTTCTTCGTGATTATCCTTCTATTCCTTTCTGCTGTTAATCTCGATTCGAATCTGGCGGCAAACCAACAATGAGAAATTTAAAATTCTAATTGGCTCGATTGGGTTCAATGCGGTATAATTCGAGCGTACGCTCTTTTCCACGCGATATGAAAACCGCGAAAAACCGCGGAACAGTATCGATCCGCGGCCGCGTAGCACACAGGGATACTCGAGAGGGAACGAGTTCGTGGGTGAAAAATAAAGGTGAACTGTAGGTGGTATTACACGTACTTATCGAGGAATGGAAGCGCACGACCAATCACGTGTGTATGATCAAAGATGCGTACAATCAAAGAGTGCAAAAGAAAAGAGAGAGAGAGAAAGAGAAAGAAGAGAGGGAGAGCAAGAGAAAGAAGAGAATGAGAGGATGGAGAGAAGGGGAGGGAGGGAGAGAGAGAGAGAAAGAGAGTGAGAGAGAGAAAGAAGGAATGAAAGAAAGAAAGAAAGAAATGGGGGAAAAAAGGCGAGTCGCGTTCGATCGGTTCGCGGCGTGGAAACTCGCGTGGAAACAAAGAATCGAAGCCACGCATCACGCAACTGGGAAGAGGGACAAACGCTTTTTGTACGATTTTACGTCCATGTTAGTCAAACCGTTTTTCAAAACCGTTTTTTATATATACATAAGTACATAAGTATAATATGTATAACAGGCGCATGTACAGTAGAAACGACGAAACTTAATTTATTATCATTGTTCTTATTTAACAGGGGATGCCGTTCTATCCCCTATCGGCAATCTGCAATTATATGTATATTCGCTACCGAGTACTTTGTCGCAGTCGAAAATGTTGTTACATTGACATTAACGAGGATCGATGTAAAATGTATTGATTATTATTATTATTATTATTATTATCATTATTATTATTATTATTACCATTATTATCATTATTATTATTAGTTATCATTATCATCATTATTATTATTATTATTATTATTACTTGTTGTGCATCGCGATCACACACAAATGGAAAATGGGAGAGTTTGATTTCGTCTTTCGTTTTTCTTTTTTTTTCTTCCTACCGAATTTTCGTTGGCCGGCCAGTTATAATAATACGCGAGAACGATGGAAGATGATGATCACTCACGAAAATCTGGCAATGATAAGGCGCGCAACGAACGAACGAACGAACGAAAGATCTCTTTCCCTTTTTTAAAAAAAAAGAAAAAAAAAAAGAAAGAAGAAAAAACGCGTATACGAATCGCGAGATTATTAATTTATTGTTGCGTTCGAAACGGGAGAGAGCGGAGGTGTCACGTTCCTCCCCTTCAATCTCGCTAATTTTAGCTGCGATTTAGCGATATAGGCAGAACAGAAGACAGTGAAAAAAAAAAAAAAAAGTCATAGGCACTAGAGTACCTCGAAAGATAACAAGTAGCACTCTTGAAAGTTAGCTTGCACGGACGTTCTCCTTTTCCATCGCGCCGCCTTGCAATTAAAACGAGGAAGAAGAGGAGGAGGAGGAGGAAGAGGAGGCGGAGGCGGAGGTGGAGGTGGAGGGGTGTGGATCGGGAGTGGAATCGGCGGATGAATAGGAAAGGGCGGAAGATCGATCGTCCGAAGGGACGTGGCGGATGAGACGCGAGAGTCGGTGAATCGTGACGTGATCGTGTAAAAGAGAGCACGCGAAAATCGGCCCGATCGATGGGGAGAACACCAGCTCGCAGAACAGGGTAACTAGCTCTAACATCTATCTCTTACATCACTTAAAAAAAAAAGAAAAAAAAAAATGAAAAAAAATAATTACTGAAAAAAAAAAAATCTCTATCACACTCGTTCACCTTATGGTATCACAGGTTCACTTTAATCACAAATGTCGGCCAAGGCTAACTCGAAACACTATCACACCTTCGTACTAATAAACGATTTACTATTCAATTTCACATTTTATGCGTCTGTGTGATGATTTTATCCCATCCTTTCTTTTTTTTTTTTGTTTTTCTTTTGTAATTTCAACTTTAATCTTCCTTCTTCGATTTCCCTTCTTTTTAATGATCATTATATATATATATATATATATGTATATATGTGTGTTATATGAAAAATTAGGTCGAAATATCGGATGAATATTTAAAAAAAAATGAATAACGATAACGCGTAAACAGCGTATATCGACGAGTCGACAGAAATAAAAAAGAAATTATGTGTAAGTAATCTATAACAACATTGAATGATGGGGATAACTCAATCGTAAGTCCAATTTCGCGCGCATATTTTCCATTAAGCATGCATCGGTTAGCACGAATGTAAATTTCATTTGGAAATCATTTGTCACGGTATAAACTTTTCATCATTTCGAATGCATTTACCATACAAAATTCCACATCCGACCGAGAATCGCGCGACCGGAAATCCAATCGAAATTACATTGTTATCGGCTTCGAGATCGAGTTTCGATATCTCGTCGAATGCTGGAGCGAAAATTATACCTGAAAACTCCAGGTCTCTCGATTTTTCAGAGAGCAAAAAAAAAAAAAAAANAAAAAAAAAAAAAAAAAGAAAAAAAAAGAAAAAAAAAATCCATAGAAATCTAATTACGTATTTCTAGCACGCATTGGGATTGGACTACTGATTATAATATGTTTTCCGTAACTCTCTCGTTCGTTTCGAATTAAAAAAAAAATTTCTTCTCCCTTTTTTGTCTCTCTCTCTCTCTTTCTCTTTTCCTTTCCTTTGTCATTCCTCTTCCATTGTCTCTCTCTCTCTCCCTCAAAAACGAACAAACGAACGACGGAAACACACGTGACGAGAATAAAAGTAATTAATTGCACCCTAATTCATCGAGATGCACGTGATCGCGACAAACTGAAACGTTGCAATTATAATTGTAATCAATCTCTTTGTTTGCCGCAGCTTTCTGAAAAAAAAAAAAGAAAAAATCAATTTCCAGTTGATATCCTCACTTTTTCTTTTAAAAAAAAAAAAAAAAAAAAGAAAGAAAAAAAAATCGGAACTCGAGAAAAATCTTTACCAAGATTTCTTTGATGAATAGAAGTGCTCGAGTGTCTCTAAAGGGGATGAATTCGTTGGGAAATTTTCATTGGGGTTCCTCGCCGTCAACTTTGAAGCAACGAAACATTATTAATTAAGGTAAGAGAGAAAGAAATTAATTATAAGCCCTTTAAGACAACGGATGACGGAAAATCTTCCGGGGGAGGGGGGAGTAGTTCGGAAAATGAACGAATCCAGGGGATGAAGGTGCGAGAAACGGGCAGCTGTATGCAAACAAGAACCGCATGACTGAGCAGTCGCGATGATCAATATTAATGAAAATCAGGCGCGACGCCGGGATGAATAGCTGGAGCTACTTGTGCATAAAATACCCCGGCCGTGTTGTCTTCTTTCAACGTCGGGATTAATCATAACTTGGCAATATTTCGGCTTAAATTAAATTTTGCCAACGACACCGTTTCCTTGTATCCTAAACTGGCCTTTAATTAAACAGGTTTCTCCCAGTTCCTTGGAGAACGTTTCTATATAAATTAAACGCGATAAACTCTTCAGCTTTGATACAAACAGCATGGCAATTTCGTTTTCTCTCCCCTTCCTCCCCCTCTCCTCGTCCGACCTCGGTTAAATTTTCTCCCCTTGATACGATTTACCTCTGGGTCAATCCTCGCCAATCCTTCAGCGGGTAAATAACGAAAAGAATCCCGTAAGAAACAATTCCATAAACTCTGTTTTTCAACAGAGCGGAAATAATTTCTTTAATAAGAGGTATATACGAAGATTCCTCGGGTAACAGATGTTGCGAGTCGTCGACGAGGAAAGAATCAAAAATAAACGCGGGAAAGGGATGGTCGAGAAGAGGCAGAGGGAGAAGATAAAGTTAGAAGGGAGGGAAAAATATTGCTATCGAGATAGGGAGGAGGATGAAATTAAGAGGTCGCGATTCTTCGAGGGCAAAAGAAAGGAACTCGACGGAGGAGGATCAAGGGTGAAATCGTATCTCGACGACTTTTAAGAGACAGGAAATTTTCGATTTCTTCGAGTCGAAGCGATGTCAAGACGAATGAATTTTCAAAACGTAAGGATTTAATGTGATTTTTTCGAGAATGCTCGATCATCTTCCCTCACACGCTTTTTTGCATCTCCGTGTTTCTCTTAGAGAAAAGATTACAGTTCTAACGGTTGCGAACGAACGAGACCCGCAATTAACACCTGTGCTGTGCGTATATACATATTTCTTGATGAATGCGCGCATCTCTGCACGTTGACCACAGTCAGAGGGAGGGAGGGTAAAACGTGGACTCGGCAAGTACCTAAAAAGGGGAAAAAGAAAAGCCAGCGGCGACGCTAATTGCGCAATGGACGAGTGGAGGCGACCCTTTAGAGAGGCTTTCTCGCGTTTCTAAGGAGCGTGGTGAAAAGGAAGTGACGACGCAGCCAGACGCTTACAGACCACCTACAGGCCCACTGCGCTCGTTCCGCCGCCACGTTTCAAGTGGCGAAAATAATGTAACCACCGGTGTAACGAAGCTTTCCTACGCGGTAATCACTACTCGCGAGATCCTCGTTTCGCGAGACAGAGACGAGAACGCCGTACCCTTTTCCCCCTTTCGGGAGGGGAAGAAATTTCCATGATTCACGGATTATTTTCGCGCGTCGATCCAGGAAATCGAAATACGCAGGTGGTGCGTAACGAGTTATACTTGGAAATACTCGATATGGAGAGGACCGCTTTAAAACGCGAATCCGCGGCAAATGTGTACCACGCGACACAATCATCGACCGATTTATACAGGCAGATTTGGAGAGAAGGAGCATCAACAGGAGGGGAAAGTTGGATGGAAACGCGGTGCAAACGCGGTTTAATCCCCGGATTTCGGGACGTTTTAAATTCCAATTATAGGAGCGGGGAGGGGGAGACGCGGACCACGTCGCTCGTACGTGTAAATATGCGCTTCGATTGTCCGGTCGGTCAATAAAATTCTGTATTCCGAATATATGTGCTGGCAAGCGGAGAGAGGCGATGTCACGCGGGTAGGAGGCACCGCTAATAATTAAATGCCGGCCGGATTGGTCCGGAACGTTGTTTTAATCCTGTCATTACCCACAATGACGATAGTACCTGCGCCGCGGTCATTCATTGAGGCGAGTCAATTACGGGAAAGCATTATCGAGTTTCGAAGGGTGTAAAACGGAAATAATGATATTTTGATCGCGACCGGCCCCCCTCCCACGCTTTTCGATCGATGCGGTGTAAACCACTCCCCCTTTTGTCAAAGTGACGAAGTAACTGTGAGAATGCGTGTGCAAACGGTCAAACGCGCCGCTGATTTATGCACACCGACATACTATTCGCACCGCGTAATTCGTCGGTGATCGAATCGAATCGATTGATTCGACGAGAATGTCCCCCGCGAAATAAAGAAATCCACACCGCTCGTTGATGAAACGTTCCAAGGGGGAGGAAGGGAGAGAGAGAGAGAGAGAGAGGGAAGGGTTTACATTATTTCGTTAAAATCGATAATCAATTCCCCTGTCCCCGACACGCCGTACATTTCCACGAAATAAATGTCCCTTTCAACACCGTTGACAGTTAACGTAAAAACTGAAAACACGATAATCCTATCGATCGAAGCGAGTGAAACTATTTCAATGGGGAGGGAGGATTTTCAATGTGTAAAATATCCCCATAATATGATATTCCGTATCTTTCATCACCCGTCTATTCGCGATCGAAAAGCGAGCCAGGGCAAAGCGCATGGATCCCTTGTTTTTTATCAGGATCGCGTGGCGGTGATAATTAATAATAGCGCGGATGCCTAACGGTGGTCCGATCCGTATAAGATACATTGGCCATGATTTATGAGAGCGTAATGAAGCCTGTTCCCTGCAGGAGCCTCGAGAACCGGGAGGGTATAAGCGGTCGAAGGCCCGCACCAGCAAGGATGCGAGGGAAAGGGGAGGAGGAAGAGCGGTGGAAGATGCTTCCTTCTTGGGTGCAATAACGCGTGTCGGATTAAGGAGGGAGAACTCCATCTGGTAAAGATGTCCGACACTGTAAATCGTGCATCCACAACTACCTGCTCATTTCGCGCACGGAGAGGAGTTAACGACCGGCTAAAACACCATATTTCTAAGTCGTCTCTTCCACCTGCCGGTTTTTTCTTTCATCTTCCTCCGGAGGAAGAACCGTATATCGTCCGTTATTAATCGTGATTAACTGTGAACATGCGCCACGGACTGTGAAATAAATTTTGAAAAATCAGATTAGATTTGACAAAAGTTGAAGATTAATTAGAAATTTTGCAAACATCTTTCTCCCAGTGTTTCTATAAAATTGAAAAGGCGACGACACTTACGGGGAGTAGGAATCATTCGAAATTCCCCTCTCAGGAAGGGAACAGTCGAAAGAAAGTTGGTCTGATGAAAATTTATGCAGGGTCGAATGGCCGGACACGACATCCACGGGGAAAGGTACGCCATGCCGGCTTGTTTTATATTCCGCGGTTGGATATCACGCAGCCCCTTTCCTTCTTTTCTAGATGGCTCTTTGTTAAAAATTTACGAAAGAACGTTGCTACAATCGATACGTCCCTACTCTCTTCCAATAATATCAGACAGGGATGATGCGACTCGCGTCTCGAAAAACGTCGTGAAAGTTTCAGTTTTCTGTGGGACTCCCCTCCGGGTATAAATGAAACGAGAACGTTAAAAAATTGACGAGGCACGATGATTCCCAGTTTCGGGCAAAATCTAAACGCCCGTAACTCGAACCCACGTTGCTGTTAAGTTTCTTCGCGAAGTTGGCAA
The DNA here is from genome assembly GCF_014066325.1 of Apis laboriosa. NCBI lineage: Eukaryota > Metazoa > Arthropoda > Insecta > Hymenoptera > Apidae > Apis > Apis laboriosa. Next base: position 4,741,943 of record NW_025222928.1, on the reverse strand, counting down.
GAAAATTTACACCCTGAAAAATAAAAGGGGAACTCGCGCGATAGGCGTTCTTAACCATCCGGTATGGAGGTGATAAAAAAGTCAACTCTGGCGAAGTGTTCGCCAAACGAGTTTCATTTCGAGCAGGAAAGAGAGAAAAAGGAAGAGAAAGAGAGAAAGATACTTTTTACAGAGTTATTCCACAATTTCCTCTGCAACTTGGACCGTAATGGACTGCGTATATCATATTTATTCCGCATGAAATAACGATTAGACGCATTAATTAACAATAAACTGAGGATTTTGGGCGGTTCGTGTGCATCGATGAAGGGGAAGAGCCACGCTGCTCGAGACATAAAACGCGACCCGCTTACGTATTCCGGGATGTACCACGAGCCGCCGTCGTCAGAATCCGACCGGAAAGAAACGAGTCTCGTCGAGTCTTTCATAACAACGTAGACCACTTTCAGTGTGGCCAACCTCGCCGCCGCACCGTGTAACGCAATGACATTTGTCGCGCTAGGAAATTCGTGCGCTCCCCTAATTGCACATATTTTCATTCTTACGTTTCCTCCTGTCGACGTTTACGTGTTCCTCTTTCGCTGTTCCGTGCAATTTGGAAAGGAACGCGTGTACGAGGCCACGAGCCTCGAGGATTTCGAACTAATTTTGTGGCGGCCGACTATCTCTAGGCGACATCGTAGGGCCGAACGTTGAAAAGGCATTTAGGCAAAATGGAAAATTACTCGCGTTCCTCGCGATAAAACGTATTCTTTCCACCGTTCGGCCTCGTTCTCGAATAATTACCGCACCGACCGCGCAACTCCAGCCGACAAATTCTTCGCCCCGACCGGGTCGAAGAGAAGGGTCGAAACGAAATTACCAAATTAGCCGGGAGTGTTGCACGGCACCAGAAGCACGAAATTGCCGGCCGGGAGAATCGGCGCTCGCACAACTCGGAGAAATAACAGGCCGATGTGCCCGTTGAAAATAAAAGGGCCAACGCAACGCTCGTTTCAATGTTCTCTTGATATCAATCTCCTCGTCTCGACCGAGGAAACGAATCGGCGGGGAGCGAAATAGGGGTATGAACCGCTGCTACGATAACATCAGGTTATCGTTACGCGAAAAAAAGAAGCAAGAGGAAAGATATCGTCGAAATAAAGGGGGATACAGGTATGTGAGAGTAATTTTGAACATTCGCGAAACGAAACGAGACGAGACGAGACGAGACGAGACGAGACGAAACGACTTCGTCAGTGCTGAACCCTCGTTATTGACGTCCCTGTACGCAGAACTCATTTGCTTAATTACCATGATTACCAGCAACACCGTCGTCTGAGCACTTTCAGTGAAAGGTGGTTTCACCCGCCTGCCTTTTTTGCATGTGTGATACCGTAATTCGCGGAAACGAATATATAACAATGCACGGACGTGTGCACGTAAGTACAGTGATTGCAGACGTAACATTCGGGAATGCATGGTATTGTAGAACGGAACCGACTACGTGGAGCCGCACGCACTTGCTTCGGCGAAGGGAGGACGATTATTAAAAGGGCGAAAGATAATCAATTCCATGGAAAAAAAGAAAAGAAGGATCGCGACGTAGCATTCAATCTTTGATATTCTTCGTCCTTTGTTTCGCTTTGAATGTCGCGCCAATTTTTTTTAAAATTATCCTTATTGAGAAGATAAATTGCACGTATTCCAATAAAATATAAATTATGTTGTATCGACAATGAGCGATTCATCGCAAGGAAAAAGATCTAGCTATCAAAGATCTAGCGTGATCAAAGTTATCGAAAAGAAAATTTTTTTCTTCTATTGATATTCTCAATTTTGTTACTATTGAAACATATTTCGTTTTTACTAATTAATAACTGAAGTAATTTTTTGCGAACGATATTTCATTGATTTTCCTTCTCGAAATATATTTTCTTTATGAATCAATTATAGTTTAACATCCGCTAAATTATATCGAACAAAATATCGTAAGTAAAATAGCTTTATGTTATTCGTATTTGTAATAACATTAAATTCGAGCGTCGATACGTTTGTATAATTGCACGAGACGAGCTTTATCGATGTGCTAGAAAGACAAAGCTTTTTCAAACGAGCACAAGCATCGCAAATATCATTGCGAAATAATTGAATAACGTGCGGAGCGATAATTAACAAAATATCATAGCATAAGCTTATTGTTGTCGCGAACGATTGTCAGTAAAATGCGATTCGATTGGCACAAAATAATATAAAGAAATAATCGTTGTGGCTAATCATGTTCTCATACATGAGACGAAATTTCGAATAATAATTGATAAAAACGAAAGAAATTTATATACAAAATCTTATTAATTCAATAAAAAATTCAAATTTGTGATAATAATTATATAAAATATAAAAACAATTTATATGAAAAATTTTATATTTTATAATTTTATACTCAATGAAGTAAATATTTTGACTAGCGTAATAAATATCTTGAAATCTAAAAATAAGCAATAAAATCGTATCGTCCCTAACAATATAAAATAATACAATATAGATATATAAAAATAAATATACACGAGAAAAAAGAATGAAAAAAATAATCAAGGAAGATAAAAATCCTTGTCAAATCCTTTTTAGATTCAATATTACCAGGAGACTTAACAAAATATAAAAAAAAAAATATATAGAAGAGATGATAAAAAAAAGAATTACAATTGATTTCATATGCTTCGATATATCAGTCTTTATTATCTATTTATATCGGAAAAAATATCACTGAAAAATTTGGATCATCATCATTTTTCATTAATTATATATTACTACATATAATATACGCGGTGTCTGAAGCGAGCTGTTGCGAAGCTGTTTCAATTGTTCTCTCGTTTATTATTCCATTAGATACTACGAATAGTCTTCTCGTTGTCAAGTTATGGTACAAATTATTTATGGAACAAATGTACCCTTAACGTTCGCATATGCAGATTTATTGGAGCTACTTCAGCTCATTATCGCATACGAAATGCGGAATTCGCTTGCTTTAAATAAATAAATATATTTGGACACAACGGTGACCACAAAACGATCGTTAATAGCTTCTCGATATTTATAATTCATATATGCATTTAGGCCATCATATTTCATGGAGAACTTAATTCTATTCCATAGACAAGTCGTGAAATATTTCTGGATTGTTAACATTTAAAAATAAACATTTGAATATATCATTATAGAAATTTGGATAATATTCGCAAGCTCTTTTACAGTCAGGCGAAAAGTTAACCTCGAGTAACATAGGCTGTATCGTTTCTTGTTTCCATTCAAGAATCAAATCGATAGCATATACAGCTCTACTTATTGAGCTTTCCGCAATTCCTCTTGGTGGTTTTTCTGCAATTGCAGCCTCGAAAATTTCACGGAACATGTGCAAAATTTTTGGTTCGACATGCTCTCTCCACGAAAAGTCAGGATACTGCCTTTCCCATTCTATGATAAAATCTGCGCATTTTACGTGACAAAGTGGAGTGTCCTCTGAATAATTCATAACTGTAAAATGTTGTTCGTACACATCGAAATTATTTAAAGCAAATTCTTTATTTGCAAACCTTAGAAAGAAATTTTTGTAAACAAAAACTCTTAAAGGATTTACAGATTTGAGCATTACTATGTATCGCACATCGAATTTAACTTTTCCGATTTCCAGCCTCTCGTATAAAACTGGATTCGTAACATATTTTTGGGCAATCTTTGGCCCTGTGCTAGGTAACCGTAAAATATGGAATAAATTTTTCGTAATATGCGTATCTAATCCTCTAGCAAGATTCCAAGGCTTACAAATCCAATGATTATCTAAACCCATTGATTCCCTTTGTTCAAAATATGTGACAAATTGCACTAATTCTATGCTTAAATTATAAGTAGTTGGTAACCATGTTGGATAAGTTTCAAGTGTGCCGGGATCGTAAGATTTTTTACCTGCTTTTCTTCTGCATACAATTGATAATAAGTCTTTGATTGTTAAAACATTTTCAAATGGAAATTGATTTACAAAAATATTTGGCGATCGAATGCTTAATTCTTTATATTCTTTAAAGTGTGAAGTATACCACAAAATATCCGCGTGGTCTTCATTATTTACGATTTCAAATGCGGAATCATTCAAATATTCATTTACGTATGTGTACTGTGAAAAAACTTTTAATTTTGTATTTCTATCTCTTTGAGGTAATTGTGGATCTACTTTTTCTGGCAGACTTTCACGAATATGACCTGCTAAAAAGTAATTTTCATCGGGTTCTACTTGTGCAAAACTTTCTCCAAGAAATGATGTGTCTATCCAAGGTAACAGTAAAGCTCTTCGTTTTTTTTGATCATTTGTTTGACCTTCTACAAAATCTCTTGTAACTTCTTCATCATAATCAACATCTTTTATAGGAAATAAAAGTGTATAAGTAATACCTTCTGGTAAATATAGGAAAGGCACTGTTCTAAAATTAGGATCATCGCTATGATTTATTGCTGATCCCACTTCATCCATAATATACCAAACTGGCATTCTATCCTCTATTGATCCGCTATTTAAAGAAAAAGATTGATTATATTTCCACATTTCATTCAATACAAAATCTATTTTTTCATCTTCTTCTGAATCAATGTCAAAACCCATTAAGGAACACATACGATCTAATAAACCTGGTATAGTTGATAAATTTTGTTTGGCATTTTTAATATCATATGTCCATGCATGATCTATTAAATAAATATTACTTGGATCTTGAGCAGAAATACCATTCTTATAAGAAACAAAAAGTTTCCAAATAGGATCTCTTGAACTTCTTTCAGCATCATCATAATCAATTCTTGCCAACTGAAATACCATGCCAGAATCAAAAGTTTGACATTGAAGTTTTTTAAATAACACTTGCCAAAATATTTTAGGCACCCCGGACATTTCTAATTGAGGTCGATGCGATTGAAGAAAAGTATTAAATAATCCTATACCATCCATTGCCTATAAACGAAATAAGACAATAATCTAAAATATTACAAATATCATAAATTAATTTATAAAAGTTTTATAAAAAAATTATTACCGAATATAATAAATATAATAAAAAATTATTTAAATTTTTTCCAACTATCAATATTTTAATTTATGAAATAAACTATTTACAAATCTAGAATCTTACGAGATCATAAAATACTTTAAAACATAACCTCTTTTTTCACATCGAAAATTCGATTTAATATTACAGCAATATATAATCACAATTTAAAATAAATGCAATATATGCATTTATTTTTTAACCTAATTATTTTTTCATAATAATTTCTTAAATATAATTTAAGATTATAGTGATAATATTGTAATTGATTGTAAGATCCATAGGGAAATTCGATTTTGGAATTGTTAGATTTAGTAAAGACTACTGTATAGAAATAATAGAATCTATTCTTTCCAATAAATAATACAGTTAATAGTATACTTTTTTTTTTTCATCTTTTTAATGACTTCAGTTTTAATATTTTATAGTTTCGACATCTTTTTCTATATATTATTTTATACATTATCTTCTTTCATATTCGCGTTTCATATTTTCCTTCAATTATACCAATCAAATAATTTTCTATAGATTTATATAAATATTTTTCTTAGGGATTTTATAAGAATGTAGAGAATTTTGTTTCTTGCTAGTACGTTACATTCAAAAAAAGATACGGAACATTAATGGCTGGTTTCGTTCATCCTGTTGGCGCTTAAACTGTTTTCAGTTTGAGCCGGCGTATTGAAAAGTAAACTATTCTTAGCGATTTTATTTGTGTATATATACTTGTAGTAAGTATTTAATATTGTTTGTTACCAAATAGTATACATAGAACATTTTTTTTTATTAATTCACCATAATTTTTTATATTAATCTATCTTCGATTTAACCGCTATATAACGTATTACACGTGGAATAATAATTTTATTTATTACAAAAATTATATATTACAAAAATTAAATTATTTGAAATAGATTAAAAATGATATATATGTGAAATTTAATCATATTTGAATTTATAACAGGATAATTTTAATTTGAGACGATAAGTAAGATTTCTGAAAGATGGTTAAAGCAGTATCGACGAAAAATAAAGATCTAATTTCTAAAAACTCTCTAAATTCACCAAAAGATGGATTTATACATAAAAAAAAGAATCAAAAATTTAAACAAACACCAACAGGTAAAATCCCGTTGATTAATGGATCAAAAGTTCAAAATAATAGTAGCATGAAGCAACAAAATTTACAAATACAAAAAAATAATTTATCTCAAAAGTCTCCCGAACAAAACAAAAAATTAAAAAAGAAAAATCAAGAAAAAAATGACAAAAAGCAAGAGCCTCTTAAGAAACAATCAATAAAGAAAAATGTGAAAGTTGAAGAAGTAGAGTCTGATTCAGAAGATGATATTAACGAGGGTATTAAATTAGAAGGAAGCATAATGGAAAATAGTGATGATAATGAAAATGAATCATTTGATGATGATGATGATGAGAGTGAAGAAGAAGAAGAAGAAGAAGAAGAAGAAACTGTTAAAAATATTCTTGGATCTAGTCTAGCAGATGAAAGTGATGAAGATGATGAAGATTATGAGGAAAACAAAGACACAAAAATAAATAAAGGAATAAAAATGTTTGATGGATCAAAATCAAGTGATAAAAGCACTGATTCTATTCAAGATAGTTCTGAATTATCATCAATTATGGAAGATTCTATGATTGATAATAGTGATGATGAGATTGAAGAAGAAGAAGAAGAAGAAGAAAATGAAGATGAAGATGAAGATGAAGATGAGGAAGAAGTAGATGAAGAAGAAGCTGAAGAAGAGGAAGAAGAGGAAGAAGAAGATGATGATGATGATGGTGATGATGATGATGATGAAGAATCAGAAAATGAAGAAGAGGGTGATGAATCTGCTTTAGGTCTAAAAGCCCTCTTGAGTAACAGTATTGCTGAGGATGATGATGATGATGAAGATTTTGTTGAACCAGATGAAAATGATGAAGATGATGATATAAGTGATGAAGAAGAGGAAGAAGAAGGAGAAGAAGAAAATAAGGTACAAAAAAATTCTTCATCAAATAAAAATAATAAAATAAGTATGGATACTTCTTTAGAGGAAATAAAAGAAGATGAAAAAACAATTTTTGTTGGTAATCTTCCAAAAGATGTAACGAAGAAAAAATTGAAAAAATTATTCAAGCAATTTGGAAAAATTGATACAATACGTTTAAGAGGTAAAATAGCAAAATCCGTAAATGTACCTAAAAGAGTTGCAGCTATTAAAAATGAATTACATCCTAAATTGAAATCAGTTTATGCATATATTAAATTTGTATCTAAAGAATCTGTTAAAGAATCTTTATCTATAAATGGAACAGAATTTGAAGGAAATTATTTAAGAGTAAATGCATCTAATAAATCAGAGAATAAATTTGATTCAAAAAAAAGTATATTCCTAGGAAATTTACATTATAGTAAGTATAATATATGTAATAATATAATAGTAATAAAAAGTAATCACAAGATTATATATTAATATTATATATTATAATTTTCAGATATTGATGATAATACAATTGTAAAACACTTTAAACAGTGTGGTGAAATAGAATCTGTACGAGTAGTTAGAGACAACAAAACTGGAGTAGGCAAAGGATTTGGATATGTTAATTTTAAGAATGAAGATGCAGTGACATTAGCATTAGAACTTGATGGTACAACAATTTCAAATAGAGAAGTTAGAGTAAAACCAGTTATTGATCAATATAAAAAGAAGAAAGACAAATATAGAAAAAGATCACTTTCTACAGAAAATACCCAAACATCAAATAAAAAATTAAAAAATGATATTGAAGTACCAACATCAGTATGTTATTTTATATGTTAAAAAATATTTGTAATTTAAAATATTTGTTTAAATTATTTTACTTAATAAAATATTAATAATATTCATATTTTTTTAGGTTCGTAATAAAGAAAATGCTATGAAAAGAATAAGTGAAAAGGGAAAAAATCTTGAAAAAAAACAAACTAATTTACAACAAGGAAACAAATTTCAGGGCCAAAAAGCTGATGCAAATAAAAAAAAGAAGAAACCTACTAAATTTGAAAAAAAGAAAAAACTTCTGGCAGAAAAACTTACAGCTAAATCTAAAAAGCCATCAAATTAAATAGCAGAGTAAGAAATATAATGATATCAAATGTTTTCATAAAAAATAATTTTAATTAATTTTAATACATATATGTAACTCATTGTAACTTATAAGAATGATAAGTTGCATTATCTTATTGAATCAAAACAGTTAAACGTTTTTAAAACTTTCATCAGTATGTATTTCTCAAACGCGAAAGAGAAAAAAAGGACGTATTTAATGTTTAATAAAATATTATTTTTATGAATCTTTTTCTTTTATTAAATTTTTTATTTTAGCATGAAGTTGTGGTGGCAAATTTTGTATATTATTTGATGCACATTTTAAACAAAATCTTTTCCCGAAATATATACTGCATCCTAGACATACAGATTTCTTACAAAAATTACAATCGGCACCTAATACTAAAACTTCTCCTTTGTTTGGTAAACTAAAAGGATCTTTCATAATATAACATTCTTCTAAATAGGTTAATTGTCGTGCAAATGGTGCTTTAATGCCTTTGAAATCAAATCGTTCTTCTAATGAACAATAAGAACATTTAAATATTCCAGTTATGGTTTCTTTAGAATTCTGAACTGTGGGTGTTAAATCTTGATTTTGCTCAATGTTATGAATTTCTTCCGTAGATGTGCTAGCAATAGGTTCCATCCTATAAAGTAAAATTGATGGAAAATAATATATAATTTTTTCTGATAATATATTTATTTTACATTTATACATTACAATTTTATATTTAATTTAAAAAATAATATTATTCATTCTGTTTTATTAACGGAAACAATTTGCTTTTGCAATTCTTGTGGCCACCAAATAGGTTTTGATACTTTTAACTTAATATTTGATATAGTAAGTGATTGGGCATTCAGAGAATCATTGATTCGCATTAAACCTAATCCATACTGATTTTCAATTCCTCTAAATTTACCTACTACATTACCAGTTTCATTAATAATTTTTTCATCATATGAAAAAGATTTATTAGGAATTTCATTAAATAATAGAGGCATCAAACGTTTCCTTACAACACCAGTATGATAGGTACGTGCTGTAAGTTCTTGACCAATGTAACAACCTTTATGAAAACTAACACCATGCAAATAATCACAGTTTACTTCTAATGGTAATGGTTTTCCTGGTGGTAAATCTTCAATACCTTCTGGAACACCAAGTTTATAACGAAATGCTTTGTAACTCAAATGATTAGCAGAATCCAATGCATTTGAGTTTAAATGTTTTATTATTTTATGTCTTTCAATTTCTGATGCTGCTAAAATTCTGATACCTAAATCAGATAATCTAGGATCTTCATAAATCATAATATTATCAACTATTTTGCTTACTTTATTATTAAGAGTACCACATGGAAATATTAAACCTTCAAGCTTTTGCCTATTATTAATATGTTTATTATTCATATATTGAATAGGATCGAAGAATGCCCAAACATTTACATTATCTTCTAAATGATCTATATCTATTTTCCTTCTAACTCGATACATTTTTAAATGTTTTTGTAATTGTTCTGCAGCTTGTGAGTCACATTCAATATAGTACACATTATCTTCTTGACTTCTATAGATAATAACATCATACATAACTCTACCCTTAGTATTTAGAAATAATGCATATAAATTTGCTGCCCCTTCTTCAAAATGTTTCATATCATTTGTAATCAATCCTTGTAAGAAAATTAAAACTTCATTCCCTCTAACCCGTAATAAGCTTTTATTTTTCAGTTGTTCTAAGATTCTGGGTGAAGATTGTGAAGAATTATATCTAACAAATTTTGTTTGTACTTTTCCAAGATTATCCAGTTTGCAGAATGATGGAATAAATTTTTTGAGATGAACAATCATTGTATTAAATATCATCAAAATAACAACCAATCTTTATATAAATTTCACCTTTGTGAAAAAAAAATGCAGATAACCAGTATAAAAATCTTCATTAAATTCTAACCTTAAATTATACTTTTAATTTTAATCAAACAAATATGTTATAATCAAATAAATAATCTTACGTTTGTTTATGTAATATTATAAAAAGTTTTTCTGCCAAACTATTACGAACTTTATTTTTAAAATTTATAAATATTAAATATTTGAAGTATTATCATCTATACTTTTAGCTTCAATATATAAAACTATAGCAAAACAGAGTTCATAATGTATGTTGCAGAAATATTATAAAACAAATATAGATAAGGAAAGCAAATAGTGAAAAAAGAATAAAGATAGAATAAAAATTAACGCTATTTTTAAAGTTGTAAATGAAATTAATATAGATAAAAGATTAAATAATACAAAAATAGAGATAGAATAAGAATTGAATGTTAATGTCATCTTTTGAGTTTAAAAATATTTTTTTTTAAAATACTCAAGAGATGGCGCTTAGTGTTCAATTCTTATTTTATATTTATCCATTATTTTTTTTTTTTTTTTTTTTTTACCTACATTTAATTTTGTTTATGGCATTCTAGAGATGGCGTTAATTCCTTAATTTTTATTTTATCTGTCTCCTTATTATTTGCTCTTGTCTATATTTGCTTTTAATATAGAATATTCTCATCATTTCTCTTTCAAAAAATATATCTTAATCTTTTATGTAGGAAATTTTGATTGATTTTACAATATTATTGGTTTTACAATATATTTTTAAAACAATGATTTGATAAAACATAATATTATATTTTGATATATATGTTTTTTGACACGAGATAGGTTGATTTAATTAAATTTCTCTTATTCTGGTAATTCTAATATTATTAATATATTAGGACATATACATATATGAATTTCATAAACCTGAATTTTTCTTTTTCGCTGTTATTTTGTCAAATAATCTTAGACAATTGTTTTAAAACATATGTCGTCCATTTGATTTTATATTTCCTGTGAAAATAAACGCTCGGAATCCCGCCATAATCAGATTCTGTGTTCTGTTGGTAATGATGTGAATGACATGAAAATGATAATGGGGTTCCAAAACCTTAAAATTTGAGCCATAAAAATACATCGCATGATTAGTCTATTCTTATATTTAGTCTATGACAAAATATTCAGCGATAATTTTATAACATATATAGCATTAAAATTTTGAATTCATTATGATATTTAATCGAAATTGAATTTATAAATTTGCAAATTTAAAAAAATTTAAGAAAATTGTTGAAAATGTTCAAATATTTCAATATATCATTGTATTAAAAATGATTTAAAATTTGCGATTTATAAAACTTTTTATAAAATGTTATGAAATAACATTTCACGAAAAATGTATATAATTTTCGTCCTATATATATCAAAATTATTTTGAATCACATATTCAGCTTACGTCACTTTAAAAAACCTTACGTCAATTTAAAAAATCATTAATACATTATTTTAGAAGTATTTTAAGCATACAATATTTGGAGGAGTGAAATCTGCATAAAGTCTGGTAAATTCTCAGAGATACGGTGTACCAATATAGAGAAATAAGCGCATCAGTAAAGAAAGAAAAGAGACAGTTGATACAAACACTATCCATGAAGAGATCGAGAAGGACAACAAGTATTCAAAGGCAATGAAATAGGAAAGGAAAAACGACAAAACAGCTTCGATGTCGGTAGACTGTCGGAGGGAAAGGAAACCAAGTTGTGTGACGGGTTACCGCGCGCGGGGCGCGACGCTTGATGGTAAAGAGGACGGGGGAGAGATCTGCGCGCGCATTCCAAGCGCGCGTCACTTGTAAATAGTTCTATTCTCGGCAAGAGTGTAGCCGAGCTGAGAGTGCATGGTCGACACCAGTCGAGAAACCAGCTGGGACGTGAGACTGTCGACTGAAGCGCCTCTACATATTATTCGGAACGGATTCATGCGAGCCGATCAAGGCAGCCAGTGTATCGCAAGTGCGCACACTTGACCGGATCGTTCTAAAAAATTGTGAGATTCCATCGTATAGTACTGTGGTGGACCCAATAAATTAATACAATTTGTTTCTTATCAAGTGACGATTAACTCCAAAAGTGTATTCGCGGCGATGTCAAGTGCCGCGAAATCATGATTTCCGCGCCTTAAACAAACTTTTTTCTTGTACTCAAGTGTCTGGAACTGAAGGTGCATACGCGGCAAAGTACGTGTTTTTTCATATTCTGTTTTTTGACGTACGATCATTCGATCGGGAAACATGTATTCTGATGGTCACGAGGTAGACGGCAGCTGGGTGCTGCGCGTTTACGTGACCGATCTTCAAGTAGAGAGAAGCTTACGAGTAAAAGGAGAACTTCATATTGGCGGTGTCATGCTTCGACTGGTCGAAGATCTCGGTGAGTCTACATTCCGTTTCTTTTAATATCGCTTATGACTGACATATTATATTTCTTAATGTCGAATAATTGAAAAGAACGTGTAGAAATTGAAAATTCGAACGATCGTTCACGAATTATTTATGACACGTGATAAACAGAATCGTCACGTGATAACCTGTATGCAGGTCCATATTGAAAAGTCAAATAAAAAAATTCTATCTCGTAAGAATTATATTTTTAAGAAAAGGACTGGTTTATGCATTATTTCTGAAAAATGAATATCGAATGAAATTTCTGTTAGAATGATCGATAGATCTTAATGTGACGGAATAGCAACAAGTTGTGGGATTAGCGTGTCGTTGCAAGGAACGCGATTGCTCGAGATGTGGTCTCCCACCATCGAAGAGAGCACGACTGAAGCGTGCACGGGAGTGGAAAAACTGGATGGGCGAACTAGTTTCGCCATGACGACGGACGTATGGACGCGATCACCGACTCCTTTATATGCTAAAGGAGCTCCCACAGCTCCGTAGAAAGACGAGAGACACGTGAGACCGGCAAGCGATTCCTATGTCTCGTCGCATGTAAAACGGATACCATACAGTCACTTTCGTCGTAGATAAGCATAACCTATTTGGTATCCGATTCCCTCCTGAATTGCTACAAGAGGACTAATTTTAATTCTACGGATATCTTGCTCTTCTTTTTACTCTTTAATTACTTCGTAATTTACACTTATTCTACAATTAAGAATCTTCACGTTGGAATTTCTCACTTTGACTTACTCGATATGAGAACTACTGCCGGTCAATACACCGGATAATTAGCCAGGTTGGGAGTACGATAGTTTCAGCCTCGACGAATTAGCCAATTTCGATCAATTGAGCGTATACCGTAACCCACGTATACACGGCCGAATAGACAAGTGAATATATATCGCAAGGCAGCCTGTTTCAACTGTCTTAAAAAGACCTGATACAATTCTTTGCAAATTGTCCGTGAAATTCAAGGCTAAGTTCTATATCTATCGATCGATCTCAATAATAATTTATACGCTTGATGTTATGTTCGAAGAAACGCAATTCTCCGAAATGAAGTTAGCAGTTTAAGAAAATTTGCTTATTGACAAAATTATCAACCTGAATTTCTTTTATATAGTTAAAATAAAATTATTCTTACCTTCGTTTTTTTATTGGTTTATTTTTATTAGATTCGTTTACAAGCTACTGTAATTTACACCTACGAAAGATCTGGGTCTCCCTTTTTCATCCATTTGCCGCTTGTTTAGAAATGAGCGTATAAACTCGTGGTACGCGCCAGCTCGTTTTCTATTAAGCTTTGGTATATTTTCGGTAGAGTCTTATGAAGACGACATTTCCGTCTCGTTTCTTTCTCTGATCGCACGACAGAGAACGAGTCAGAGGCTTATTTTAACTCGGTGTTTCCACCATCCGATTTTTCGAAGCCGGCTTTCTACTTCCACGTATACAACCTCTGATCTCTCTGATCTTAAAAAGGATCTCTCGAGTATTTTATTCTCGCCCGACCCTCTATATACCTTCATTAAATCTCGTCCTATAATCCCCAACTAAATTAGTTCTTTTTATGTAGGTGTTAAATCGGGATAAACTTTTTTTCATATTATTCAATTATTAATTACAATTAAAAACAATCTTTTAATAAACGAACAATTTCTTCGTGCACATAATGCATATACCATCGAAATGCAATTTTCGCATCGAACAATCGAACGGTTTTTCTATAGAGGAACATAACAGAAGGCTACTTCCGGTGAAAGAAGATTTCAACTATAATGCTTACTCGTTGCTCGTGCGACAACGCGATAACTCGTATCTAGAAGATATGTCCCTTATGTGTTTAATGACGATAATTTCATACGACTACCAATATATATATATATATATATATATATATATATACATCTACCCACACTTTGATCAACGTAATTTTCTGTCTCGACAGACAGAACACGATTCGATATCGATCGAATCAAAAATTATCTTAAGCTGTTCCTCGAATTTGTGAACATTGTTGAAGACAGGATCGAAAAGACTCGGTGTTCGCCGATTTCACGTAGCCAGGTACGTAAAAATCGGAGACTCATCCAGGAGAAGGTGGGAAACAGGTAAAGAAAAATCCGGCGACGGAGGAGAGGGCCCCTTTTGTTAGGTGGCCCTTTCTTTGCCCTTCCAGTTTGACAAGTTACCGTGGACGAGTACAGGTGCTCGTCGAACAGCATTTCGGTTCTGTACCAAAAAGTAAATACGTACCGGGTGTCTCGAACATCTCGGCCCCCGTTTGCACGGAATCACACTCGGTTGAATAACATCGGTGGGGGCGAAAGGTCGACATTCTAACCGAGCGAAGTAAGTGAAATGCATTGCGACGCCTGCATACACACGAGTGTATGTGACAACGCTCGCTCGTTCACCGCTTAAACGGATGCGAGCGCTTATAAATGGCGCGTTTAACCACAATACAGATACATCAGCGTTACGAGACACTTCCCGTGGATATCTTACGATCGCATCGGGCCCGACTGTTTAGAGGCAGCATTTGGCTAAAAATCGGGTAAAATTTATATTCTCTGTACGGAACGAGCGCCGTATATCTCCGCGTGGCGTTTTGGACAACGCGGAGCGAGACACGTTCTATTCGCGCTTTTTATCTTCCGCCAGAGATTTAACGTGTTTTGCATGTGGGAAACGCCGCTGGCGTTGGAATGGCACGACATCGCACAGTACATAGGGACGGCTGTCGCGCGATTGTGATTTCTAAATTGCATCGCAACGAATATGTATATATACATATATATATATATATAGGATGCAGGATATTCGATTTATAAGTGAGAGGTAAAAGGAATAAAAGGAAAGCTGTCGAGCTGTATGTACGCTCGCATAATTAACGTTCATCGGATGGACACGTGCGTGTACGCGAGCAAGGGAAGAGCGCGGAAAAAAGTCGAGAACTCGAAAGTACCGTACATCAGTAAGCCGATGACAAGACTACATTCTTCTTGCGCCGGTTCTACGAAATCGAAACAGACCCTCGCGACCATCGTTGCGGCCATGCGTCTCGGCCTCGTTTCCCTCATCTCTCGTTTTAATTAACGAAACCGATAAACCGTGTATATGAATATTGCACGATCCCACGATCGGATCCCATCGTCGTTCTCACATAAGTCTCTCTTTCTTTCTCTCTCTGTCTCTCTCTCTCTCTCTCTCTCTCTCTCTCTCTTTCTTTTCACCACAGGTAGGCATTTTTTCTTGTATGGAACTCGTCGCCGCGGGAAGCCTAAGAAAATTCTCGGTGCGCGCGATTCCTTAGCATTTTCGTTTCGTGGACCGATCTGTACGAGTTTCGCAGAGTCCGCAGAAAAGCAATATCGGCGGCACGGCTAGAAGGAAAGGTGACAGGCCCGCAGGTGCCGATGTTTATAGTTGGTTACGACACGTACCATTCCGTAGGAGTCTGGCCGCATGGTGTGGAAGAAGAGAAACGTGGAGAGGTCGGAGAGGAGAGAGCGAGAGAGCGAGGCCAGTAACGCGCGTGGGCACGAACGCACGAACACGTCTCTCGATATTTTTTTAACATCTACCCCCTGATCGGCGACCGAGTCACCAGGGCACAAAATCCGAGCAACGAGACTTATCCCACTTAACTCGAATTATCTGCTCGGTTTACGTGTACAGGTTCGGATTACCCGCCTCGTAATTTTATATTCCGGCTACCTCGTATAGGATAGGATGCAAAAATGGAGCCCCCCATCCAAGGGAGTAGGTGACACAAGGGCGAGACGAATTGATTACTCTGACTCTTGATGAAGATACTCGATGAAGTTTCTTCTTCTTCTTTTCTCTTTGATTCTTGTTTGTTTCTTCTTCAAGCAAATTTATGGTAATTTAATCGGCCTTTGTCGATTTCTAAATTGAATTTCTTGGTAAATTGGAAACGCGGATGAGATAATTTCTTTGTTAAATCGAGTCGTCATCGCAATTTCCTGCTCTGATCGCGAGAATACGTGAGTGGTTACGTACTATTATGAAAGATTTCGATGACATTGCGAAACATCATGACTGTGACCGGTGTTAAATCGGAGACGATTTAACATTTAGATCGTATAAACCATTAACGAAACGTGTCATAATTATTAATAGGAATTCGTTTACGATCTAATTGATTTATTTGGATCGTGATGTGGCGCGTAAAGAAGAAGGTAGGTTTCTTTAAGATCCGTTCCTTGGTTGAAAATGGTGTCCTCGTTCTCGATTTCTCTCTTTCTCTTCTTTCCCTCGTAGGCACCAAGTGCAAAAGAATCGAGGTATTTTATTGTGGTGCACCAGGACTGTTTCACCATTTCGAGGCAAGGTCGTTCTTACGGTACTTGAACGAGGTGTGTGTTCTTTTACCTCGACATCATGCACGTTAACACATCGCAGACAATTACCACTCTTAATCGATCACTTTGCTATTTTGTACACGAATCAAATTACTCCAATTTGACAAACAGTGATGTACGCAATTGTTCAATGTTAAGATAAATCGTTTGATTTTCAGAAAGCGAGATTAATCAATTTAGATCCTTTTAAAAGATCTTGTATACATGATATATTCTTCACGATGAACATTGGTTATTAATTTTGTTGTTCAATGAATATGATTATATTGAAAAGAGTGATTAACTACGTTCATTTTTATTTCATTAAATTGCGTAAAATTAATATGATCAAAATATTTCACTTTAGCAAACATGTCGAGTGTCTTATTTTGTAACGTCAATGTAAACGTTTCCACTATAATCTATCCGATTACAATGCTAGTTCATTCACAACGCGTATACAAATGCGGTAGACGTCTTAATCGCGTTATAATATGAAGACGCTATAAACCACGGCGCTGAAGGCAAAGCAACGATGATGCAAGAAATAACATATGGATTACGATATCGTATCATACCATGTTCGAGAAGTTAATATTTAAACATTGTGTTTCGTTACCAAACGCCTTGTTCCTCGATTCTCATGGCCGTAAGATACCTAGTTTCTATCTCAGGCACGTTTCTATGCAAAATCATTTCCGCTAATCTCACGCTATGCGCCGTATCTCTGGGCTCCATTCCATTCCCCAGAACTAAACCCGCAAAAATAATCTTTCTCGTTTATCATTTGGCTTGGCTTAAGCGACGACTCACCCATATATATATATCCCAAAAACGTCCAATTTATCTGTTTGATTATGGAAAGGAAGAAAGCGCGAAAGATTCATCGCTTCTCAGTTCTCGCGTTAATCTTATTTACTCGTGATATAGGATCGGGGCGATATCGCAAGGGACAAAACCCACTTACTTCCTCGGAAGAAACTTAAGAAGATTAGTCGTTATACTTCTGTACACTGGAATTAGGGATGGGATCGTACCCGGAATAACGAAACGAATTCACACACGACGAGGGTGTATCTATCAACAATTTCCTACCTCTTGCCTCTAATCACCATCTCTCGTCTTCTCGTAGCCTCGATTTATGAAGCGAGCTAGAGGATGAAGCTAGACAGAGGAGAGGAGAAACACGATAATTGCCTCTGAATACCATCGATCATCCTTCCAACCGTTAAGTAGATATGCTAATAAGTTGCACGTTGCTACTTCACGTTGTAATAAGTGGTCGACGATCATCGATCCTGCCAATCGGAGCAAGTATAATAATACGTCGAATAATAATTTCGATTGCGACTGCGCTCTTCGAAGCTGGACAGAGATCGACGGGGAGAGAAGGCAGCCGACTTATCGCGGGGACAACTCACGCCGATTTCCGCTCGAGCGAAACTTTTCTTCTCGTTCTTTTCCCCGCATTCGACGATGACTCACACGCGTGTGATGCACGTATATCCTTATTCCAGTTTTAAGTTACACGACGCCGGTCACGATGGCCGTCCCCGCCGGCAACTGGCCGCGCAACGTTTCTCTCCGATTATGAATAAATTCCCCAAGGGCGGGAGCGAGCGCGCAACAATCAGTTTTTAGTAGAGTTTTACCCGATCCCGGGAACGTGCTCGACGAGTTTTGGTAATTGGCGGCTGGCTGAATCATCCGCGAGAGAGGAATCCCTTTTAAATAAATTGAGAACGAGAGAGGGATGCGCCGCCGACTAATTATTCGAGGAACGGAACGCTCAGACATGGCGGCCACCATTCCAGAATGGGGTAATTGCGTTTGATGTAAAACGATTCACCGCGAGAAAAGAAGAAAAAAAGAAGAAGGAATCGAATCGTAAACGAGATTCAGGAATGGTTCATAAATCGACTCCGATTTCGTAACACGAGTTCAATGTTAAGAGTATATACACGTTAGGCGTGGTGGGTAATGGGTTTTCGTCTGGAAACGTTCCGTCCTTTTCTTCTTGGCCCGGGTGAATAATACACTCGCGAGGGAAGGAACTGTTGTACATAAGGTAAATCGCGATGAAAGTTTCGCAAGTTCAATAGTAGATGGTTACGTGGTACGTCTAGGGAGATACAGTTTCCGATGGAGTTTGTTCACCAGCCAGTTGGCGATGCTCCAACAGAAACGGAGGTAAGGGCAAAAAAGTTGAGCCAGCACTGACTCATCGGACAGCTGTTGATTCACGATTATTTACCATTATTTTCCATGAATGTTGGAAAAATCTTTTTGGTTGTTTATTGTAAAAAAATATAATTTTGTATTCGGATATTTTACTGGAAATGTAATTGCACGAGAGTCGTATATATATATATATATATAATACGTAAGCGCGCGTCGAGGAAAAATCGTAAAACGAAATTACTTGGCAGTCATATTGCGGTATTTGCGATTATATCTTAATAGTCGGTAAATTATTCGTTGTATTTTAAACAACGCTTCGGGATAATCTGTTACGTAATATAAAAATGGCGAAAGCCAATAAAAGCTAATATTACGTAAGAAATGTGTTTTTGTCGAATTGTCAGCAAATCAATGACTAAACTTTGACAAGAGAAAATGGCGTAAAGTGAAACTTCGGGGTCAAGCTTTATCGTATTGTAAAGGGTGGAAATATGTGGAAAAGAAATAATGCTGTCTCCGAAACGCTGCTTTCCTTAGGATAAGATAACTACTGTTCGATATTGTTTTGCGTTAGGAGTCCAAGTGAATGGATTCCGAGCATTGATATCATACCGTAACCTAAGACACGGGATATAGCATAGACCTAACACCCAATATGTATTTTTGTGTCACGTTGTTTAAACTTTGTTGCTTTCAATGGACTACGCTATCGCGTATAAAATTGCAACGATCGTTATTAACGCTAGTAGTTAGAAAGAGAGAACGAAAAACTGAATTCGATCATCGTGATTCATCTTCGCGTATAACGAATTGGACAGTCGATCCAACTACGGAAAGTACCGAAGAAGAAAATGATAATCCTCGCCACTGAGAGAAACCTTGACTGAGTGACTTCATTATTGTGGTTTAACGGCACGAACCACGGAACTTATATGGCTGCAAAATCGGTTCAACGAATTTGTCACGATCAAGAATAAATGTGCAATGAGCAGAAGATAAAATTGCACGCGTGCAATCTTTTGACGAAAAATGTCAAACATTTCATTACCAAGAATTTCATCGCGTTCTACCAAATTCGCGATCATTTTATTAAGATAATTGTTCGACACGCCTCGAAGACCTGGTCAAGGTCGTTCCTTTCCTATAAAAGAGAACACCGAAGGAAATTTCCTCCAAGGCAGTAAGATGCAGTCCTCGACGATGACGAGATCAAACAAACCACACCTCTATTAATAGAAGATTGGTAAGGTAATATTTTAGAGAACGGTCCTCCCTTTGGATGGCTCAATGCGATCGTGATGTCACGCACGAGGCAAACATCTACGAAATACCTACGAGTTATAACACGTTTCTTCGTTTCTTTGCCAACAATATTTCCATTGAGATCATCAGGGAATTTTCGTCGGAAGAATGGTTAAAATTATTTCCCTTTTTTTTTTTTAAATTCTTTTCTATGCCTACGCGCAACGTTGTGGGATTGGCCCACAAACACGAGAGTATTTCATTCATTTTATCTCCTCGATGCCAGCGGCATAGGCTTTCGTGCGCCTTCCTCTTCTGTGGATGCTTCCTTTCGATGGCGCCTCGAGAATCATATCTCGAAAATAAAGCAAAGAAGATCGGAGCGCTACGTCCGGTCGTTCAGAGAGAGAGAAAGAGAGAGAAAGAGAGAGAGAGAGAAAAAAAGAAAAGACGAGACGAATACTTTATTGCACAGCGATACCGGCCTCTATCGACTATTAAGTTATATCAGAAAGGTCGACCGATCTCTTCGCAGAAACGATTTCCCGCTGCACCGATTAGCGAGAAGAGCTCCGATGGACGTAATCGGAGTGCACCATTCGTGAATAAGCTACAATGGTTTTAAATGACAATTCATTCGCAATCGAGCTTGAATGATTAATATTAAAACAGCGATTAATTTTCTTCGACGAGTCAGCCGATCGAGAAATAGACAGAAAACAAAGTTAATAATTTTTAATCACGGCCCCTTTGTTCGTGAATCGAAAAACGATAAAAACGACGCACGTAACAAAATAAATTATCGCGTTTTAATTTATGCTGTCACCGAAAGTTATCGCACGGTAGGCTACCGTCTCATGTCGAAGGGTCTCGATATACGAGGAATCTTAGCGCGCACGTTGTTCGGATCCACTATCTCTACTTTTTTCCCCACCCGTTCCGAACGCTTAGAACGCGCTCCTTTTTTTTTTTTTTTTTTTTTAACTGTCAGACGGAAAGGGTTCCAAGAACTACTTTTACGTTCTCGTAAAATTTTTGACGTTCCTCTGGTAAGAACGCAGTCTTGACTCAAAAAAAAAAAGGAACGTTATATATATTTCTAAAATAATTTTCCTCTTATACGTTTAATCATTTTTCTCTTCAAATCCTTCGCCTACTACTGTGCAGTTTTACGATCTGTTCCAAATAGAATGTTCTTCCTTTCAGTAGTTACACAATAGCCATTTTTTATTTAATCTATCTCTCTATCTCTTCGCGATTCCCTGTTATTTCTCCACGAGGATCCTCGTCGGGAAGACGCGAAATGTCATGCGTGGGCGGTAGCCGCCTTTTCGACGTTTCAGCATCCTGGACGAAACCTCGAGCGCGCCTCTTTCCTATATAAGGGGCCTATATAAGGCGAGCTTTCTCCGACTTGTTCACCGATGATCGCAGCTCGATGATTTCACTGGTGATCGGCAACAACAATACGACGATACACGACGATACACGGCGATAGAGAAGCGACGAGAGGCCATCTCGCCGATTCGAGCGTTGCGCCGTTCACGGGGAGCGAACGGAAATCTCGAGTGGCCGTTGATTGGCGCAAGGACGCGGCACGTGCAATATTCACGAAGGAAACACGCGCGCGCACAGTGTCGAGGCACGAACACGAGACGTGGAAAAGTTGATTGGGAGCGCGAGGCCAATGGAATAACTGCCGACATCCCCGGTGCAATTCTCTTCAATATTTCAACGGCGGTCGTTTAGTTTTCAGGCCGCGGCCGCGAGCAAATTGGAGCGACCAATCAGGAGGATGCGGGTGTTCGCGCATTTGCGGTGAATTGGGCGCGATGGATCTGCCGAGAATTTCGATTTCGTCCGTTCCGTGTCTTGGAAGGTGGCCATCGGCCTTTCTTCCTCTAACTTTGAAATAACGAGGATTACGTAAATGATTGGAAGGGTGCGCTCGTTCAATGGAAATGTCGTTCCAAGTCGTTGAGCGTTAGCCTCGAGTCTCGTTTTAAAATTTATTCACGTAAACGAATTGCCCCCGTAGCGGCAATAAACGGTGATTTAATTGAGGCCTCGTTCAACCCGTCTTTCTCCCTGGGCATCGAGTGAAATACGCGAAACATATATCGATCCTGGCGGGGTATAAAAGCGACTCTCGATCGTCCGTTTATAACGTATGCGTTCTCCATCGCACGCACATTACGACCGACATTTGACACCCGGCCAAACATATCGAACGCGTACCGTGCGTATTTACGCGCTCCAGGACCGTACCTACCTTCCATCTACTCCTTTACACCTCGGTTCCGAAGAAAACTTTTAAAAACATTTCATCCCGTGTATATTGAAATAAATATTTCAGAATTCGGAAACACAATTCTGATTATTATTACATCTCTGAATATCAAGTTATATTTATATTTCGCTCGAGGAATTCATTTGAATAAATTCATTGTACGTTTATTTTTTTTTTTAAAGCGACTCGTGATCGGGATCCATTGAGATCCTCGTGGAAAAAGAGACACGGAGGGTTAGAAAGTCGCGCGCAATCCGATTGATCGGTTTTACTCGGCCCAACGGAACCCACATGAACGGATATCTTTGTCCACTCGCTTCCTCTTCTCGCTCCGCGCGCTCTATGCTAAATATACACGCGAATATATATCGTTATCGTTCCTCCCAGCAAAGATCGCGAATCGAATATCCCCGATCGATGCATTGCGACACTCCTCGGTCTGTTTCGATTCGAAGCATTGCTCGCTCGTGCGAGACGATATTTCAATTTCATTCGTCGGCCTCTCTCTCTCTCTCTCTCTCTCTCTCCCCGAGATATGCGAACTTAATTTCGCTGCCTCGACACCGGTGGTCTGACAGGATCTGGAGGAGAACCGGTCGATGTCTAACCGAAGACTAGACCATCGCTCGATTATCCCGAATCGAATATTACGCGCTCGGCCGGATCCCATTAATGGCAGGAAGAACGATGATTCACACGCACGCGGTTCCATCTTTTCTACCCTGTTAGTTGCGTGTCTTTGACGCTTGTCACGGGTTTTGCCGCGAAATCGCATTATTTCTGGCCCTACCTTCCCCTTCTCCCCGTATTAACGTCAAATTGCATTCATCATTAAGCCTGCTCCTCCTCATCCTACGACACCCTTTGATCCTTTGATCCTCCTCGTAATTGGCATTGAAAGAGTATAGAAAAGAATATACGATTCGAATAATTCTTATCAGTTGGCAAAATTATCATATATCTAGAAAGTATATATCCAACTTGAAAAAAACAAATTCAGCGTACAAATATTTCTCTCAGAGGTTCTCACACCTCTCACACAGGCTTGTCGTAATATACTGAACGTTATCTGCCCGTGAACTTCGGAAACCGCTCCCGTTTCCTCGAATGTGCAAAACGGTTTCCTTTTATTTCGCGCAGTATCCACGTGCACGCGTGTACACTTCCCTGTGCGGAAAGGAAGGAGCCAGCTTGACCGTGGTGTGGAGCGTGGTGGGAAATAAAAGCGGTCGGTGACGGAGAAAGGCGGTTTCGGGCGCGCGCGTGCGAAAGAGGAAGAGACAATGGTATATTGTGCGGCCTGGAACACGGTGCCGGCGGCCTGGTGCACGCATCGCATCCGTTTCTGATCTGACGCACACGCGAAACCGGGCCTCTACGTCTGCACACTCACAGTTTAAACATAGGCCGTGACGTCAGTGTACCGGCTGCCATCCCGTCACATTTCGTTTCGTAACATTTCGCCTGTCTGTCCGCTTTGGTCCACGCGACCAACCATCCGCGAGCTCTCAAAACTCATTCATTGGGGTATATTGGGTAGATCGATCGATAGATCATATTTTTTTCAGAAGATTTAAATTTCTAAAAGAGATAGACGGAGATAACAGTATGGTAAAAAATTATCGTTTCGATAAATAAATGTGTATTCGTTGGACGAGTATAGTATATATTTCACGCAAATTAGGTAACTTTTAATTTAATGTTACATTTTAAATGTGCAGTAGAATTAATTAATTGTATGACTATGATACGTACTTACGTAAGTCGGTTGTTGAACGAATTGAGTTGAACTATTCGGATTAAGCTTTGTTGCGAAAGAAAGTCAAGTTGTGGATGTCGAATTGATTAAGTCTATCGTTATGATTAATATTTGTTAAAGGAATGTAAAATAAAATGAGTAATATAAATTTAAAAATTATGTTAAATTTAGCGTTCACAGAATTCTCTGGAACCGAACCAACCTTCTCGATTTTTTTCGAGAAAGAGACACGAAAGGGTTGATTTCACCTAGGATTTCGTCATGACACGTTCTCTTTTTTCGGCATGTGACTCACTGTGTTTGTCGCGCATCGATCACAGTCGTGGTCGCTCCAATCTCAATTTCTTTCCCCTTTGATCGTGCCTCGAAAATAGTTTATCAATCCAACGACGATCTGTACGTGAGGAAAAGCAGTAATTGACCTCCCGCATGAATCGTTGAACTTTCTTCCGTAAGAAGATCTAGGAAGTTACGCAACGGATGTCCACTTACTTTTTCACTTTTGCCGCGATGCATACAATGTCTCTGCCTCGTGAAAATGTCCGATGGGCCCAACGAATAACGCAGGCTCGCGACACGGACTAATCTCTCGTCTCGTAGAGAGCGGCTCTCGTCTCTCAGTGGCTCTCAAACGAGCGTCGTTCAAATATTAAAGATCAAAGTGCAATGTCCACGTTTTCAGTGGACATCAAACGCCGCTTAAAGCTTACGCGACACGGATACAGATACAACCACGGCGTGGTGTAATTAAGAAATTGCAGAGAGCAATTGCACTCTCACCCCGATTCGATGTTCCTCAATTCAGAATGCCAGCCTGTGTTCTTCTGTGTTCTCCACGAGAGGAGAGGAGATCTATGAAGGGTCGTAACTTTGCTCGCCGGTAATATCCCAACGTGGACAACCGCGATAAAAGGCGTAATGAAATTCCAATTGCAGTGCTGGAGAATCGGTAGCCAAGAAGGCTACTTCGTACTGTGCGAGGCATAAAGCGATCTCGATTTGAATACGACAGCCGGTCGCGAGATTCCTCCGCGAGAGAGGTACCTTACACGGGCGGAGAAGATACGTTCGCGCAGATGTTCAACCCGTTACGCGTGTTCAAAATCCACGAGACAAAGAGAGAAAGAGAGAGAGAGAAAGAGAGAGCGAATGCCACGCGAATATTTATTTTCCTCGAAAATATACAGCCGAGCCTTGAAACACGTGGCAACTGGATCGTCGAGGTCTCGGCCGTGGCACAATTATCGTTGGAAAAAGTAAGCGCGTTCCATTTTAATCGAGATAAAACTGATGATAGAGCGTTGTCACGCGAAAAATTTTTATACCACTCGTATAAAAGATCCGTACCGTGGTTTTAAAAGCCGTAGTAATTTTCACATTTAAAGAGGCACTTTTGTGCATTCCGCCTTTCTTTTATTCGCTCCGCTCACTTTGAAAGCATCAACGCTTGAAACGAAATTTTCTCTCTCTCTCTCTCTCTCTCTCTCTCTCTCTCTCTCTCTCTCTCTCTGGTGGTGGGCTCTCTCGCAATTTCGTTGAGTGCATACTCGTGTACTCATATGCACCGATCGAGCCCACCGGTCGTGGATGCGCACCGCATTCCTAGCGTCTTGGCAATGCGCCCGAGTGCATACCTGGATCACAAGCCGTTGATTTTACCTTTTCTGTTTCTTCCACCTTTTCCCTCGCAATCTCGCCGGTTTATCTCGACGTTGATACGATGCGCGCCAAGTCGTTGCACCCTCGAATCGGTTCGCTTCTCTCTTCCTCCGAGTCGAACTGTCACTCTCTCGACTCTCTCGAAATTATTTTCGATTGTCCGATATTACCTTTCGTATTCCATGATTATAGATTGGTATTTCCGCTGTTGATTATAGTTTCGAAACCGTGAACGAATTATAACGCTTTGCAATTAAACGCTCTAGCTCGTTTATTCATCTCACGGATTATCTAAATACGCCCCCTTTCATAGCCTCGCGAATCGAAGGGTACGTTACATAATTATATTTTTCGCAATTTTCGCGTATCGATAAATCGATTCGATCTTAAGCGAGTGAGAAGATAACGGGCCCGGCTTTTTAACGTCTTCGAACGATCTCTGCAAGCGTTATCACCTTGTGTCAATATTATGCTTTGTGTATATCGCGGACAATTTGCTCTTATCTCCCTGAATTCTTCCTAGCCTGACTTGTTGTTCACGGAATATTAATGAGAAATATTGTAGAAAATCTTCACCGTCGATCGCGGCTCGAGACTCGATCCACAAATTTTAGATCGCTTGATTGGAAGAAGAGACGATCTCATAAAAAATGCACGCTTGATCAGCTTCTATATTCGTCCGTAAAGTTCATGCGTCTGCGTACATGCAGATATACGCAAGACCTGTCCGTCTGTAAGAACGCGTAGGCGAAACTTGCCTCTCGGTTCCCATTCACTCGAACGCCTTCGTGTCCATTCATGGTGTTTAGCATGTAGTATGTCGACTCTTGTCACGCATACCGCTTCATATCTCGTGATAGATTAGAGGCCAAATTGGCTTCCAGTGTCTCTATCTCGCCCCTGGAAGGCCGACTAAGAATCGATAATGGATAGAGATACGACGTACTTCGATCGATACCTTTAATCGCGCGTGCACGATTAAAAGAAGAAAATTTGAAAATTTGAACCGGATCGTCTAGGATCGCCTATTATTAATTTATTTATAGCGTGCCCCGGGATATTCGCGTATATCGTTCCAGCATGCCGTAGCTCACGTACACAAAGCCCATTATATGAAATTATCGAAAGAGAGTTACGCGGTTGGTGTATTTATAGTGGACGATAATTAAGCGTTCTTTTATGGAAAAGGAAAAAAAAAAAAAGAAAAAAAGAAAAGGCTGAATGGCGTATGAAAGGCTAACGGCTGACAATGATACATAGCGAAGACAAGGAGGGTATAATAATAGCCGATAAGTTGACTCGAGTTGCAGTCGATCGGCGGATGCATGTCTACGCGTTGCATCATTGCTGGCTTCCATCACCCATACGTCGACAAATCGAGAATTTTTCAAATCGAGATTCGGCGATCCTGATCCACGTGATCCTCCCCCCTCCCCTCCCCTCCATCGCTATATCGATCGCTCGTTATTTTGTCGTCCTGTCAACGGACGTATCACGCATGACCGCCACCAGTGTGTCGGCGCCTATTTTATGATTTACCGCGATCGATAACATCGATAACGCCTATACCTTATCTACCCACGCACAAGTCGCAAGCGTGGCTCCCCCCGCGCGCGCCCTTCGACCGATGTCTCCATTGAAGCCTCCCTCCCTCCCTCCCTCCCCTTCATTCAATCCATTCAAGTCATCCTCACGAGTTTGCACGCCTTTTTTTTTTTATCCGATCTTATCGACGTTAGCGTCCCAAGGTGAAGCCATCCTCGAGATCACGCTAGATACGCCCTACGAAGAACGGCGTATGGTGGATTGCAAATAAACCAACGTCATTGGAATAACAACTAACCGAGAGATCCGACCTCCCTCTGGCCGTGGATCATTTACAGGGTCCCCGCGTAGGCCGTTCAAACCAGCCTGCACAGGGAAAGATAAACGTCTCGAAAGATTTAAAGGAGTATGGTACGTGTCGTAAGTGCGTATACGTGCGTACGCGTCCAAGTATCGCGATAATCGCTCACCCGATCGATATCGTACACGAAATCGAGCTCATCAGCCTTTCGAACGAGATTCGTTCTATAACTCGATCGAAATTATCCGTAAGCAGCGGCTTACTCGCCAATTATTCATCTCCTATAGGCAACGTGTAAGTGACATGTGCATGCATGATTCGTAAACACGCGATTTCGGTCGACGAGGCGAAGCTGAAAAAAATCGAGCTTTTATTCTTTCATCCGATTTTCTTCTTGCCGCGAAACATTTCGGGAGAAATTAATTAGCGAGGTGCGCAAAGCGCGTCAAACCCTCTGTATCTGAAGGTGACACATTTGCGAGCGTGCAACTCGCTACACGCGTTTGAGCGGAGTAGAGGCCGAGTTCGCAAGAAGCGCGTGGCTCTCGCGATGAATGGATCCCTTTCATTGCGATAGCAGAGCGAAAGAACGCTAACGAGATTGTATAATTGCACGATGTATCGATGCGCCGCTACGCGGCCAAACCCGATGGGGCTGACCCCCGATCGCGAATGCAACGACCGTACGAGGAAAAATACGGAATCGCGAGAATTAACGCGGCTTCCGGAAGGCGGCGAGCAACGACCGCTATCTCCACAGCCTTCTTTCCTTGTTCTTTTTTTGTCTCCCTTCTTTCCTTCTCTCTCGAATGTTACGTTTTGTACCTAAAGGGGAATATATCTCTCTTGAGAGACAAAGAGAGTAACAAGTAGCAGAGTTTAAAACAGGTGTACCATTTAACGCGAAGCCGGGTAGCTCGTTCACGTATACCGAGCGGACCATTTCCATACCAACTGTACAACGAGCGCGTAGAGGCGGATCTTGACCAATAAAATTTCCTCTATCTTCGAGATAGCGAGCCAAGCACGGCTACGGGACGTCGAACCTTTGACCAGACATGTTCTCGCTCGGTCTATATATCTCTTGGATATTAACTTGGGTACATTTCGTATCTTCCTTCCTACATCAATTTAACTTCGTTGGGAAAAGAATCCACGAGAAAATTTTTTCTCCTCGAGAGAACGTCCGCCAGATGGACTCGTACAATCGTGTGATCGTTGATTATTGCAGTGGCACGGTTAGCGGATTCTCATTATACCGGAAACGGTGTTACAGGGAAAGGGGAGAGCTGACGTCAGCGGATGTCGATGATACTCGCGAATGTGCGAGAGAGTTAAGGATGTGCAGCGACGATAAGGCGGCCGGAATCCTTGTACGAAGCAATGTATGTGCAACGGTGATACGACCACGAGCACGAAGCTTGGATGTTCCCTCTTTTATTCGCCGATGCGGGAAATGCTAATACGATTTTCTCTCGTTTAAACGGAAGCGGCAATCTGCGAATGCGTCCGAGAGATTTTTTTTTAACAGGCGCGAGTATGCTGGACTATGCGAGGCACGCGAGGACGTTCTTTTCCTTTTCTCTTTTTTTTTTTCACGCGATGATTATTCGCGGAACGCTTGATACGTATCGCCTATCGTAAAACGTTTGCCATTCTTCGCGACTTTGCGCACGAGCTTATACCACGGCTCGTCGAGACGCTCGTAAAATTTTGCATAAAGTCTACAAGGCGATAACTCGAGAGTGCTCGA
This sequence comes from Apis laboriosa, assembly GCF_014066325.1. Lineage (NCBI taxonomy): Eukaryota > Metazoa > Arthropoda > Insecta > Hymenoptera > Apidae > Apis > Apis laboriosa. Next base: position 4,712,352 of record NW_025222928.1, on the reverse strand, counting down.
GGGAGAAGTTGTTACAGCGATAGCCGAGCTTTCATAAAATTTTATTCCTCCAAGGTCATTCCGTGCGAAAGTAAAGCGCTCGCTCCGCCCCAGCCGAGGCTTTTCCTGCCGATCGATCCACCCGTCTCCTCCTCCCACCCACGGCTGTTCCGATATTCGCGTGGTGCCTCGCGTACACAGAGCCACCCCCTTCGAGGGACACAACGCGGTGGAAAAAAAAAAAAAGAAATTGTAGACGTCTGTTATTATAGGTTGACAAGGTCGAGGAGAAAAGCGGCCGCGTTTCGCGATCGAGCGTGCTCTTTTGTCGGCCGACGATCGAGCCGACGGTGTAGCGACGGTGGCTTAAGATAAATTGCTCCGAGGGAGTTCAATCACGGGGAACGCGGCAAGAACCGACTTCTCTCCTCTCTTCCCTTCCCTCCTCCAGAAGTACCACCAGAAATAGTTAATGTGTCGAGGAAATTATATATATATATATATATTTCTTCGCGCGTTTTCTTTCGATGCTTCCCGAGAAACTGGGCCTCCTCTGCTGGTCTGGAAATTAACCATCGAGAGTATGATTTATGACGAGTATCACGATGTGCTGAATTTACATTAATAAGTAGGAGAACGCCTTTGGCAAGCCTTCTCGCGAGCACTTCGACGCGAGCACATGAATCAAAAGGGATTAAAGCGGATTTTTGACTATTTCAAACTTGTTAACCATCAGGACGAGCGTTGCGATAAATAATATAAGAGAGAAATATTTTCTCGAAATTATTATATCGCGCTTGATAAATGTCGTTCAATGATATTCAAAATGGTAATGGCTCATCCGGAATTCTTTTACACGTAGCCACGGAATAATAAGCTGTTACGCGAGTCAGCACAGTATTTTCGTCGCGTTTACGTTTCACCAACTCGATTCGACGAAACGATATATATATGCCCTCGTGTATGTATGCCTCCTAAAGATACGAGGACGCATTTTACTGGCCATTGCGAAATGCAAATCCGTGGCGCCAGTTTGCATGGCCGCTCGGCCGCATTACGTCATCCAACAATTTTTTCTTCTTCCCTCGATCGTCACACGTCTCGATAATCCTTTTAATTATCGATCAAATTTTCTCCGACTGGATATATATAAAATCGCGAAAAACTTTTCACTTCGAATGTCAAAAGATCCTCGCCGAAGATCCTCGATTCAAAATCGAGCGACTCGATTCGATCGGAACGAGGATTCTTCTTTTCTTCGCGGACAAGAAATGTTATTCGCAGTCGTGCGCGATTATAACGATATATCTTGAAACCGGAAACGTCGGCAGGCATATCAATCCGAGAATCGTTGACGCATCCATTCATGAACGTGGAAGCGCCACTCTATCGTCCAGACGATACCGTCCCGTTTCCAAGACCGAGGAGGATATTGCGAACGTCTTAATTAACTATCTCAGCTCCCTTGATTTACAAGAAATCGTTCGTTAACTTACTCGTTCGTTGAAATTGCTCGAGTCCAGGCGAGCTTATATTATAAAATTTACAATTCGTGTGGCGGATGATTAATAACGCCTGTGCAATATCGTGTAAAACCGCGTCTATCGAGACGGGCACCGCCATATTTTAAGATATAAAACAGATGAAAGGAAAGGTCGAGATCGTAGGAAAAGAAATTTCCTTTGCACGATTATTCAGGGTAAAATTGAGGTAAAATAAAAGTCGTTACCACGTTAAAGCAGCATCCTTTCACGCAACGACGATTTCAAGAGGTATTATCGTCGAATAATCAGAGCGAGTCGTCGCTTTCCGATGCGACGGAGTGCAACGACAAAAAGCAGATTCGTCCACAATGGCCCGGGGCGACGAAACAATCGTGCCACCGTTCCGTCCCCCCTTTCGCCTCGAGAAAGCGAGGAAGTTGCGCACAATGAAACGAAAAAAAGAGGAATAACCTCTCTCGCGGTCGTAGAAACGTCCACGTCCCGGAAGTGCGAGCCGGTCGTGCCTCATTACCGCGTGCGTTTCCCGTGGAACGACTAATTGCGGCTCTCCTCCCTCTTTCTCTCACGCGCCACCTTCTTCCCGACCGTCGCAGAATCTCTCTTCCCTTCCCTCTTCCTATTCTTTCCCCCTCCCTCCTTCTATCCGCCTTCCGCCGTCGCCGTTTTCCGCTCGTTTTCCCTTTCACGGAGCGGGAGGACAGCAAGCAAATCGTGCATTCGCTGCGGGGACCTCACCAGTTGTATTCGGCCATGGATGAAATCGATTTGACTCGCGCGATCCATCCCCTAGGATATCCTCGTCTCCTCCTAGGCCCGATCCTCGATCCATTGGCGAGGGATAGAATAGAAATGGCGCGATAACGAGGGGTTGTTTTAGGTGTGTTCAGGGATCTTAGAAGGATGAAGGAAGGAAGGAAGGAGAGTTCGGCGGATGAGAGAATCCCGATTCCAATAATAGTTTTCTCCAGCCCACCTCCTCCCACTCTTTCGCTGTTTCTGCAACACCCTTTCCAAAGCCTGCTATAAATAGGCTTGGCTCGACCCAGTTTCTTTTCGGGATAAGGAACCGGAGATGTTGCCATAAACCAAAATTATCGTGTGACGCCATGTTCCCGACCGGAGTAGAATAAACGTACAGATTTCGCGAAGGTCGTTCTCTCGTGGAGAGGAGAACTCTTTTTGGGAACTCTCGTTTCAACTCGTCCGGCCGCTTTTATTAAAAGGAACTGACGCGTGGTACTTGGGAATCGAGTTTCTTCCGATCATTCTACTTCGGATGCAAATGAATCTCGGATGACGGCGCAACGTTGTTCACCTCATCGAACATTTCCATAACTCGTCGGGACGAGAACTTATCTTTCATATACTTCAATAAATCGTACATTTCAAAAAATGTATTTCACAGAATGTATTTCAGAAGAAGCTAAGAACGTTTCGTCGGCTAATTTTCTATTCTCGGTTCTCGGAAATACCTCTTCCCCTGAATTAAAAACGAAAAGCACGAAACGAGCCATTCTCACTTAACGATCACAAATATCAAAATTACCATGGAACGCATTCCAATCACTTCGAGGCGCCACACGTAGCGAAGCTTGAGCCCTCGAAGTTATTTCGATCCTGCCGGAAGTTGCACGTCCTCGATCCTTTCTTCGATCGGCCATCGATCGCGACCGACACCTCTGGCATTGCAATTCATTCCCGTGATGGCCCATTGTGCGCTCGAAAACCTGGCCGGCGTTCTTCGAATTCGCTTTCTGTTTCACCCAAACGACGGACCCAAAGCAAGATCGAAGATTCGAGAAAGTGGAAAACTATGATCGAGCCTAGAAGTTTTTGGAAAGCAGGGTGGAAACGATTCGTCCGTGGCTGATATTTCGTTGGCAATAGGCAACGATCCGTCTGGTCGGGGGTAGCCATTGCGGGGTCGTTGTTCCGACATTTATTGCACTCCTTCTCTCTCTTTCTATCTCCTTCCTTCCCTTAGTTCCACCGTGTCTCTTACTCTTTTTTTTTCCTCCCCTTCGTCCTTTTCTCTCTCGCAAACACGCTCAACCGCTCCCTCCTTCTTCGTCTATGTAATTGCGCGTCACTCGCGAGATCGTCGCGACGCTCTCGCTATAACTTTTATTTGTTTTATTTGCGCTCGTAATGGAGCAAGGGAGACCAATTTGACAGAGAGAGAGAGAGAGAGAGAGAGATTATTACTTTGGGATATCAAGTTTGCACTTATGATTCGACGAAAAGGAAAAATTCGAGCGTGTAGTTGGGGCGAAGTAGTTTCTTAATAACGATTGGTTACTTTCATCCGCCTTGACTCCGCTTTGACCTTTCATCTCTCGCGAGATGCTGCGTGGGCAGCCGCGCATCTTTCGATTATGTACACGAGATGTGTTTAGTACGAGGAAGCGTATCTCGAGGAAGCGCACTTTTGTTAGTGGCCACGTTTATGGGAACGTAGGTGGAAAATCGCAGAGCGGATCGTATTGTGGGCAAATAATGTAAATCGGCTTACCGTTACGGGATATAAGAGCCGGAAATGTTGGAAGGAAAATAGAGAGATGGCGATGAATATGAACGTGAAATGAATATAACGAATCGTGAAAAATTTGTCGACGTGTATATCGTGTGATCGAATATAGCATGTTTATTAACGTATCCCCGTTTGAAAACGTAGTTGATTTAAGTAGTAAATCAAAGGATTGATGAAACGAAACGATTGGAAGAGAGCGCGATTTAATTTCGTCGATTGAATTCCAACGGCGTCTAGCCCGTATGGATTCCTCCAGTTAAAAAGTGGTTCAACTCGTTAGGCACGCCCGCATATATATCGCGTAAAAGGTCAACGAAATCGATAAGTCTCGCAACGTTATCTCATGTCGCTCTTTCCTTTACCACTTTTGCACATATATATTTTCGAAGCCTTGTCGTTTTGCGAAATAAAACTTAAAACAAGCCTGGATTTCTTATTTTTCAATCCTCCAATTCTATACACGTGTATCACTCCTCTCCAATAAATGAAAATATTGAACGAAGCGTGTACATCATTGTTAATCTCAAAAGTTGAAACGTATGAAACAGAGATCAGATTCTCTCATCCTAAGGCACATTATTTTGCACATTATCACATCGATCTCCTTACAGATACGAGATATCGAACGAAGGGAGTGCTCTGTCCTGACCCGATTCTATCAGGCGGACAAAGAGCCACCCACACTTATGGAATTCCGCCACAATCTTGCCTACTATCACCGCCTAACAACTAACTAACTGGCTAGCTATGTCAAACAGCTGCTTTCCCGCGATTTCCTTGCTCCCCAAACGACTTCGAAATGATTTATCGCTTCGTGAGAAACATCATTTTTTCGTGAAGTACGCACAATACGCATATTTCTGTGTTTCTTTTAAACTCGAACGTTCGATATTTCACGACGATTTAACAACAGGATGAAACGTTTTAATCAGATGCTACCTGGATTACCCAAAAGAATGATTACGTACGATCAATAGTATCGTTTGTTCTTCCTGTTCTGTTACATCTTACAAAGTTACAAAATTATCCACAAAGAGGAAAGAAGAAAAACGTTAATAAATGGGGAGGAAAAAGTGTGGAACGGAGACGTGCGACACGGAACGAAAGCCCGAAAGCACGGAGCACGGAGTGCGTAACGGAAACAGTTACGGCCTTGACTCGTTAATTAAATTCAGCATACATATTCATTCATTCGCTCGGAGGAAGTCCATACAGGTAGCGTCATCGTTGGTGCTACCACAGTTGCTAGTTTCGACGAGGTGAGAGGCGGAGAAAACGCGTTTTGACGCGTGTACGCGATCGTGCGTCACACATGCGAACAACACGTTTTCGTACGAAACGATTTATCGTTCTCTGGTCATCGAATCGAACGCCCATATAGGACGATTTCGTCGCCGCGTTTCTAAAAACGGATGGACGATCCGATGCCCATAGACGCCCACCCTTTTATGGTCGAGTTCACGCTCGTTTCCCTTCTCCCTCTGCTCAACGCTTTCCGAGAATAAAATATCAAATCGATCGATCACAACGACGGCGCGGCAACGACATTTTTAACCGGGCACCTGTTGCACACGTCGTTGCACGGAATTTTCCTCCGAGGAGAGAGTTTTCTCTGCGCTCCTCAGATCACGAGTTCATCAGTTTCTCGCTTATAGTACTTTATTAGTTAGCGAATTATTGGACAGCGAAAGAGTATATAATACGAATAAAATGAAATTTCTGAAAAAATTTCACAAAGTCACAAATTATTCGGAAGAAATTAAGTTCGGTGATGAAGAACAAATTTACAAAGTTTTATAAAGTTCTGCGAGCAATTTGTTCTTTCAAACAATTAATATTATTATAGTTGATGGATTAATGATGCATATTATCAAACATGTGTTGCGATAGAGACAAAGCAAAACACGTATCTTCGTTTCTTTTTTTTTTAATCTCTAAGAAAATCTAGGCCTTTGTATGACGAATTTTGAAACGCAAAATTGGCTGGACCCGTTCCACGTAGAACGTGATAGATTCAATGATTCTAACGAGGTCACCGATAGTCGGTTGATGGCAAAAGTGGATCGAAAAGGGGGACACTGGCTGCCGCGATAGACGATACGCATCTACGCGCGTGTACGCGCGTTGCGTGCGTAATTACGAGTACACACGCCCCCCAGAACCGTCAGATAAAGCGTAATCGCTTGAGTTATTTAAAGTGTAGCTCGGCCACACGCTTGAATTTCGAGGCCTGAACTCGACGATTCACCGTGGCAAAAGATGACTGGCACGCCTGTGTCAGACGCGACGAAGATTTTACCATCCACCCGGCACGCCATCGCCGATAATTTCATGTTTCACCGGCATGTTTCCCGACGTATAATGATATATAACAGGCTAACCAATTACTCCAAGGCGCAACTGTGATGTTCATCGATCAAATATCGAAGCTAATTAAACTATGCGCCGCGCCACTTTCCTTTTGTCGTCTCGTTCCCTAATTTGTTGCGTAATAATTACGTGAAGAATAATCACGTGGTACAATTTCACCGTTTCGCTCACGATCCTAATAAGAAAGGTCAACCGGAGCATACAAACGAATTAACCTCCATTGTTCCCGCGCAAAATGCACGGCATTATACCGCTTCTGTCTAACCCTGCACTCGAGGAAGAGCCGGCTCGTTACGGTAAGACATAACACCCAGAACGGTCTCTAAGAGCGTTTTAAAACGTTCATTTTATTACACCACCGGTTTTCTTCTCACGGATCATCTAACTGTTCCATTCTCAGCCGCGTGAGACGATCGGCCGATCGTTCGACGACCCCGGATTGTTCATTGAATAACGTAACGGTTAATTATCATCCGGCAATCAGGCGGAGGAAAACGATCGAGTTTCTCTCTTTTAAGGTTAAAAATCGTCGAGAGAGAGAAAGAAAGAAGATCGAACCTGTAGGCTCGATCGATTTCTCGCTCGTATTCCCGAGGGGAATTGGTGTTGCGCTCTGGATCGAACCATCCGTCCACAAACGGATTAAACTCGGTTAAACGCGTCCCGGTCTGAGTCAGTGCTTATTTTAGAACAATTAAGGGCCGGCAAATGGCTCGCGCATCAACCATGACGAAAGATTTCAGCGTGACTTCAACTGCACTTGGCGGCGGCGGCTGCTGCGATCGCCTTGCGTAATTCGCGGGGATAATTATTTCGAAGGGGATCGTTTGGGTACGTGGAGAAGTGGATCGAAGGACACGAGGACGCGAGTCTGGACACAACGAGCGTTTAAATAGAACGCAACAGGTAGAGGCCGGTCGATTTGCATATCTCTTGCACCGTCGCGGTGCCGCATTGCGGGCACCGTGAAAGGAAATAAATTCGTGTCGGGAATTACCTGTATGCAGTCTCTCGCCTCTCAGAGATATGTTCCATTCTACTTTCGAACACATTTCCATTTCGTTTCCTCTTTGTCTTGAGAATAGTCGAGATTAATTTCGGTGTAAAGAACGCGGAGCTTTTTAATTTTAATTATTTCTAATTAATTAATTCTACTTTAAAAGAGATTCTGAATAGATAAATAGATAGATAGAAGGATTTTCGATGTGCAGACGAGGGCAAATCGATACAGAAGGGGTAGCGGAGATTTCTTCCAGAAAAGGAAAAAAGAATTCGCTTCCAGCGGCTTTGATTTTTACGTAACATTCGTCCCGAGAGAAGAAGCGGCGCCACGCTTAATCGACCGAGAAATCAAAGGGGCGTTGGTACCAACAAGCAAGGACTTCCTTCTGATTCCCTGGCTGGTCCCTACGCGAGTTTCCGCGAGTCGTCTTTGTGCCTCGCTTGTCGAGGGTAACTCGACAATGCTCCATCCCTTCAAACAGAGGTAAAGGGGGAAGAGGAGATTGGCGAAAAACCGCGAGGGGTTGCACGATGATTTTATGCAGGCACGGATGCACCAGAAAATTCGTCATTAATTCGAGTCCATTTCGATCGGATCACGGAATAAATATTCGTATATAAATACTCGTAATCGAAATCGTACAAAGCCACGTTATCGATGTCTTGGAGGAATAAAAATTGCCGTATATCTGGATTTTTTTTTTTTTTTCTTTCAAACACCACGCGTTAAATCCACCCCTGAGCATCGTCGCTCGCTAGTCCTTGCTGTTGACAGAGTTGGCGTTCTTCTAAACCCTCTCTTTCTTCCCTCTCAATGGCCCACATTTCTTTGCACAATCGCCCATAGAGGGTTGTTCCCTGGAACCCCTCGGTTTTTCGCGCAGGAACTCGGACGGAGGGGAAGGGGTTGGCGGGGCTCATTGTCACCGCTCGTTCTCGTCCCTCCATTATTATATCATAATATTATATCGCGACTTCCGTCGAGGATCGTTTGTTCCTGCGGAAAGGGGTGTTATGTGTAGCCACGTGCGCCACGGGTTTTGCCCCTTTATTAAGCGTTTACCCCGGTTTAAACTGTGCCCGCACTGCGACTTCGATTCCGTCTCCCTTCTATGCTTGCGTTTACACAGTCGTGGCACGTGGTTCTTTTTAATATTTATATATAGTGTATATATAGTACATATATATATATATATATACTAGAGCGACGAGAGATAATCTCGTCTAGTTCCGTCGAGAAGCTGGAGTATTTTAAAAGAAAACATTTCGTTACGTGACAAAACGACGATGCCACGTGCCGTTGAAAGGATTATGCGTGGAGAGAGAGAAAGAGAGAGAGAGAGAGAATGTCCATCGTCGAGGAATCGTCGAGAACGTTTAACGAGGTTTACGTTACGAGGCTACGTTATACTTGGTCAGCTGTTGACACTGTACCTTGTGCTCGAGGATCGAGGCTTGTGACACGAACAGACACGGTTTGATAACGAATACGATAACGAACCTTGTATATCGTAGCTGTTCAACGCGATTATAACCATAACGCGATGCGTGTTCCTACTTGCGCAATTCAATCGGAAACGATGATCGTTTCGGTGCAGGTATTCGCTGCATCGAGAATGTCGGGAGAATCGCATACTCGACCCAGTTACCTCGTTATACTTTCCCCGATTGTTCCCAAAGAATTAAACTCGCTGCCTTGAAAAGCTAACGAAACAATTTTACTTGCTCTAATTTATAACCAAAGTTGATATTTTTACTCTTTCACACACAAGTTCCAACGCTAAACTTTACAGAGGAGGGGCGTTGTAAATGGCGAATACGGGTTGCGCTCGAGCAGCGGATCAAAGTTCAATCCACGTTGTTGTTTTTTATTTATCAGGCGAGGAGGAGGACACGGTCGCAAATTTTTCAGTCAAAAAAGTTGCCGGAGGGCGGTGCGAGGAGACAGGGTGATAAATTTTCGGCCGAGACAAGCGGCCTCATAATGACGGTGTGGAGCGATTTCGCCATTCTCTCGAAGGGAGGAGTGACGCTTTCGCAATCGATTCGATCGAGGAGACGATTCCACGAAGGGGAGACAGGTGCCGCGTGCAATATCAATGCGATCCGCGCCTAATTATTCAAATTACTTCTCCGTTTTACGGAATTCTTGATCGTTTCGTACTGTGATTAACGCCCTCTTCAGCCTCGCCTCGGCTTCCTTTGCCTTTCAAATTCATCCTCGAACGAATCAGACCAGTTTATTCCGCGTTATTTCCAAATCTTTATTGTATTTTTCACGCTCAAGTTCGCGAAAATGGGCTCCAGATTCCAAGATTCCGCGGCGTGTTCCGTAGATTGTTGCCGAGATACGCGCGTACGCGCGTTTCATTGGAATCATTCCGCTATGTCGGTCTCTCGATTTACGCCCGGCTGTATTTACTCGGCCACTCCAAACGTGGCCCTACCGAAATAGATTCACTCGCGACGAGGGACCACGTAGGAGAATCGAGCCTCGGCTTCTAATTCCATTATCAAAGACTTTCTTCGTTTGGTTAGCATATAGGGAGTGCCGCGAGAAGAAAATATTCCGAAAATAAATCGCAATATCGAATATGACGTATAATCGAATAATCCAGCAGTTCGAAAGCAAAAAGTTTAATTTAATCGGCAATTAATGCAATTCTTAGATCTGAGAGCCAGGATAATTGAATCACTCCGTTGCGAGCGAGTGAACAGAGTGTTCCCGAGGTTGATTTGGCCAGTGACGAGAGGAAGGTAATCATCTGCGCGAAAAGATGTTTTCGCACGGGCACTCGAGCGTTTCCGGTCACTGGCACGAGCAACAAAGCGACCTGGAAGAGACGTCGTTTTTCTCTTTAGAGTGTGTCACGGTGCCACTCCTAGCGGTACACCGCATACACACATCGATCCCTCGTTGTTATGCAAAGAACATTTTCTCGTCGACGAATCACCACGGTTTCCTCTTCGATTCCAGCTTACATTTCCCCTCCCGCCCATTGTCCACTCTTGTCGATCGATCGATCGATCGTCCGATTTTCGAGAAACGCGAACAATATATCCGACCGCTTTTCAAACGACGACAGTTCCACTTAAGTTTGATATTTCGCGTGTGTGCATCGAGCCCGTTCGTTGCACTTTTCACGGTTCAACTTCCTCGAACGTAAGGCGTAACGTCCGTTATTCTAAATGTCGTGCCGCATCCTTGCAAACGCGAGTAACCTACTGCTGCTATCGTTCAAATGGTCGTTGCCGCGCACAATCATCGGCGTCGTAAAATGATAAATGGGAGAAGTATTTCATAAAGTTTACGAGAGACCGGTTCATCGCTTCGTTGTAAAGTAAATAGTACGAGAAATTAGTTCATCTTCTTTTTTCCCCGTCCATTTCCTGCTTCCCGTGCATCACAATGACCCTTGTCCCAACGGGAAAATTTATAAGTCAAACACCTATTTAAATATTGTTTATACTCGCGTGACCAAGCCGTCAATTCGAAACCAAGGTTCAAGAGGCAAACGAACTTAACGTAATATTTCGAAATTTCTTTTTCCCTTGAACCTCGATCCCCTATGAACGGGGAGGTCGATCCAATGCAAATGACCGATTTGCATACGAACTTTCGAATTATTCGCATCGTATGGCGGCGCAACGTCGTCCCGTGTACGAACATCTAATTGAATATTTTATATCAGGACAACGCGTCGGTTAATATCTTGTAAGTGGTCGCGACTCGACCACAATGATTCCACTTCGCGGCAGTCGCGACGAAAGACAATGCATACTAAACGCGTCGTAGGTAGCTGTAACCAGCGTGTTGTAACATGGCTGCTCGAGTCGTCGACGAGCGGAATGCGGCGCGCAGAGACGATTTCAAAGTCATTCTCCCGTTGGCATTGTTCCTGCATTGTTTTTTCCACGCGAGAAACTCGCTCTTTCCTGGAACACGTCCCCCCTCTTTCGATCAAAGATCGCGTGGGCGGTGTCGAGGGATCCCAAAAGAAATGTTCTCTCGAGAGAGAGAGCGGCGCAGGGAGGCTCGCAACGAGTGCTAAAATTCGCGAAATATTTATAGACCGCAGCTGCACACACTTGGCCTCCTCCCCTCGGTCGGGCGCCACCACGTACGCTGCGTCCAGCCATCCTCGTTGCAACGTAACGGTGCGTGAAAACTGCGTCGGGTCAACGCTGGAGATCATCCCATTAACGGTACACCCGCGACGTCCTTTGAATTCGTCGCGCGCCTCGCGATGCCTCTCGCGCATAGAAAAGATTCTCGACTAGGTATCTTGGATGGCCGATGAGAAAGGATAGGGGAGAACTCTGGAACTCACGACGAAATCACCCACCCCCTTGTTTGGAATGATTCCAAACGCAGGTGACTTCGGTCGAATCGAATCTCGAAGGAAGATCGATTTTCTTAAAAATAACCTACGAAATATAATTTTCGGTTGCAGAAATTTTTTCGTAGGGCGCAAGTTTGCGAGAACGGAAAGAAAGGTGGTCGACATCGGTGTATATCGTTCTAGGCCGCAGCTGCGTTCTAGTCGTTTCTTCCCAACGATGGGAAGAAACGACTTTCTTTGGTGTATACACGCACCAAAAATGCTGGTAGACGGCGTAAAAAAAATGGATCGAACAAGGTCCGGCTGTCACCCACTCGAAGAATTTGAGAACGACGCGCGGGAATTCAATTCACACCCTCGCCGAGGAATGACACACGCACCCCGTCCGAGTCGAGATTTCGCCCCGTCCACCATGTGGTCGTCCTAATAGCCGCTTTAAACGATGTTCGGTCGGAGGAGTGGCACGGATTTTCGGGATTTCGAGTCGTTAAATCGAGCGGGACACGGAGCGGAACAGCTGTGAAAATTTGTTTTTCAGCGACACGTGTGTATCTCTACGTCGTGCGTGTTTCCCCGCCAGCAGCACCAGCACCAGCACCAGCAGAAACGGACCGGTTTTCACTGAGTTTCGAGAGGCGGCGAGGGATGAAACCCTTGAGCCAGCCGACAACCCTTGTCGACGTCTTCTTCCCGTGTACGAGGGGTTGTGTCCCTGACTCGCTATTCTCTCTCTCTCTCTCTCCATCTCTTTATCTCGCAGCCTCTTTGTCTCTCTCTTTGTCTTTTTTTCTCTCCTTCCTTCTTTCCGCCTTTCTGCTCGCGCGAAAGAATGGGCGCAAAGGAGGGAGGGAGGGAGGGAGGGATACGGGAGTGCAAAGTCCGGGACAAATATCTTCGACTGCTCGTGCGTTCGCGAGTGTGAGTGGAGACGTGTTTGCGAAAACCTTGTGTTCCCGAAGGTTCGTTGTAACTACTGCTTCTTCTCGGGTGGAGAGACGAATCGAAGGGAAAGAAAAGAAGAGACCCGGCCCACTCGACGACGAGCGAAGAGGAAGAGGGAGGCGTGTGTGTGCTCGAATTGTGTGCCGTGGACTTCCGTAGAAACAAACGTACGAGGAAGTCTTTTGAAGCGTGGCAAGACGCACCAACCACCCCTCCTCCGGGACCCTTTCATGTCGCGCCCCGCCAGATTTTATCTTCGCAACAGTTACCACGGACACTCGAGGGAGCTCGTAATTAGTGGATCGTGACGGCAATACCTTGACTCTCGGCAATTAGAGGGGTCTTCGACATTGCGGGGAATAATAGCATTCCGATTCAGGAGGGAGTGACAGGAGAGTACAGGAGGTGGGAGACGAATCGATCTGTTTCTCGCTGAATCAATCTGTTTCTCACCCATCCGAATTCCAATTTACGGATTGTAACGAATTCCAATTTGCATTGTAACGAAAGATCGCTTCTTATTTTTACCTCTTAACGATCGAGTTACCCGAATTTCGATTCATAGACGAATTTCGTCGTGACGAAAGTTTGAGAATGGAATTGAATCGAGTGACAGGAGATCGAGAGTACAGGGGGACGAATCGATCTATTTCTCTCAAATTTTCAATTCACCCATCCAAATTCCGATATTACGAATGCATTGTAACGAAAGATCGGGTATCGCTTTCTTTTGTCTTTTAACGATCGAGTTATCCGAATTTCGATTCATAGACGAATTACGTCGTGACGAAAGTTTGAGAATGGAATTGAATCGAGTGACAGGAGATCGAGAGTATAGGGGGACGAATCGATCTATTTCTCTCGAATTTTCAATTCACCCATCCAAATTCCGATATTACGAATGCATTGTAACGAAAGATCGGGTATCGCTTTCTTTTGTCTTTTAACGATCGAGTTATCCGAATTTCGATTCATAGACGAATTTCGTCGTGACGAAAGTTTGAGAATGCAATTGAGTCGGTCGAATCGAGTGACGGGTGAATCTCATCCATCCAAATTTCGATTTTACGGATGCATTGTAACGAAAGATCGGGTAAGGATTGGAAGCGAGACGATTAATTTACTTCTAGTCTTCGATTGAATTGTTCGCTTCTTACTTTCGCCTCTTAACGATCCGAATTTCGATTCATAGACGAATTTCGTCGTGACGAAAGTTTGAGAATGGGATTGAGTCGATCGAATTGAGATGTCCAAAATTCGATTCATTTATAATAGGAAAGTAGGAAGCGTTGCAATTCAAGAATCGTAGAATATTCCAAGCGTTGAATCTTAGAAATAAACCGATAACCGGTTTCTACGTTAATTCCATATGGCGATAACAGGACGCACGGTACGACTACGACCACGTGGTTGTAAAGCCCGATAGTATGTATATGTGTGTGTAAATCATCGAACGAGGCCCGGATAGGAAGCGTCGTGAAACTCTGACGCACATGTCCCGGATACGGGGTCCGGGTGGAAAGAAAAACACTGCCCACCGTGCCAAAGTATCGTGACGAGGATGAGGGTTTAAGACTGCGGTCGGAGACTTGGGAAGTCGTACATTTGCAACCGCAAGAGAAATTAAATCTATGGAGTTATTGCGTGGAATGTACAAAGTCGTCCCTGGTAAGGCTAGCCTTACTACTATCTTCGATGAAAAAGTACAGAGATAAAGTTATGGCGTAACGAGACAAATTCGTTTCAATTTCTCCTTTCGATTCGGATCGAAATCTCGAATAGCTTGCCCTTCACGGTCTATCTCGATAGAGATCAATTCGAGAGATAAGTTGCTCCATCCTACACATCGTTTCGTGTCCCCAACGCATCCGGATAATAACCCCTGTCCCCTGATACGTTTCTCTCCAACGACGAATTAGGGATGTTTTCGGAATCGCGAAACGGTCAAAGGGGGCCGACGATGAAGGGAATAAACACGCGCGTCCACGACCGCTGTCTCGTTGGATCTCCATTGGTAAATTGATGGTTGGCTTACCTCCCTTTAAGAAGCATTAAATAATCAATCGTGTCCATAAAATCGCCGTGGAATCGACACGATAAGAACGATAACATTTTTTCAATATTCCATTTCGTTCTCTGTCTCAGACATCGCCATGGACTGGTCGGATCACGCGTTATGGTGGCCGGAGAGGAATCACTGGTTGACGAGAACGAGAAGCACTCTGGACCAGTATGGGGTCGCCGCCGATGCCCTCCTGCACTTCACACCGATGCACAAGACTCTGAGAGTCCAACTGCCCGATATGCGCTGCCTCGATTGCAAAGTCGACTTCTCTGTGAAAACGTTCAACGCCGTGATTAATTTATGCAAGGAATTAGGTGAGCCGATCTTTTCTCCTTGAAGATTTAACGAATATTAAACGAACTCGATTCATTTTGAATTCCATCAGACGATTAACGCGAATCAGGATTAAAACCAGGCACGTTAATTCGCACGAGACCACGGTGTTAATTAGTCCCGATAATGAAATAAAATTGTTAAATTCGCAGTCACGCGAAGGTCACGGGGAGTCTTCGTGCGAGTCAAGTCGAGCGTGGCTATTCCAACGGCCAGCTTTTTTAATCAAGGAAGTGGTTCGCCGCGATAATGAAGGCATTGTATCGCGTCGCCTTGCTTTATAATAACTTAGAAAAATATATTTTTGTTGAGAATATATTTTTTCGTAGTCGAGCAGCGCGATCTGGAAAGGGATAATTAATCACGATTTCGCGATGTAATCAACTTATTATTATATATCATAAAAAGAAAAAGGAAAAAAAATTATGACGAAGAAATTTCAAACGCGTCGAGTTAATTTATTTGCGTTGATGTAACCGTTATTACGTCTCCTTACTTGTTTTTTGTCCATACTGTCGCGGACAGATGACCTCGTCGATAGCCTGACTCGTGTCATACTCGTAAATAGACATGGTAACGAACAACCATTTAGTTATTTCCTTGGAACAAACAAATTACCGTGAAAAAAATACAAAAAAAAAAAAAAAAAAAAAAAATGCAATATATAATTTCATCAAACCGTGCATCATATAGCGAAACAAT
Source organism: Apis laboriosa (assembly GCF_014066325.1). Lineage (NCBI taxonomy): Eukaryota > Metazoa > Arthropoda > Insecta > Hymenoptera > Apidae > Apis > Apis laboriosa. The sequence continues at coordinate 4,696,581 of NW_025222928.1, read as the reverse complement.
ATATTCGAATGATTAACCGGTAGAAAATATAAAACGAAATTCTTTATCGTGAAAAATTCAGGTATCAGACATCCAGAGGAGTTGTCGTTCTGCAAACCGCTCGAGCCGAATCATCTGAAATACAATTTGAAAGATCTGCCGGCCAAGAAGAAGATCGAGAACCAGAAGAACGGGCATTGGAACGTTCCAGCGGATACGAACACGTTCATCCCGGTGAGCCAAAGTCCCAGGGGATCGACGGGTAGCCTGGATCAGAGCAGCCCTTTCATGTGCGCGCCGGTCACACCCAACAACAGAAATCACAGCACGCCGATCAGCTCACCCGTCTCGGTGAGTACCACGACGAATCTCTGGACTTAAACGCACTGTCGTGGATCTAAATTCGGATCCAAAGATAGAGGAGAAGATAGGATCGAAACTATCTAGAGAGAGCCGGACCTGTTATGGTAATAAATAATCCCCCGACCGACCCGATTGCCGTGGCTATGATTTATCGATATTGGCCTATCATTACCGCTTACGGAATCGTTCAGAAAACTAATTTGCTTCTCGCGAGCGGCTCGTTTTTCCAACCGACGGTTGGGAATTGGTGGCCATTATGGTGTATTTATTGCTCGGTTACGAGCACAATCTTGTTGGCCGAACGCGGACTCACGTTTCCCCTGTTTGATTGGGTTTCTTCCAGCAAACCGGTACCTGGAAGAGGAACAACAACTCGTCAGGTTTCGGTAGCACCGGCTCATTCAACGCAAACAACAGTACCATGAGTCTAGAAGTGTTGAACGGTGGACTGTCCGAGTCGTTGGCCCAGAGTCCTGCCACGATCTCGCCGGAGGTGAGGGCAAAGTTGATCAGGCCGAAGAATCTTGTTGAGCGCGCAAGAATGAACGTTGCCTGGCTCGATTCATCGTTGTCGATCATGGAGCAGGGAATACGCGAATTCGACACCCTCAGGTTGAAGTTCAAGTTCTATTCGTTCTACGATCTGAACCCGAAAACCGACGCTGTCAGGATCAACATGATTTACGAGCAGGCCAAATGGCAGCTGCTCGCCGAGGAGATCGACTGCACCGAGGAGGAGATGCTCATGTTCGCTGCGTTGCAGGTATATTACATATCCCTCATACAGATATAACAATATTCCATTAACCCTTTCCGGTTGCTGGGATTCGCTAGGATGGGCCAGCTGCGCGACTGTTTACGCGGCTAAAGTTTTCACGATCCAAACATCCGGCCCTCGTCGACCGGATCGATCTATATATACGTCCAGAATTGGTCTCGGTGAAACGATGGAACGGAAATAGTTGGCGATGACACGAGAGCTCGCAGCTTCAGGACTCGTTTCTGAAATTGAGGAAAGGATCGGGTTATCGAGATAAAAAAAAATAAAAAAAAAAAATAAAAATAAAAAAAACGATAGAAAGTAAACTTGCGACGGATCATGCTTGATCGCGTGGAAGTTGGCCAATTAAAGACATTCTACGCCCCTACGATAAATCGCCTCCGCGCACAGTTTATTTCTCGTATGCAAATCTCGTTTCCTTAAATCGAATCGAGAAAACATTCGCGTCGTTTTTCCGATACACCGCCTACCGGTTTCTCGATTAATCGCGTCACGGTTATCGGATAAAAAAAAAAAAAAAGAAGAGAGGAGAAGAGAAGAGCTCGTAATCCCAAGGTAGAAGCAAAAGATGGGCGTCGGTCACATTTGTATTCCGTGTCGCAGGTGCAAGTGAATCTTCAGGCGAGTGTACCGCAGCCGAGTTACGACAGCAATGGCGCCGCCTCCCCGATCGAGGATGACATTGACGCAGCCTTGACGGATCTCCAAGTGACCCTCGAGGGCAGTAACATCAGTAACGGGCCCAGCGACATCACTCAAGTGCCGGAGTTGTGCGACTACCTGCGTTTCTTGAAGCCCAAACGTTTCACTTTGAAGGCGTTTAAACGCTATTGGGTCACGTGCAGGGACCTTCAGTTGAGATTGTACAAGAGCCGGGAGGAGACGAACAGTACCGAGTCGCCTGCCCACGTGATCAATTTGCGTGGATGCGAGGTCACGCCCGATGTCCATCTCTCGCAAGGTCGTTATGGAATCAGGTTGGAGGTGCCTAGTGCCGAGGGCATGACCGAGATGTGGATCAGATGCGACAACGTGAGTTTATTATTTAACCCCCGCCTTCGTCTACGTTTCAACATTCGCAATTGAAATTTAATTAAATTCTCGGTTAACTATTGCAGGAACAGCAATATGCTAAATGGATGGCGGCGTGTAGATTGGCAGCCAAGGGTCGCTCCCTCGCGGACGCTTCTTACGAAAGCGAGGTAAACAGTATCACTGCCTTCTTGCAATTGCAGAGGCCCGCCCCTGCACCTGCGATCAACCCAAACGCTCTTGATATCGTGCCCGAGGATTATGTTGCTCCCAGATTCGTGAAGAAGTTCAAAGGAAAGGTATGTTTCATATTTATGTACGATCCTTTTTTCGCATTGGTTGAATTCATCTTTCCTTTCTCGCAGTTGGTCCAGAGGATTTTAGAAGCACACGCCAACGTTAAGGATCTACCTTTGATCGAGGCTAAATTGAATTACATCAAAGCCTGGCAATCTCTTCCCGAGTATGGGATCTCTCTCTTCGTAGTCAGATTCACTGCGAAGAGCAAGGACGAATTGTTGGGTATCGCTAATAATAGGCTGATGCGGATGGAGCTGCACAGTGGTGATCACTTGAAAACTTGGAGATACAACACGATGAAGGTAAGTGGATCGATCTGGTGTGCAAACAGTTAAGAAGTTTTAGCTCTGGATAAAAGATTTTCTATTATCGACATCTTATTTGTACAGGCATGGAACGTAAACTGGGAAGTGAAGCATATGATGGTCCAATTCGAAGAAGAGAATATTATCTTTGAGTGTCAGTCCGCAGACTGTAAAGTTGTTCACGAGTTCATCGGAGGATATATATTTTTGTCGATGCGATCGAAGGAGGCAAATCAAACGTTGAATGAAGAGATGTTTCATAAACTAACTGGTGGATGGGTTTAACGAGTCGTGAGAAATTTATGAGATGATATTTCTTTAAAAAAACTTACATTTATCGAAGCATAATTTGTTGTCATACGTGGAAACGGAAAGCTCTGATCTGAGAAACAACGAGACACGTTGGTTGACATTTGTAAAAAATACTTAAATATATAACTTTAGATGTTTTGTTAAAGTATTTGTAAATAGAGAAATTGTATCGTTTGTATACAATTGCCGCGCTCATTAAGAGTGTAACTTTTATTTCACATAGGAAATTAATCGTTTTTAGCGAATTAATCGTTCACCTGAAGTACGAGAAGGTCGAGCCATTGTAACCTGAAGATAAAAAAAGTTTGTAAAGCAATTTAGCGGGTTAATAGCGAATTTTGTATATGATCATAAAATAATATTTACTGATGTCTTGTTACGTAGAACATAAATTGTAAAACACGCACAAGATTCGATCAGACTAAACCGCGCCCTTTTCTACACGCAATATTGTTGAAGATCACGAACTAATTAATATTTTTACAGATAAGCATGTTATATTCGAGCTGCCCTCTAGACTCAACCTCATTAGATAATATTCTTTATAATATTTTTTTTTTCTCGCCAAGTCAACCTCTTTCAGGCAAAATATACGTGTAGTTTTAACATCAGGGGTGCTATGCTGAGCGAGATTGACTTAGACGCGAAGATTATATTAAATTGTGTAAATTATTTGTTGTTTTAATGTAAACTATATATATTAAAAATATTTACTTGTACCGTTACATATTATCTTCTTATATTGTATCACGTTTTCGAACGTGTAAAAATTATAGTTTTGTATATTGATAGATACTAGTTGTACAATAAATTTAATTATTATCATTTTTTTAGATTTATTTCCGATTTATAGTAAATTGTTGTTCACATAATTTTAGCCACGATTAAAATTGATAGTGATATTTTTTTATTAAAAGAATGCGTTATTAAAAACCATGTATAGATCAACAATAATCAGGAAAGTAAAAAAATATATTATAAACATTCATGTGTTCGTCGACGTTCGACGTACGAACGACGCTGGTTCATCCTTGTCGGTCCCATGTTTCTTCACTCAATGGCGGACAATTGTGTATCTTTACCCGGATTGTCCGTAGACTTTACGGCATTACCATGATTTTGATTGTCAGCATTCTTGAACGAAGGTAGACCTCTTAATACCACGGGTACGTTACCTGCAGCTCCTGCCCCGACTAAATTTCCTCCACCTCCACAAGTCTAATATAAATTAAAAGAATCGAAAAACATGGGAACGCAAAATATATTAAAATTTTTTTTTCTTATTGTAAATGTAAATGATCAACCACCTGTGCGTGAATAGGCGGTGCTGAATGTACTAATCGACCGGTAAGAGATCCAGGCTTCTCCTTTTTAGTGCGTACCCACTCGTGGCCTAGAACCCTTTCCAATGTTAACCTTAAAGTAATATCTGGTTCTAGGATATGTTTAACAATGCTCTTTGCAAGCGCAGAAACTGTTTCCCGCACTCGCGATCGAAACATCCAGTTCCTCGACATTTGATCTTTCAACAGCTTCTTCAAGTTCGAATCGTCAAAAGGCATGGAGGCATTTAGCATGATAAATAGGATTATCCCAAGCGACCAGACGTCGGCCAGTTTCGGGTTATAGGGGGTACCGGAAACAACTTCCGGTGCTGCATATGCCGCGGAGCCACAATAGGTCTCGCTGAGAACGCGCCTTCCCTCATGGTCAACGCAGAATCTCGCGAAACCAAAGTCTGCAAGCTTCACATTGAACTTCCTGGATAACAAAATGTTCTCGCATTTAAGATCACGATGGGCGATATTTTTTCCATGAAGATAGTGCAGACCGGAAGCCATCTGTCTGAACCAGAGCTTTGATTGTTGTTCCGGTACAACACCATTCCGTTTTACAAAGTCCAGGAGATCACCATTGTCCGCATAACGCATAAATATGAAGACTCTTGGACCACGCTGTAATATACTGTGCACCTGTAATTTTTTTTTATCGAATGTTAAGTAACGTATTGTTCTCTTTGTATGGACATCTTACTTGAATGATATGGGGATTTTCGATCTTTGTAAGGATTTCGAGTTCACGAGGAAAGAACTTGTTGAGGAAATCAAGCGGTGCTTTCTCTTTGTCGAATATCTTACAGGCTAATCGCAATTTCTTTGAGCTCGTCCCGTCCACATATTCGGCCAGGTGTACGGTCGCATACGAGCCCTAAAAATTCCAGTTTGCCTTCAAGAGTAATTATTCGGTAAAATAAAAACAATTCAAGTTATAAAAAGTAAAAAATATAAAGTAAAAAAAAAAAAAAAAAAAAAAAGAAAAAAAAACGAGTAGTCGCTCAACGAAAGAAATGCGAACACGAGAGTAATTGAGAAAGAATCTACAGTTTAAAAAGAAACAAACGACGCAATATTGTAGAAGGAATGTAAGAAGCAGGTAGAGGGGAAATGAAAGAGGTTAACGAACAGGTAGGGAGTACAGGGTTGGAGGTAAATAACCTGTCCGATTTTTTTGCCAATAAGATAGCCCCGCTGCTCAAGAGCGTTCACCTCCGAATTTCGGGGGCTGAGTTGCGTGGCCATGCCAGTGGATCTTCATTGGACTTCGGATCCTGATAACAGATAACTGATTCTTTTTTCTTTCTTCTTCTTTGCACACCCTTTCTTCTTCTTCCGTTCCTTTATACCTAAAACTTACTTCTTTTTTATTCTATATCGCTGACAAGTTTTCCCCCTTTGAAACGTCTACCCGCACCTTCCTTGAACGTGATTTGATCAATTTTGTTGTTAGAGATCTGCAATTCGCGCTCCGCAAGGAGCCGAAGGACGCCTCGCTGAATATCACGTCGATGAACCCGAGTCGGGGAACCGTTCTGTCATTTCAAATGGCTGCGTGCACTAGAATTTTGAGCGACACCAGCTTGTACCTGGTACGGAACGGGGCAGAGGAAAAGATCCGTGTCTCATTCGAACACAGCCATTATATTTAAAAACAACAAACGATCGATTCGCGAGTGCGATTTCGCCATACTTAGATTCGATTTTAAAGCATATTCACGTCGTACATAATACATTTAAAAACACACGGTATATTTTATAAATATATTATATTTTTTTTTCTAATTCGATTAATAGGTTAAGACATGATTAAAAATTAAGATACCTTTCATTTTTGCGATGTGTCATTCATATTTTTGATTTGAAATAAATCAATATTTATATTTATAGATGTTTTTTATTAAATGGTATTATACATTGCGTAAAAACAAATTACGCAGCTGGATCGTCACCCTTAGTAGTACGTGTGTAAATTAACTGTGCATGATGCTGTACAACTTGTTTAATAAGTCCCTTTTGTTGCAATTCAATCAATGCTCTCCTTGCAAGTGATCCACGAATCTTTAACCTTTCACTAACAATGGATGGCGTGATCAATTTATATTGTGGTACTTCCTTCAGCAATTTTTCATATGTGCTTTTATCAAACAATACTTGATTGTTTAACTTGTCACGTACTTTTCCTTTGGACCACTTCTACGATAAAAAAAATAAATAAAAAATGTAAAGTATATCTATTCATGTTCATCTACTTAAATTTATTTATTATATTATATATATATATATCAGGCTCATTAAATCAGCTTTTTACTTCCATGATTTATCAAGCTTATAAATATTCATCACGTAATATTTTATTTTATAAAGTTATACTTATAAGTTATTATTCTGATAAATAAATATCTATCATAACTATCTGCAATAACTATGATACTAACCTTTTTCTTGGCTTTGCCACCAGATCCTCCTTCTTTTTTCTTTTGTGTTTTTTGTGGTTGTTTTGAAGATCCCTTTGTATCCTTTTTAGGCGGCTGAAACATTAAATGAAATTAGAACAAGAATATTCATAAAAAAATAAATACCACAATCAAATAATATATACTGATCAGGCTCATTAAATCAATATTATACTATCATGAATTTAATCAAGAATGAGTTTTTCATCACGATAATTAATTAAAGAAAATATTAATTCGTAAATAATTATTTTGTCAATAATTTTTCACAATGTCAACAAAACATTGAGACAACAAAAGAAGTTATGATTTTTTAATGAAAACAATATTTTTTATTATATATAATGCATAAAAATTAATATAATTCTATAAAACTAACGAAAACATACTTTAATTGAATGTAATGATATTCAAATAAGATATCTTTTTTGCATACACGTATACACCATGTGGATGAAATTATCGAGAAAGGTTATCTACTTGATATATAAAATTCATATAAAACTTGTAAATTAATTCTTGAAATAATATCACTGCACTACATAGAAAAGTAATTTTTATTACGAAACTTTTAAGATAAATATTATTAAAACATAATTAAAACATTTCTTTCACAAATACTCACCATGATGGCTGTCGACTATGAAAGAAAAGGGAAGTGCGTATATCGCCATTTTGAATGTTCATTACATTCAGCGCTATCTACAATTCACTACATTAATAAATATTATTTCTAAAAGAATCAAAAATTTAAAAAATGACATATTAATAGTTAAATAAATAGTTATTTGACTAAAATTATTTTTTATACTATAAAATTGTTGGGATGAATTCGTAGAATGCAATACACGTGTTTCGAATAACCATGAATCAGACTGTCAGTCACTCAGGAGTGGCTGTAGCGTGTGAAGCATGGCGCTACGCTGTGTGTTTTTGAGTCCCGGTTTTTCACATCTTTGACCCGTTTACAAAATGTATTCACGTTAAGAATATCGTTCGGTATAATTTAATCAATCACAAACATCTCTTTATATTTACTTTTATACGAAAAGGTAATTTATTTTTTTTTGATCATTATTTTTATATAAGGTTAAGATACCTTTCACTTATTGCGACGTGTCATATGTGTTTTTATTCTACGTGTATTAATATTGAACGAATATTGATGAAATAGTTTAATAACGTGACAATTAATCTCAGATTAAAACTGATTTATAATATATATATACAATAGTTACCGATTAACAGATATTAACAGATAAGTGAGGTTATCGTTAATCAGTTTTATGTTTGTTATATTCTTAACATATTTTTGGTCTTATAATATGAATATTTTTCTTGATATACAAGATTAATATTTAAATGTTTGCATTAATATGTATTTGTATTAATATGCAAATATAAATATAATTAAAATTTTAATTTATAAAAATTGAATTTTAGATAAACATATGAAAAGTTTTAATATAATAAAAAATTACTTTTTATTTTTAGGATAAACTTCATTACTGAAACAACCTTGTGCTTATGAAAATGCTTCCTCTTTCACACAAAGATTCAAGAAACCTTGGCAGTAGAATAAAGGAGAAATTATTAGGATGGAAACGTTTGATATTTTCTGACAAAAATACTAGAAATTTATTTTTATTTCTTTTATTGAATTTATCTTTTGCCTGCATTGAATTAATGTATGGAATATGGACAAACAGCTTGGGTTTAATATCAGATAGTTTCCATATGTTCTTTGATTGTACTGGCTTATTATTTGGTTTGGCTGCATCAGTAATTACAAAGTGGAGAGCAAATGAACGATATTCTTATGGCTATGTCAGAGCAGAAGTTTTAGGAGGATTTGTCAATGCTCTGCTTTTATTCTTTATCGCTCTATTCATTATGTCTGAAGCCGTGGAAAGAGCCATTGAACCTCCAGAGATTAAACACGAAAGACTTTTGGTTGTGTCCATTATGGGATTAATAGTCAATTTAGTAGGAATGTATGTATTTCGTCATGGACATGGACATAGTCATGGAATGGGACATGGTCATTCCCATTCCCATTCCCATGGAAGTCATACACAATCTCATTTAAACCACAGTCATAGTCATGATCATCATGATATAGAAATTGATCCTTCCTTCAGTGGTACAAATTCTCAGATTATGAAAGGAGTTTTCTTACATATCTTAGCAGATACTCTTGGATCTGTAGGTGTAATTATATCAGCAGTACTGATGCGTCTATTTGGTTGGTTTATAGCTGATCCAATTTGTTCTATGCTGATATCAGTATTGATAGTTTTAAGTGTGCTTTCTTTAATGAAAGATTCATGGGAAATTTTAATGCAAAGACAACCAGCTGCATTGGATCATATTTTACCACAGTGTTATAATAAAGTGACACAATTAGCTGGAGTATATAGTGTGCAAGAACCACATTTCTGGACACTTTGTTCAGATGTGTATGTTGGGTGCTTGAAATTGGAAGTTGCCAGAACAGTAGAGCCTAAATATGTTGTAGCACACACTCAGATGATTTTTCAAGCTGCTGGAGTAAGGCATTTAACTGTTCAATTAGATTATGCACCTATGTGATCTATGAAAACTATGCATGTCATTAAGTGTTCATACAAGTGCTCCAAAACTGTATTTATTTGTGGAGTTTGTCAGAAACAAGCAAGAAATATTGCACTTGTGCAAAATATTTTTGCCATTTTAAAATTGTGCAGATATTTTGTTCTAAGTAATAGTGAATATCACCTTGGGTTGCAGATTATTTAAAAATCTGTTTAAATCTTTTAAAAAAAGTGAAAAGACTTACCAGAACTTATATGACATAGGATCCTATTAAGAGAATAGGTCTTATGATCAAGCTAATGCATTTTTGACTTGTCCATCACCAATAAAAATCATTGATTTCATTTCTTTCTAATCTTATTGTTGTAAATATAGATATTTGTTCATCTATAGTTAATGATATATTTATATATATATATATATATCATTATTTCATGAAATTGTAGTTTTTTATTTACAACAACTTTGGTCCTGTACTATGTATTGTACAAAATCTTAAATAATGTTTTATATTATCTACAGAAGTCTTTATATTATAATGCATTTTAAAATATTGAAGATACATCAAATTACATTTTTTACCTTTATAATTGAAGCCACAATTATAAAAATGTTTTTACCTTACCTTTATTATTGCATTATTTTTTGTATAAAATATCTATTTACAAAAAAATTCAAACTTCATGGTCAAATTTGTGCAAAATAAAAGAAAATCATCAAATTATATTATAAGCAGCTGTAGACTGCTAGTCATTATTATACAGAAAGTGTGAAATATACGTTATATATAAATATAACTTTATAAAGTGTAATATATAAAACAATATTCTTATGTTTGAAATTGTGCTTTCCTTAAATAAATTGTACTTTTGACATACTGTCCACATTAAGTGGATTTATCTAATCGATATTAAATAAATAATTAATACGTACAAGATCGTTTTATGGCAATATACATATATTTATATTAACGAAATATCATTATTATTGATGAATATTATTTAAACAAATTGCGAATGATGTCAAAATATGCTATAAGAAGTTTTTTAAAATTTTAATAGCAATGGAATTTTCTTATCACTTCATTTAAAGTAGGAAGCGATTGAAATGAAATAAAATGTTTTATAGAGAAAGCATGGTCTAACATATGCACTTAGTGCAAAATGTCAGCCAAAATTTTTCATCGTTTTTTATTAATGCTGTAATACATTGTTCAAGACAAATTACGAAGTTAGAATTAACGGCAGATTTGTAAACATAAATTTTAAGCACGACCAGGACATTCCATTATAGTCGAGGTATATTACTTGTATATTTGAGATTGTGATGATATAGGCCAAAATGTAGATATCGGTAGAATGAAATGAAACAATTAGAATATTTAGTGATAATGTAGAGTAATTTTTCTATCGAATTGCTGTACCATCGTACACTGAAATGATCGAATTATTTGCAGTTCTATCCGATGCAATTACTTCTACGAAGAGCGATGTAATTTCCGAGATGAAAGTCAACATTGTTATGTTTTATTAACATGATTGTATAAATAAAAAATTCAGAAGAGTAATCTTCTAAAATGTAAATAATAAAGAAAAGTGCTTATAATAATTTTCGACTTCCACATTCATACAAAGTCCTCTTATAGATAACATCTTCTTATAAAATAGAAAATTTATCAAGATCATGTACATATGTATTTTTATCGATATGGGAAATCATCTTTACAACAAATTTTCAAACACATATTACATTTATTTGAAGGATATGTATACACATATAAATACATAAATATTTATAATAAAATTACTGAAACTGATTCCAGACGATAAAGCGATCTTGGACGCGTGGACAATGTACTTACGCGCGTATGGTGTCAGCTTCAGTCTCTCACCGCTTGAATTAGTAATTTAAATGGCCTCACAAAATTTGCAGATCGTATCTTTGATGCCTTCTATCTTTTGTGGTGTCTTATGTACATAGCAAACTATCAAAAATGAAAAATCGTGTGGAACTTTTGTCCCTGCGAGGCTATACCTGCCTATCTAAAGTGGACCGTAAAAGGGAATCAAAAATTACGTTTTCTCACTAATAGTACAAAAAATCGAACGAACACCGTGGAATTGCTTTTTTGCATAAAGCTGAACAAAAGTTGATCGAACATACTCGTTGGTTTGTTTCACGTATGATTAAACGTATTTTTTTTCCTTGCTTTCTTTTTAATCATTATTTTCATTTCTTCAAGGTATATGGCAGTATCGTATTTCTGCTTTTTTATTGGCAAAGGGACAGCAGAAAATCACACATTGCGTTTTAATTCGGCGATAGATGGATAGAAATCGTCGTATCGCGCTTATTCTAAAAAATAACAAATTCCTGATATAATATCGATACTCGCGAATAAAATCTACAATTACGATTTGGCAGTTGAGTGTCGCACGTTCTCTTTTACTCGCAAAAAGTAAGTATTTTTTGTTGCTCTTTTATTTCGTTCTTCATTCCTTATTATTATACAATAGCCATTATTTTCTAATTTAATGTGTACAATAGAATTCAAAATTCGAGGACGTCTCTCTTTTACTCTCTGGATACGTATTTTTTTCTTTTCTACCCACTACTATAGAATATAATTTATAAAATTTCTTCAAATTTCCAACAACACGCCATCCGGTAAAGCCATTTCACTCATGGATCGTCGATTGTAATTCAATCGATCGTAACATTTAATAATCATGATCAGAATATACTAGTAATCGTAGGAATAATAATAATAATCGCAATAATGACAATAATAATAATATATTACTCTGAATCATATTTTACAGTCCATCTAACAACAACGAACGTATCTAGTTGCAACAGCCTCTTTTTTAATTATTATTTTTTTTTCTTTTTTTATTTTTTAAATATCTTTCGATAATACATATGCGTATGTATAATTGGTCTTGCTAAAATTTTTATCTCTTTTAATTTTATTTATTCTTTCTCGTTGAAAGAATATATATATATATATATTTTTTTTTACCCATCCTTCTGTACGATTTCGACATTTTTCTGCGTATAACGGACCATCGAGAATAATGCTCGAGCTAATAATGCTACGATCTATAGATCTATATCGTTAGGAAAGTGATGACGCGCAGAAAAGGAAATCACAGTAAGACGAAAATCCACAAAGTGTTGGCTTCATTCCCTTCTTCCTCTCCTTCTTCACGCCTTTCTTCCTCGTGTGAGTACTCTTCTTATTCTACATGCCTCTTACGGCTAACACCGTCTATCTCGTATCTTTCTAAAACTACGTTATTCTCATCCTAAAACATTCTCTTAGCCTCTCTCTTTCCAAGATCCGTTTCACCGGATCATTTACGGAATCACGTGCAACCAATCATCCCCCTCCCCCACTTCGAACGTTTCCCATCTCTATATTTTCATTCATCTACGGATCAAATTCCAATCGTTATTTTTCTACGGCCATATTCTTCCGTGATCGAACAATTACGAAATTTCCACGTCGTTGACAACCAAGAATTCTCCAACCGAATCTTCACTTCTTTTTACCTTTGCTACTCTTCTGGACCTTGGTGATCTTCAGCCTGCAGTTCGACCCACCGGTGTACACGACTTCCGCCCTTCCACCCTCCTCTATCGCGGCGACCAAAGCTTTCACCGACTTTACGTGCACGTCTTTGGCACTGATCTCCAACGAGGTGCCCGGAAACCGATCTCTAACACATTTTCCGATACTGGAAGCCTGCGATTCCGTGAGATCCACTCCATCCAGACAGAGCCACGTCAAGTACTGTAGATGCGTCAGGATCGTTTGCACGAATACGTGTTCCATTTGCACCTTCTTCGCGCTGTCGGTCACGATCAATCCATTCGCCTTTAAGAAGCTCAGGTTGCACAGCTTCAGATACTTGGCTATCTGCCTCATCGTCTTCTCGCTGTCCTCCAACGTGATCCGCCAAAAGTTAATCCTCAGGGACTGTAGATTCTTGAAGTGAGAGGAGAAGCAGGCGAAGAACTGTTGGAGGATTTTGTCATCGATGAACAGCAATGATCCGCTACTGCCCCCTATGGTCGATTTGTCCAACGAGAGATCGAGCTCGCTGAGGGCTGTGAAACCGGCGAGGAATGGCAAAAGAAGCGGCCCTCGAAGCGCCAAACGATCGTTCACTGTCACCTGAAATCAGAGATAACAATTATGCATCACCTCTATCTTTCTATTTCTCTTTCAGAAAAAAAGTATCGAGTAACGAAGACCTAAGAAACGAGAATTTCGCGGGGGTCGATCGTTCGAAGGATGGATCGAATTCGATCGTCATAGGAATAGGAATAGGCGAGCAGAAAATTCATAGGATCCGCCTTAAGGAAGTGCGTTGTTTGCCAAGGTTTTACGTAACGAATCGAAGAGCGTAATATCGATAGTCGGATTTCTACTTCGTAACCGAGCACTCGAGACCGGTTTCCCCAACAGGACGAATAATCTATCTACGTGGTTTGGACGGCCGCTGGTCGCAAACCGCAAACGAATCATCGTCGGCCTCGAATTACGAATCGACCGATTCGAGGGCTGGAGTGAAGTGTCTCGAATGTGCGCGTCGAATCCTTCGGGAACTCGATACGTCGACACGACTTCTCGTTGAACGTCGTGACGCATCGTTACCTCGCATCGTTCCACTAGGTATACGAGTATTTATCGGTGAGACCCTCGAACGATCCCTTTTGAGAATGGAATTGGAATAGTCGCTTACGAAGTGTCTTAGGTAGGTTGAACATTTCGATATTACGATCCAATTAGCCTCTCTATTCACGGCACAAAGGGAGCCACTTGATTTTGACTCTCGTCAAACATGGTCGCTGATCTGATTCGTCGTGATGGTCAAAAACTCGGCTCAGAGAGAAAGTCGGCTAGGATGAAACTGGGCTAGGATACTTTTCATCCGGGATTACTTACTTGAAAACCGGCCAGCCTGAGAAATACAATGGCGGGACAGGCGGGAGGAGGCGCAGCTCTGAGCAACTCCGCTCCTGCATCGTCCCTACGACCTAATCTCGCCAAAGGACCCTCGTGGACGGCCAGATGTAGCCGGGCGTTGCACAGGCTCAACTCGCGGACGCTCGTGTATCTGAGCAGCTCGGAAAACACCGCCAGACTGTCCGATTCCTGCAACATTCGTCGTATTTTTCTTCTTTTTTACGTTTATTTTGATTAAAATTTGGAGAAATTCAACACATTTGATAGTTAATATTTATGCATTTATAGGAAATTAGAATATAGAATACACGTGTAAAAAAGATACAAAAATCCAGGATAGTTACTTAAATTCTATTTTCTTTAATTGATATTCATAAAAATATAATTATATAGAAGGAATATCGTTTCTTAAAAAATAATTTCTTGACGAAAGTTTAGGAGATATTTAATATAATATAGATAATATAGAAGAAATGACGTAAATCACATTCTTTGAAAACGATTTACATAGTTGAAAAATTTCTTTATTCAAATTTCCAATTGATGAATCAATTTGAAAACTTAAGCAATAAAGAGTTAAAGTTTCTTGAAGAATTAAATCATTAAATACCTTAATTAATTTTCCACATAAAATGAACAACGACTTCCAAATGAATTTTAAATAATTTCGTCAATACCTTATAAATTAAATGACATCGTAAAATAAATTTGCTCGCCTATACTTAAAATTTCAAAAATCTAGATAAAATTTGTTGATACGTTATTAATTAATTTATCGCATTATCGGATTGATCCAACAAATTAACCCTATTTAATTATCCAGAGAATATCTAAGTCACTTCTCGAAGATCCTTTGATCGCTTCGCCCTCCATTATTAATGCGCGTTTCCCGCGCTAAGCGAAGAAAGTGGTTCTCCCTAGCGTCGCGACGTCGAAATCTCTCGCGGTATTACATTATCCCTGCAATGAGACGGGAACAAAGCGACGTGTGCGACGTGGAACAATGGATGGTGGCGAGATTACAGGATCGCGTGCGTCGAAGCTGCATCGATAAAGCCAAAGCTAACAAGGCTACGACTAATCTCGAAATCGAGTTTGCGAATCGAGTTGCGGAGTCGCTTTGCCTCCGTAAACTATTCGTTTGCCTCGAATGGAACGCATAATGCGATCAGTCCACGAAAGTAAGTCCACGAGAGGACCACGAGACCGGAAATGGAAGATGGAAGCCGTAAAATCTCGAGACCGACGATCCTCTCGTTTCCTTTGAAACCTCGACCGCCCGAACTTTCCTCAGGATCTATCCTATACAACGAAATAGCGTAACTCAATTAGAATCGTCACGGATCCGGATAGTTGAGCGACACGATATCGATTTCTCGTTCGAATCGATCACGAGATTCGCAAGCCTCTCATTTTAACTCGCGAGGACCACGCTCTTCCATCGCGATGGAGACGCGGATGTGCGTAACGGAATCGTGATCACCCCTCTGGGATCTCGCGTGATTCGTGGAAACCGGGTACGAAGGAGCGAGAAAGGCAGTTTTGATGGAAAATTGCGTTCCGAATCAGGAGGGAATCGTGGCCACGATTGAAACAATCGACATTCCACCAGAGATTTGGGGTTACGAGCCGAAGTTCGTAACGTTTGTAGATAGAGCTAAAACGGGGTATCGATCAGGAGGAATATTTTATGAAGGTTGCGCTTCAAATACTCGCATATTCGACTCGTCGTTTAAAAATGTTTACTCGATAATCGGAGCAACAAGTAGCCGCGCGTTATTTTAATCGGTCTCTTCTATTTTGCCGCTTTTCGACCGAAATTAATTCTTTCGGCCGCAAAAAAAAGGTGTCATTGTCTTTTTACCACGAAACGTATTACGAGGACGCTTTTTCTCTCTCTTTCTCTCCGTCTCGCAGCTAATCCTTTCGCTATCTTGTCTTTTTTCGTCAGCCAGGTGGTCGGTTTATAGGATTCGAGGTTTTGCGAGGATCGAGATGCCAGGGGAGGTGCGAATTTGAATTTTTTCGGGAGAATTTTTTACCTCACCCCCGATTCCAGAGGCATTCAGCCCTTTTTTCCGCATGAAATAATTTCAACGACGAGGATCGTGTGATTTACGAAGGCAGTTTTCGTGGCCCGGCTTGAATAACGCTGAGAAAATTGGCCAAAATTACGGACGGTGTGGACCAACCAAATGCCGGAGGAATGCACGATTACGATCCTCGCTTCCCGGCGAATGTAATGAACCTTCCTTTATTTTTTTATCGACGCGACAAAGAATTTTTCTCAACTATCTGCAAACGAAGCAGAAAGAAATCTCTCAAGAATGAAACAATCGACGACGAATTAACATATTTTTACACACGACATTTACCTCTTTCTTATAGTTTCTTCTCTATTAACTTTGCAAAGGTTATCCACAAAATTCAGAGCAAACGTTTCGAAACTTCCCGACGACGAAATTAATTATTCCGCGCAAGAACAAATCACCTCCCGTTTTCCGCCCGTCTCTGCGATGTTATTAATGATTAACATCGGTTCTCATACACGAGAAATTGTAACAAACTATCTCGTTTCCACGATTTCAACTTTTGTCTGGAGAATCGGGGCGAAAACATTAGAGAGTTGGAGAGAGGGAGGGATACATGGACGACATCGTTTATTGCGGAGAGAACGATGGCCGACAACCGCGTCGTGTTTGAAAATTGTTTTTCGCCCAGGGGATCGTTGATACTGTGCTCCATGCTACGTGAAACGGTCAGGTCGATGAAAAATACCGGAGTGGCCTTATAAATTCAATGAATCGGCAGCCGTGGCACGATTCTTTTTAAATGGAAATCATCCCGGATCGTGACAGGCCGAACAATAATGTCGCACAGTCGGGGCAGAAGTGGAGTGAGGGAAGAGGGAGGGTGAATGGAGAGAGAGAGAGAGAGAGAAGTGGATCGCTCGAGAGAGTGGAACTCGAACGAGCTGCATTGTTTATAATCATTCTCGTGCGTTAAATTAAATCTGGCCGGGGCTCGTCCCGGCTTCATTGTTTTCCACGCGTGATGTCGTCGTGTCATCGGTAGGATTTTACGGTTACACAATTTATCCTGGATTATTCTGTTGGAATTCTAGTTCTACTCGAGATGTGCGCCTTTCCAGGGAGGAAGCAATTATTACGAATTTGAGAGTGAAAGAGTGTCAAGAATAATATTCTTGATCAACGGAGAATAACTTTTATTCTCAAACGTAGCCAAAAAGTTTTCAGAGTTATTTTCAAATGAACATTGTGTTGCGAGAGTAATACAGTTCTTCATTCAAGAGAGAGCAAATTTACTTTTAAACTACATTTCTTTTCTTTTCTTTTCTTTTTTACTTTACCGTATTCACACCTTTATAAAACGTAGACATTGAATTACGTAAGCTCCTTTTTTTGTTACCTTTAATTTCGCCAAGATGAACTCGAGTTTCGCGAACTTTTAATTTTCCTCTCGCATTTTCTTTGATCGCGGTTCAATCGAGCTGCTGTACTCGATAATAGCGCGGGTTAAGACCGAAGAAAAAGAAGGCGGTATTGTCGCGACGATTGATCCTCGGCCACGTTCTCCTCCAGAGATAATTTCCTTGTTATCGAGGAAATCACCAGGTTGTTTTGAATAAACGTTTCATAGCAATTGGTTTGCATAATGGAACGAGGAGCGACGATATTTCCATGGAAATTTCTCAACGAGGCCCGTAGACGATGGTCAGGATCGTGGAAAAGGATGTTCGGGGTCGCTGGAACATCGGGGATGCCGTGTAATTTATCGCGAGCAATATTACCGGCGACGTTGAGCGGGTTGGAAAACCTCGGGACCATCTAGCCATCGGTGTTTTATGGCTGCCGAGAATCCCATATTTCGGCTTCCACTCTTTGCTCTCGAGAATTTATGTTCGTATCGACGATTATTCCACGGATCGAATGACATGGAATGAATGAAATAAATTTTCGAAATAATTACGATCGAATAATTATTGAACTAATTATTGAAATAATTATTAAACGGCGGATATTTATGAAAAATGTTACATTTCCGAGATAAAACACTGTACTCTGTTGTCAATTTTCGTGTCTCTCTCTTTCTCTCTCTATAATATAATTCTTTTTAATAAGAATTTAAATTTGCATGAACATCCGCAGTGTATGATTCGATTACAAAGTTTTTTAATTAATTCATCGAATTTCAGATAGTTTGCAAATTATCCAGCCTCGTTTGTATCACACGCGGATAATGAACAGGGAAGTGGACGAAGAAGTGTTTCCATGTAATGGCCGGGTCGTTCCGCTCGGTGGGCGATGATCGATTCGTCCACTTAATGCGCCATTTCTCCTGTATTCTATTTCCCCGGGAAATTGGTTACGGAACAATGTAGCTGCTATCGGTGATGCAGCGATGCCTAAAGGGCTGCCAACTCTTGCAGATTTAAGTAAATTGAATCATACGGAGCGAGCGAGTGGCGGAATTTTTAATAAATAGAGAATCCTTTTGGGTCCATTTGCAAATATGCATATATAATCAGTCGTAAAAATATGTATAGAATTCTCTCTGTTTTTAATGACGTAATTTATTAGTTGAATTCGCGAATAACGAAATTCAGAGCATACAGAGACTATATATACATACTTTAGATATTATTAGCTTTATTTTATCGGAATTCTGCCTTTGAATAAATCAAACGTGCGATTTCGTTGATTTCGTAAATTGTTTCTGAGAGAAAAAAAATTTCTCGAAGAGATTAATTAGCTTAATTGATTTCGATATCTTACTAGAATTGTTGGAGTATCCCAATTCGTTTCGTCCATCCCACGCAGCCATTAGCGGTGCTTTCGACAAGAGATGGATTCGAATAAATTGACTGCATCGTCCTCGAGACACATTCTGAATAACGAAGCACCCAGCGAGAACATAAATCTCTCAGGGAACGACGCGTTGGACGTGTTTTTGATGAGGACGGATGAACTGTGATCCGTCTTATGGAAGAAATTTTCATTTACTTCCATTTCGTTTTCTTTCTATTCATGCCGGCTCTATTTTACGTTAGATACATAATTTCATCATGGTGAAACGATAAAGAATAAAATTCAAATCATACCGAGTGAAAAATTTCACTCGAAAGGAAAAACAGGAAATAAGGATAAGCTAAAGAAATAATTTTTCCTTTTTCTTTCGAAATGTACTTATTTTACGAGTACCATGCCGCGACACGTAGACGTATTTCCGGCGATATTATTTTACGGCTGATCATACGGCATTTGAAATATCCTATTTTTCTTCTTCTCATTTGCCCGGTTCGATTCTCCTTCCCAGCGAGAAAGAGGATACGAGACGGTTGTTTTCTTTCTCTTCGTTCTTCTGGTTTTATTACTCCGACTTCTGGTACGTTTGCGACAAGTGGAATGGCGTTTTATACGGAGAAAAGGAACAAAAGAACTCGTTGGTTCGCGAATCGGCAGTGGAAACAAGCTTTAATGTTCAGTCAGTAGAAAAGGAGCGAGTCTTGGTAGACGCCGATCGAATAATTTCTACAAAGGAAATTTTTACGGTATATTAATTCTTTCTTCTCGTTTCACTAGATATCTAGAGACCAACGCGCCAACTTTATTTTCAACTAAAACCAAAACGTTAAGGATCCAATTAAAGTGGAAAAGTTAATATTGTGAAAATTAATGGATCGCTTCGATTTAAGTTTGGTCAGACTGTTAACAGTTTGGCTTTTCGAAAAACAAATATTATCCTCTATTACGATGATTAAAATATACGTTTTTGAATCTGCATTAAAAATGAAATATGTAACGCATAATTTTTTTGTTTGTCAGATCAATATTTTTTTATTTTTAATTATTATATATATTAAACTAACGTGAAAGTGGGTGTATCACGTTCAAACCGAGTTTCTACTTAAACATCTCTCTCAGCAGAAACAACGAGATCATGTTTGAGGGAAATGCGATAAAATAGGTCATCCTGTATTATTCATGAAGACGTTACTGACGACCGAAGTGGCTTGATACGGTAACTGCTCGCTAATTAGGGAAACATGGTGCGCCCACAACTATCTACGATGAGCTTGTAAGCTATTTCCTGTATGTTCGCATTAATTAACAAAGTTGGGAGTCGAAGCAAAGGTAAACAGGATCCGCTGTAAATCGACGACGTAACATTCCTATATTCCTATAGGCAAGATAAAACGTTGATATAATGCGTGGTGATGATTCTCCACGTCGATAAAGCAGTTTTGAGATCGAAGTTTCTATATTGACTCCTTTAGTAATTACCGACCGGTCTCGTAACAAAATCTCGAAGTCACTCTCGTTCTTTATCTCCTCCGTTTTCCACGGTGTTGGCATGGTGTTGGTCGACGTCACGGATAATTAATTACCCACTTTTAGCTTAATCCAAGAGTGCAGCTGGTGGGATTATACCGCGGTCGTGTTCTCTTTCTCCTTTGTCGCTTTTCGACCGCCTTTCCGTGGCCACGACTCGTACTTCACTGGAGACAATGGCTCGTCGCCAACAATGGCTTACGGAGAGATAGAGAAAGGGAAGAAGGTTAAGAGGTTCAATGGAAGAGGTTAGGAAGATATATTTATATCATGTGCTCGAAATATATATACGCGACCGATACCACTGATTAGGTGCGACTACGTGCATCAAATGTTTCGTGAACTAGGAAGCGGAACGAGCAGAGAGGTTAGTTTCGTTTTCTAATTGACGATCGACTTTAATTACCTTTGTCATTGGTTTCGTTTTAACCAAACGATCGATGTTCGTTTTCGTGAAAACATTCGTGAAAGGAATAATTGCTATTGAAGATACTTGTTGCCTTTGACTGGATTTTTATGAGGACTGCTTCAGAAGTTTACCTCTTTGATTTTAGTAAAAATTTCGCATATTGATTTATGTATACAATTTGTCAAAATTTTATTTATAGACGATCAAAAATTAGAAATTATAATTCATGTTATACACAGATTATAATTAGAGTTATAAAATTAATTTGTATATAATAATATTAACATTTGTCTATACAATTTTCCCAAACTTTATTATGCGTATTTTATTTATAACCGATCCGATCATTTACGATTAAAATTTCAATTACTTATATATATTATTTATATATATATATATATACCTTTGCCATCAATTTTCCAAATTTCATCAAAATAGGATCAAAATCACAGTTCTGAAGCAGCCCTCGTTAGTCAAACCTTTCAGAGGTGTTTCATCGATGTGGCACTCGTTGTCGAACGATTCAGAGGCGGAGAAGAACGGGGCAATGGGCAATGAAATTGCAGTAATCGAGGTAGAATTGCGTCGCGTCCCCAGTGGGCCGTGACGTTAATCAAAGCGCGGTGTGAAAATAATGCGCATCAGGGACACCTGTCGCCCCTGTAGCCGCTCGTTTCGAAATCTCGGCGTCATAAATCTGATTAGGCGGCGCGTTTAGGGAGAGCCGGCCCGTGTAATCGTTCGTGGAACGTTCAATTTCGTCCGCGTTTCCGCTGGTTTGCGAGGGAAATCGTTTCGTTCGACGGTGGTCTGGATTTCGACGAAAATTCGGGCGTGAAAATGGGGTGAATTTCCTGTTTGCGGAACACGCGACGCTTCTCGTGCCCGTTTCCGCTTTTGGATCCTTTGTACAGGGCAGGTGCACGATTGGAACGAGGCAGAAAACTCGATGGAATTTCCAGAAGCCCTCCCCGATTTATCTTGCGGTGTTGTTAAAAATTCCAAAAGGAGAATAAGGAGATACCGGCGCAAATGCCGGTGACTTCGGTCCCACGGCTGCGGAAACCGCAGCTTTTTCGATTGATTCTTTTTACGAGCCACCAAGTTACTCTTGGATTTCTTCGTCGGTTTCTTTTTATGGATCCTGGACCGTGTTCGTAACTCTGTTCTGAAACCTCGAAAATGTAACCGAAGAAGCGTATATACGAATATTCGTTTAACGTTGAAACGTTGTTTCGATCGTTTGATCATTTTTAATTTGTTTCTTCGAAAGCAAAATAAAATGGATGGAGGGAAAAGCGCGTGGAAAAATGAAGAAAGGCCGAGTCTTTTGAGAAAATGGAATCCCTTTCGTGAAATTTGACTCGATAACATTCGTGGAGATAAAAACGAAATGTTAAAAATTTTGTATTCAGAAGGGAATCTCACGAGTTCGTATTCCCAAGACTTCAATATTCGCAGAGCGAATATTCTCATCAAGGTGAAAATTTCACGATCTCGAATTCACCTTCAGTCGCCTACACCTTTTTATTAACAGATTTTCACATTTCACGAACGAAAAGGGATAAACCGTTGAAATTATACCGATTCGATTTACTTGGAAAATCGGTTCTCGTTTACGGGAAACGTTCGTTCCGATATAAAGTTTGATCGACGCATGAAATCGAATTTCACGTACATTTTCTACCTTCCAGTTTAAAATGGTAAACGATTTTTCGGCGTTCCTCCGTTATCAAATCGGTGATCGGCGGAATAAAAGAATGTTTGGCGGCGTGTTCGTGGCTGGTATTTCAAATTGAAGAAGGTTTCACCAATGTTGCGCACGCTCCGAGCTTATACTAACTTTTCAGACATTGTTATCGAGACAACTAGTTTGGATTCTGCTCTCTCTCTCTCTCTCTCTGTTTCGTGGGAATTGTTATGCAACTTTGCGTTGCATAGCTTCCAGCTGCTGAGAGGAATATTACCAGGGAGCACTTTCGGAATTGCAAGCCAGCGGGAAACGGGAAAGCTCCAACGATTCTTGCTCGCCGCCCAACCCTTTATTTTTTCTCTCTTGGACTTTTACGGTTTTGCATAGCGTTCATTGCTCGAGAAATACAAATCAGTTCCTTCTGTTTTTAGATAAAATTATCGCTGTAAAAATTGTTACATGATAATAGCCTTCGTCACATAGGATTCGCTCATCTGATCAAAGTTAAATAAGCTACGTTGAATAAAAATAAAAATTTATTAGTCGAAATTTCTATGTCTATAAATAGACTTAATACTAACATAAAAATGAAGAGATAAAAATGAAGAGACCAATTTGCGAATTTATTTCTTTTCCCTGAAGAGACAAATAAATTGGAATATTCTTTTTTTGAATATGCTCGTATAAAGATCAAGAAAGTATAAAGAAATTTGTCAATGATTCTTAATTTTTGTCAATGAATGTACATGTGAACATCGTCTCCTTTTTGCAAAATGTGTATCACATGCTGATCACTCGATAATGATTATAACAATCAATTGAACGACAAATATCAATGATGAATAAAAATCGAATTAAGCACTCACCTCTATTCTAAAGGTCCATCCCTCCAGGCTGAGCAGCTTGAGGGTAGTATTTCTGGCGAGAGCGTGACACAGTAATCTGGAAGGGTGGTCGTCGAGGGCGAGTCTTGGGCTTGCTAGATCCAGAAGTTGAAGGCACGGTGCCTCTGTCAGTGCCAGTACTAATGGCATCACATCCGCCGGTCTGGATGCACCGGCCGCCCTCAGAGCGTCCAAATTGCGCGCCCTTCTGATGGTCTCTCCCAAGCAGCCCGCGTCCAATCCGCCCAGTAAACACTTGGACACGTTCAGGGACCTCAGCTTGCAGTTAGGCTCCCTGGAGCATTGGGCAAATCGTTCTCATATTAGCTCATTGACGTATAATTTGATAAGGCAAAATTGACATTCGAGAGGAGAATTTTGTCGAGGAAGGAGAAAGCGAAGAATTAAATAAAAAAAAAAAAAAGTAAAGAAACGGGGGAAATCTAGATGCGATGAGAAATTGTGTTGAAAAGGGGCGGAGTGAAAGAAAAGAGACTCTTCACCGTATTCAGTGACACAATTGTATTCAAAACCTAACGAGGATCCACTCGAGTATTAATAATGGTATCGGTAATTGGAAGAATCTTGAACTCTCCTCGATACCAGAAGAAATAGAAAATTAGCATAGGAAAAGTGGGGCAATAATAATACGGGAGGGATTGACAAGAGTTTTCGTTACGCGTTCTATCTATTATAATTGAATTCGATCTCTAATTCGGGATTTCAGTTAACCTGACGATATAATATTCCACGAATAACGACGATATAATCGAAAAATCGTTAAAAAAGAAAAATAATAATTTAGCATAATTCGAACGAAAGTTGAACAAATTTACCTGGTTGAAGGTAGAGAAGAGAGCAGACCGGAGAGCAAAGAGACGGAAGGATTTAATCAAAGCAACTGACAAGTCCAGTAATTACGCAAGATCGATGATTATACCGGTTGTAAGGTGGCGAGGATAGCCAGTATCTTTATTAATTGAACGCAGATAGACTTTTAATTAAATCTCGTTCCCGACAGATGAAGGGGCGGAAAAAAAAAAAGAAGAAACGAACGAGGAAATTAAGATTGTTACAAAAATGGAGATCTGAGGTAAACGTAATTACGGGTACGGATAGTGAAATAACGGCGGCCTCGTCTCTGTTTAACGAGATCGATTCCGGGGAGTTGATTATTCGGCGGGTCGCTTGTAAATTGAACAGTCCCTCGATAAATCAGATCACCCATTAACACGTGTTTGCAATCCTTTACGCGATATTTGCTTAATTAACCGATACGTTTCATCATATTGTAAATGTATATATCGATAAAATTGAGTTGTTGAAAGCACGAGAATCGATAAATCCAAATGGAAAGGGACTTCGTTCTACAAAGAATTCTACCCTTCGATTTTAGACTTCGAGTACTCGAAATAACATTGTATTAAAAAATAGAATATCGGAAATTACAAATATCGAAAATAGCAAGTAATGGGAATCGCAGATATTAAAAGTAGAATATTGGATGATCAAGTATCGGTGGTAGAGTATTGAAAATCGCAAGGGTTGGAAAGGACATAGTACGATTGCGAATATTGGAAATCGCAGCTAATAGAAATCAATATTTCAAATTACAGAATTTAAAGCCAGATATCCAAAAATCACAAATTTTTGTTATATAAAATCTCGAATGCTGTTTTACAAAGTACAAGACACCCCTTTTCTTCATCATCCGTCGAAATTTTCATCTATAAGAGGGACGCGTATATATTCGCGTTTTAATACGAATTGAAGAACTCGGATCGTCCGATCGTAAGATCAGAATTGCGGGTCTATTTAACGATATCCACTTCTCGGAGGATATTTACTCGGGCTATTAACGCGATACAATATGGCAGCGACGGGGGTTGCAGCTAATGGCGCGCCTTTAATGGCGCCCGAGGAGTAAATCCGAGTGGGTTGGACGTATCTATCGCGGGGGAAAAAAATATAGCTCGCGAAACGGTACGTGCCGGCCGTGCTTTGAATCTTTCCCCGAGAATAAACATTTTATTCAGACCGTTCACCGGCAGGATAAGCTATTCGGCCAATAAAAGTGATACTTTAAATCAAAGCGCGCGCGCGTATCGGTTCTCTCCTCTCTTCGTTTCAACCGTGTATAATTCTTAAATACGAGGAAACGCTCGTACTTGGTGAAAATAAACGGCCACCGTGGATCGGCCAATGGATCACTTTCACGACGTATTTTCTTTTTTTCTTCCTTCTTGCGCCAATTGATTCAGCTTTTCGAGCACTGCAGTGTGTTCGATAACATTCAGAGGGAACAATGGAACGAGGAGATTTTTAAACGGTTAAAAGGGGGCCGGTTCGCAGCACGGTTGGAACGAGTCTGGGTCGAAATTGGAACGCTTGGTAAATGAAATTTATTCAAATTACGGGGTAATCTTATCCAAACGAAGCTACGAATAATCCGGAATGAAAACTGGAGCCTGGTTGTAAGACAAGAGAAGGGAAGAGAACTCCTCGACGGAGGAGGAGGAGGAGGAGGAGGAAATTTCTGTGGGGTGAGAAAGAGGGGAAGGGAGCAGGAATCGATGGACACACGTAATCCATTGTAACTCGTAAACAAGTTAATTGCACGCCAACTCGGAACTTGCTGTCCTCTCGCAGTTTCCTTTCAACTCCGTTCAAAGAAGATTGTCCGAAGTTCTCCGGATTCGCGTACATCCAATACGACCGACGCCGTTAACGACGTTAACCGTGCCGCGTTTCGTGCGATACATTTCCGTCTCCTGTCCGTTTCCTCTTCCTCCATCGAATCCATGGAAACGAATCGAACTTCGTTACGAATTCAAATTTCGATCGGGCTTCGTAACGAATACATACGCGTTCGAACGAATTTCGAAAAATTGGAACAAGAGTGATTTTCTTTCTTTTTTTTAAATCCAAATGTAAAAGAAAGAAGAATTATTATTTCGTCTTTTAAGTTGGTTTGAGTTATTTTTTTTTTTTTTTTTTTTTTACACGCTTTTTTCGTCACGGTACCAGTCGTCTCACTCGCAGTCGCAGAATTCTTCGAGTAACTCTTTGAGCTCGCCACGCTCGAGTTATAGCGAATCGGAAATGCGGGAGGCACACGCGAAAGGACGTTTGCTACACGCGCGTATGAATGGGTTGACGATATTTTTAATTAAAAACACAGAGCGGACCGTCAGACGAGTAAATTGGACCTCGCCGGGAAAAATATTTCCGAGATTATTTCTCCGTGCTTCTGCAGCGACTCGTTTGCCTTTTGAAAAATATATACATTTTCGTTAAATTCCATCGCCCACCTTTGTACACGATTGGAAATCATCGAACCGTGTATTAACGCCGATAAATACTATGGCGTTACAATATTATTGGCGTGAAATTTATATTCGAATAATTTTGAAAAAAAGAAAAAAAAAAAAAAAATAATTGAAATACTTGTCAATTTTCTTCCACAAATGTTATAAAAATTCATTTTTAACGAGAGAGATTAAAAACGATGGAATTTTTCCTCGATCTTCGCCAAAATTTTTACAAATTCTAACAAATAATCGATATCGACAAATTGGCGTTAATTACGTTTGAACAATTTTTAAAAAGAATTGCGAGACAAAAACGTCGGATAAATCTTCAGGGAGCGTGGAGACACAACGAAACAAAAAATTCCATGGGGTCGCTGTTATAATCTTCAAAAAAAGAAAAAAGTCACGCTGACAAAGGGAAAGAACAAAGGGAGCAAGCAGGGGTGTAAATTATTTCTCGCGTTTCAGGGTTGACGCGTGATAGTTTGTTCGTAAATGGAGAAACAATGAGCCTAAGGGCACACCCGGTCGACTTCCGTTTCGCCGCGTGTTCCGACGCGGCGCGTATCGCGCGCGCTCGTAAACGGATTCATAAAGGGTGAGGAGGAGTGCTTTCTTTTCTGGCTGCCTTTTCATCAACCAAGCCACGGAACAAATGGTCCAGACCGCGGCCAATAATGGAAAAACACGGACACGCCGCCTGTCATCCCTTTTTTCTTTTTTTTTTTACAACCATCTCAACCGACATTTTTATTATCCCGCTTCCTCGCTTCCTACTTCCTCTTTTTTACGATCCCGTGTTCAAATCTCGATGACACGCGCGAAATCCGAAGCGTTCGATTGTTGTTCTTTGACAGGAACCCTTCGCTTCTTTATAGAGAAGAACGTCTGTCGTTTAGAAAACCACTTCTGTAATATCGAATTTATAATTTATGAAACTATATGATGTGATTGTATGGGATATATAATCGTTCGATATTGTTGAAATTATCTCATTCACGTTTCGAAAATCGGTTTTCTAGATTTTTTTTTTTTTCTTTCTTTCTTCATACAGCGTGGAGAAAATATTAATCCTCTAGTTATTATTTACACTACAGTTATTAAATTACATTAGAAAAATTCAACGAATCAAGATAACTCTGGATCTGAATTTTATCG
Organism: Apis laboriosa; assembly: GCF_014066325.1. Taxonomy (NCBI): domain Eukaryota; kingdom Metazoa; phylum Arthropoda; class Insecta; order Hymenoptera; family Apidae; genus Apis; species Apis laboriosa. The sequence goes on along the minus strand of NW_025222928.1, from coordinate 4,668,362 downwards.
CGTGTTCGCGAATTGTTGTTTAAATCGTACGATATTTGATACCACTCGTAATCAGAGATAGAAATAATAACCGTGTAATACTAAAAATTATATCGTTATAACGAGATTAAACTGGGAGATTAAAAAATACTGGTGGGTTTAAAAATTTCTCGTCGTCTGTAACACGGCAGTTTCCCGCGGGCATGCTCGATATTCGAAAAATCTTTGGTATCCGGTTTATAACGTTGCGCAAGGAAAACTGGCGACCGCGAGATTATTCGACGCGGTAACACCGCGGGAATTCCCATGAAATTTCCTCTCGCAGCTGGCCTGTTCGAATTATGATGCGAAACGTAGATGAAAGAATTCCATTGCGGGCCATGTAATGGAAATGCAAAGGCTGAAAGGGATTTTTGCGTGGTCGCATGTGCGTGAACAATGGACGATATCCAGGTGACGTGCAGGTGAGACTTGAAATTAACGCCCGACACGACGAATGCCGTGGGCAGGTGACAGAATTTTATTTTGAAATTCCATGGTCTCGATAAAACTCCATAAAGTTCCAACCAACACCGAGAACAGACGTACGAGACAATCCTTTGTCTCTCGATCGATTATTCCACCTTGTCTATTGTTCCCAATTCTGAGAGACGGTATTTTTTAGGAAATTTTTAGTAAGAAAAAAAAAAGAAAAAATTTTCATCAGAAGAATAGAGGAAAAGAACTTTTCCGATTCGACGATCGTTTTGCAAGAACGATGTTGACGAAATCTATTTTTCGACATACTTCAAATTTCACGTCTAACAATCGTTCATCCTGAAAGGTGGCGCGCCCCCTTCGCGGAAACTTTCCAAGAAGTTCTTATAATTTCTTGAATGGCCACTCTCCACCGTCTCTTTAATTTCCATAACTCATTTACCGGATGTTCGAGAACCAATCTCGAAAACTTTCTTCAAGAGAACTCGTTGCAGCGGTTTCTATCACGGCCTACAAACTTGTCCGATGATTGGGACTCAACTAACTATTTCCACCAATTTTCGGCTAAATGAAAACTGTAAAATATATTTTCCTTTTGCTCAAGTATTAATAACCCCAAAATAATAATCCTTTTCGAAACTATCAAACGTGACGCCACGTTTCAAACTAAATTCCATCTTTTTTTAAAAATATAATTCACTCAACAATGATTTAGAAACCATTTCACATAAAATAAAATACATCGTATTCATCATCACATGATATAAAAATATAACAGCGTTAATTCTGAATCTTACAGCGTTAGTGATACAAAATCAAGCGAGCTTGTGATCCATCTCGTGGATCACACGATACGTAATCCTCACCTGATGGCGTTGAAGATCTCGTGGAAGCCAGTTCCTTGATGGCTGCTGACGTCGCAAGTGGGTAACGGGTGCAGAAGCGGCAACCGATGACAAAGTACGCTATCGCTGTTCCTCTTGCTGCTTCCGTTACTGTCTCTGTCCCTGTCGTTCTGCGGCAGCGGTCCGTTTCCGGTGGCGGGCGCGGGACCAAGGCCAAGCCCGAGGGGAAGCCGCGGAAGGGTGGCTGGCCTCGTTAAGCTGCCGTAGGCTGCCAATGCACCCCTGGGCAGGGACGAGTAACACCGATTTAAGGGTAGCGTGCCAAGGGTACTGGACGCGCATCCGCTGCTTCCGGATCCGGACCCCGAACCTGCGACGCAATTGTATGAATCTTCTTAGCATGAATCGAATTAATCGTTTTAAATTTCTCGTCGAAGTAGAGAATTTTATATCATTTAAAAATTTGGATAAATATTTTTGGAATAAGAGGAGATTAAAGAGAATTGAAATTTTTAGTAACAAGGACTGCATATTTCTTTGTATTTTTTCCAGATTTTTCCAGGAATGTAGGTATTCGTGTTTAAAATTTAACGTTTAAAAATTAGGAAAAATTAAAATCGCTGTAATTCCGAAGATAGCAATTCTTGGTTAATGGACCAATAATCGTTAAAACTGTGGAATCTTGTACTTTAAAACTTCATCTCTTTCATTTATCCCGATACGACTTCCGGTTCTTGAGATATTGTCCGGTAAAAAAAAAAAAAGGGTAATTTTTAATCGTTGTAACTTCGAGGATAATTAATCCTTCCAATGAATTATTGGAACGATTAAAGAAATCGTATCCTTTAAAACATTTCTTGATTTATCTCGATACAACTTTCTGTTCCTGAGATATCATTGTGTAAAGAAAAAGATAATTTTTTAAATCCTTTGCTATCTTTGTTCTTGGATCTCACTGATCTGTCCAAGTATCAGAATTCTTGGAAGATTTCATAATATTCCGTACTATGTTAAACGCTATGAAAGCTTTGAGCCCTTATATATCAAAAAATAACTTCAATGATACGATTTCCTCCATTTCCCGAATAGATTTTGATCTATAATAAAATTTTAATATATTCCGCTCACGTTTTTCATATAAAAAAAGCTCGAAATGTTGTTCCAATATTGCTGAGATGTAAAGTATACAATCGCATTCAACATCAATATTTTACATGTTATACAACACATTTTTCATAATCCGGACGACAATTTTAATAAATGCGTGGTTTTCAAGTGTCTCTGACGTGTGTGTGATATTACAATCCTCCGGAATCGGGACATCCGTCCGTTTCCACCTTAAATTTCAGCCTTCAAAGCGATGCTGAAATAATTTGTACTTAAATTAGTCTCGCGAGAAAACTCGTAAGATTGCGTGACTCTGCATAAAGTCCTCGCGACGACTGGATTAAACGAGACACATTGGGTGTTTAAGCGAGTTCTGGCCCGAGTTTACTGCCAGTAAAGCTTCTGGCCCCGTGGAATTAATATAAACGAAGCGTATAAGCGAGAAGGGTAACGTTGGTTGGCTACTGTATTGCCGGTCCGTAAAGTAAGCGACAGACTCGAATCCGGACAGGAAGTGGTTACGAAGGGAACTTTATTAAGGGCTCTCCTCCTCCTTCTCCTCCTCCTCCTCCTCCTCCTCCTCCTCCTCCTCTGCCTCGTGCTCGAACGCTTCGTAAGATAATGGCTTCAATGACGAACGATGCGTCACACGAGTGCAATGCACTGCTAAATAAACCGCGATGCAAGTGTGACGTGAATTATTAGGAAGAGGCATCGACCGATTTCGCCGGACTTATGCGCCGCTTCTTTTCTAAATTTATTAAAGTTTCAGCTTCTGGAGAGGGAATATCAATGAAAATAATTAATTCTAATGTTTCGTTGTATTATTTTTCAGATTGAGAACACTTGCAGCATCTCGCTCGCATTCTTGTGGATTTCCGTGGATCCAGCCGCGCACATATGTTAGCATCGCGAGTTGCAGTGTTGGTAATAAAAGTATATTCCGGTTTATATAAGCGGTCGGACGTGTGTTTTACGGCAACCTCATCCCGCTGATCGTATTATCACGAATGGTGGAGAAACTTTATCGCGAACGAGATACAGCAACAGCTCGTGCTCGGAAAAAATATAAAACGTTTTACGAGCAAGTTATGCAGGAAAAACCCGCATCTCGAAAGAATTTATAAAGTCTGCGTCGAGTGATAAAATTTTACAGAATTTGCAGGTAATATCTCGAAAGTCTCGATAAGGATCCGAATCTCGATGCGATACGACTGAACGCGTTTCTAAAGGGAAGATTCTACGTTTAATCTCGTCAAAGACGAGCGTCGAGAGATGGAATCGTAGCCGTGCGTGAAATTACTAAATTCCTCTTTGAACTCTTGTTCGAAAACCAAGATCTCCAAGACAGGTATCTCGATACTTTGATTAATTCTTCTTCATTTAAGAAATACGATAATTTTCAACAAATCGAATTAGGAGTTATATTGGGGATTAGAATTTTACAGAAATTTGCCCATTACCCGATATTTAATTGGCTCGAGAATAACTGAAAATCGCGGCAATATTTCCCTTTATGAGTGTTCTGTTTGGCGCGGGCCGAAGGGAAATGAAAAGCGCCGCTTCGAGCCAGGAAATGAAACTCGTCGCTAGGGAAACTTCTAGCTAGGAATTGCCGCAACTGTCATCCTCGACTATCGCTCCACGGTGGAACAATTAGCAACGACAGGGGCGGTAAGTAGCCCGGGCAATAAGCAACCGCGAAACGCCCATGGGATTCGTTACTCTTTTAACACTTTGCGAGCGAACGTTGTGCGCTGGATCATTCGTACGACCATTTGAACCGGCTCTCAGGAAAGCTAAATGGGTTGGTATATTTTCGAGACGTCAAATGAATTCGTAACGAAGCTTTAGACAAATATTATTCGAAGTCCGATCTTATTATTATTTCCATTTTTCGATTCTGTTCTGGGGGAAAAATTAATTTTTCCTACTATTCGTACGGGTTTTGCTAATTTTACTTAACACATTCGATACTGAATGATATCGAAATGGAATATGGCAGATTTTCGATTCTGTTCTGAGGAAAAAATTAATTTTTCCTACAATTCGTACGGGTTTTGCTAATTTTACTTAACACATTCGATATTGGATGATATCGAAATATGGCAGAAAGTAATATAAAAAATTTGTCAGATATCCAGGCTTTTCGTTCGCATAAATGTTCGCACTGGTATCGGTTTTACAATTTTGTGCTTATCAAAAATCTATCAGGGAATTTATTTCGATTATTGACGTCGCAGTGAACGTGTTAAAAAATGTTTAAAGAATCTCAAACGGGGAAACGTTTCAGGGAAACAGTTATCGATCAAGTTAACACTCTCGTTCCCCTTCAAAGAGAATTCTTCTTGTTCACGCATGACAAAACTATCGACGTACACACGTACGTACGTGTCGCAAGACATACCGTTTCTTTCTCTTCCACGATCCATGATCCACAATCTAAATCTGGAGGCAACCATCTTTTTTGCAAGATTTTCCAGGATGGCAGTACCCGTTTAGCCAGAAAGACACCTTTTTACCTCTTGACGAATCGTTTTAACACGGCGACAATCGCCGAGCTCGTATCGAGCTCGCTGTTTTTATCGCGAAAGGAACGACGACGAATTTACGTTGGCTCGTACGCCAAACCGTACCCTCCTCCCCCTCCGTGCAAAAACCATTTCCCGTTCCAAAGCATCGTAATGGCCGTTTCCATCGGCCACGGTACATTGGATACGGAACGTTCCTCCCTCGTTCAGAGCCGATTTAATTCCGCTTCGAATCTCCTAGGCACGATCGAATCCGCTCGAATACTCATTTCTCGGGAGTTCGTTTAAACCCCACTCGTTCCTCCTAGATAGACTTATTATTTCAGGGAACCGATTCCTATTTCTATTCCAGATCCTCGTTCCCTTATTTTCTTTTCTTAATTTCCTTCTTCTTCTCTTTTTTTTTTGTTTTGTATTATCTCTTGTTTCGTACGCGTTGTTTCATATTCCCTTTATTAAGCTCGATTTTTAAAAAAAAAGAAATTAGAAGATATTTCCCATCAAAAGGGAAATTATTAAAGAAACCTTTGCTTCGGAACCCCTTTCGTTATCGATGCGCCAAGAAAAATGGAACGTGGAACGTTTTGAATAATCGAACGCGAGGAGAAACGAGCTCGGTTAGGTTTCACAGGTCGACAACGTTCTCGGCTGTCTTTACTCGAGTTTTTTTCTTTCCTTTTTTTTTTTTTTTTTTTTTTTTGCGCGCGCTCGTCTCCGGTTACGCGCGTTCGAGACGCGTGCAGACGCGGATACGGTCGCGTGTCCGTCGCATGGATTAATTACACTTATGGAGAGAACCCGTTGAAATTGCGCGAGAATCAGTCGCCGCACACGAATCTGAGATGGTCGAGGATGAAAAGTAAATCGAAACTGGAATCGAAACAGATCGTTGACAGGTTTTCTCAGAAGAGAATACGAAAGAGAAGTGTTGCGTAACGACACTTTCGCTCGAGTGAATATTCCACTATGTCGATAAAGCGGAATAAAAGAGGATAGAAGTAACAACCGTAATCCGATACGGTTACACTTTTAAAAGACCGAGTCTAGCCACTAAAAGAAACAAAAGAAGCAAAAGAAAAAGAAAGAAAGAAAAACCTAGTCACGACGAAATAGATAGACAATGAGTCCTTTTCGCGTTATTTCGAGTTGAAAAATGAAAGCATAGCTCGAGTCGACTCGATAAGTTTGAGGACAAGTCTCGTTAAAAGAAGAAGCCGTGTCGTTTCCAGTATCGTTCCAGATCAAACAGAAGCGTTTAATATAATACGTTGTGAAGGAGTCGCGAGAGCAAACATCCAACTATCCTTAACGCGAGGGATGCAGTAACGGTTCGCTGTTGTTCTTCGACGATGTCGAGTGTTAACTGTTCCGAGTAGCCTCAAGTTCTTCGAGTTACCAACTGTTTATAGTATAGCTGGTAGCCCAGCCAGGATCGATCCGCAGCGAATTCGTTACGTTGGAAGAGGTCACGTTTTCCCGATAACGGTGGTGCTTTATTAACTTTTCGAGTTTCGTTTCGCGTTTAATATATTCGAAGGATCGTAAATCTACCCTCCCCTCCTCCTCCTCCTCCCCTCTTTCTCTCCGCTCGAGAGATAGACTGGAATTTCTCGCTGGACAATCGAAAGTTGCGAATCCATTGCGATCTGCAGAACACAGTTTTCAACTTTTCGGACTTGAGAAAGTCGCAGAAAGCGATGGACCAGGTGGAGGAGGGGGGGAGATCCGATTTCCAAGTGGAGTAGCAGTGCGCTTTCCGCGGGGCGTCGCCACTATTTCACTAAATAACCACTTAAGACGGATAATGGAGGCACACGCGCGTATTAAGGGCTTCCATTCCAGCCAGGGGAGGGGAGGGAAACTGGAGCTTGACCCAAATTATCAAAGAACATTACGGGTTCCCGTTGCATCTAAATTCATTCGCGCGCTCGTGCCGCGCTGAACAAGCGGAACGGCAAAGAGAATAATAAACGGGCCGGAGCGCATCTTCTTCTCCCATCCGCCGGGCGAGTCTCATTCTTTCCCTCTCGGATTTCATTAAAGAAGTGGAGAGAATAGGTCGCCGCGACCCGGCCAGGATAATTACGTAATTCGTTAAAAAAAGAGGAAGGGAGGAAAATTTAGACGAAGACCTTTTGGGGGGAACAAAGGCGAAATATTTTTTTCCTGCGATTTATAATTTTTTCTCGCCTTTTCGTGATTAGTGAGAAATTATTATTTCTCTGCAATTATCGACGACGAAGAGATTCAATTTCTTCGAATCGATTTCGTTCTTGCTCGAAGCGAATTACGTTTCATACCATTTCCCATTGAAGGAAACCAATGGTCACTATCCCTACGTAGACCAGAGTTTTGCAAAGATCTATTTTCCGATCGGATCGATCGAGAACCAGACTTTTCTAATCACGTTACGAAAAAATCTTCCCTAATACGAGTCGATCGATCCTCTGTAACGTACGAGTAGAGAAATACGAGTAGAAATCTGGAAGTGGTCGCAGGGACTCGGGGAACTTTAGCTTTCGATCTTATTGGATTAACCATTGACAATTTTATCCGGATAAGAGAGGAAGGAGAGATTTCGAAATTCGTCGATCCTTGGACTCGTCGACAAATAGTTTTCTTCTTCTTCTTCTTCTTTTTTCCGCAGAGATACAAATTATTCTTAAATATTTTACAGCTCACGTAGCGGGATCTTTCTCGTTCGTTGCCTGTTATCGGGCGTTAGAGCATCGAGTTAGGGAACCGGGACAGAAGCGGATTGATTAGAATCCCGTAACGGAGGCAAATAGGCGTGCTCGGCTCGAGGCCAGCCTTTATTGAGATCCAAGAGAGAGAGAGAGAGAGAGAGATTGGCGCTCGCTTGGTGCGGACGTGCCCGCCGGCGATTCGCTCCTCTCGTTCGAAGAGGAAAGACCTGGAAAGGAAGGAAGAAGGTTGATACTTGTGCGGATATACATGCACACAAGTGCAATTTTGAATCGGAAGGGAATTCTCGAAGGGAGCTCGGGGTTAATCGTGTCTGGAATCGCTGTGAGAACGGTTGATAAAAACGGTTGATATCGCGATGTTTCAGAATTGCAAGCTGAAATTGTTCATCCGGAGGGATAGATAGATAGATAGAGAGAGAGAGAGAGAGAGAGAGAATTGGAAAATGAATGGATTGTGAACACGCGAGATGGTTTATGTAACGGAGATTGGATTATCATAATTGTCTCTGAACCGCGGGATAGAATTATGCAATATCATTTACCAAGATTTCTGGTGGGTATCTGATTATTATCGGGGATCGATTGGCTTTTACGAGAATGGATTCGAAAGCTAGTCGTCGTATTGAAATTGCATCGCAATTTGCGTCCATCGCTTCCAATTTTTCCACCGCTTGAAAACAAGATTTTCTCTCACGAGTTTCGATTATTTTTTTTTTTTCTTTTATATACATATATATATATATTTTGACGAGTACACGAGCGATCGTTCAGCTGGAAATGATATGCACAGATTCCTTTTGGATAGCAAAACGGGGCAAAACGAATATTTTCTCTTCGGTGAACCGTTTCGGTGTCGTTTCTCGGCGTCACGCGTATTTTCCCATTCGCATCCGGTTCCGTAGCTATCGAAAAAGAGGGAGGGGAAGAAAAGGATAAATCGATGAATCCTCTGGAGAAGCCGCCGAGCGAAAGATTTGATTTGTCTATGGGGTTGGTTATAGACACGGCGTCGCCGCCTCGGGAAAAAGATTGCCTTCGATTCGATGCTGGAAGAGGTGGAGAGGAGGGAACGGAGGGATCTTGAGGGACTGCTTTCAGACCAGTCAGAAGTAAACTCGATCTTCCTGTTATCCGTTTAAAGAAAATGGGGGAATGATCGAAAGACTTGGAGTGTCTTCGAATGAAAAAAGATTCCTTCCTTCGACTCGTTCGAAACCTTTACCTTTTCGTCGAAATTCTACGATACGAACTACTATATATACTATACCACGACTCGCAATGGAGGAAGAAACACAACTACGCAACCACTGTTCAAGGCGATCTCCTTCGAGAGACGATCGATCGATAATTTCCTCGAGATCTCGTTTTCTTCGTCGTCGAGACGAAGACAGGAGCGTTCTATCCTGGCGACGAGAGGGTTGCCCTAGGTTGTTTGTAATTGCCGTAGCTACGAACGAGTAACACACCAGGAGCAGACCGTGTACACGGTCGGGTGTTTGCCGATACATCGGTCGTGACGATAACATCAACCGCGAGACGAGCGTTTGTCTGGGGCAACGAGACACGAGATAGGTGGCGAGAATCGTTGTGCTTCCAAGCCGAATGTTTGCTCTATGCGTTTATCGCGGGATTATGCGAGGAATTACGGAGAAGTAAATCGTGAGAGAACGGATGCAGCGTAGATTTTTCACGGATATTTGATATCCGCGTAGATGAATTTGCGAGATCGAGTATGTGAAATTTAAAATTTTTTTTATCCTTCCAGTCTTATCTATAGATTCTTATCACCGAAGATTATCTTACGTATATAACTTCACGATCTATCGATACGATTCAGAGAACAATTCAATAATGCAAAGTGAAATCTATGTATCTATTCTTGCGGATCTTCGAAGCACGAGCAACTATTCCGATACGGGATACGACTCTAAAGGTATTCCCAAAATGGCCTCGTCGAGGCTATTCATGCATGTGCATGAGGAAGACAGAGAGAGAGAGAGAGAGAGAGAGGGAGAGAGAAGGAGAGAGAGTGGAGAAGATCGAGGGATATGGGGAGGCGAGGGTTGGAGGAAGACGTTAAGGGGCTGTTAAGGGAGAAGGTTTGGACAGGACGTAACAAAGGGGCAGATGATTAATACGTTATTTGGGAGCGGAAATTCACTTGGAAAGTGTCGTTTGCACGGTGCTCCGCGTATAAACCGAGCGAGGAGGGGCCGCTGTTCATCTTTCTCGAGAGAAGAACGAAGGGTTGTTATCATTCCTAGGGAAACGGGCCACCCCGATTCAAGCCTCGTGCAAACTGTCGCTGATTTTTCTTTTCTCTTTTTTTTCTTTCTTCCTTTCTCCTCCTGGTTGTGCAAACACCGAGATAGAGAATATCTGTGTCGAAGGGGAAGGACTCGAGATGGATTCGTGGAGGGATCAGCAATTTCTCTCTCTCTCTCTCTCTCTCTTTCTGTTGGAAAGTTTATTCTAGCCCAATCGAATCGTTTACTTACATAGAGAATTTCGCCGCAATGTATTCGGTACAACCCTGATACGATCCTCGATCGTTCGACTTTTGCCCGATATTTTCCCTCCCTCTTTCCTCTTTTCATTCTCGAGAATGCTCATTACTCCGTCGTTTTAATCGAATTGCGACCGAGAATTTTTATACCATTCCTAGCGTCGTGTTTGCAGAAGAATCCGATGGAACAAGGAAAACCGATCTTCCACGGCTCGAGAAGAATTTCGAGAAGGACGAAACTAATTCCAACGCAAATTAGAACAACCGTTGTAGTAATCCGAGATAAATCGTGATATAAGAGAAACTCTCTCTGTCTCTCTCTCTCTCTCTCTCTCTCTCTCTCTTTCTCTCGGTTTATGAGAAGAGAATAGGCAGACGCGTTGAAAGTTGATCCCACGCGTGTACTACGTGCAAAATGGCGCTTGTGAAAGGGTTTTTGTACAAAAGGGTTGTCAAGTTTCGTGCTCAAGTTCGATGGAAAACGCCGCTGGAACTTCACCGCAGCCCGATTTCCGCCTGCTCTAATTCCAACTTTCTAATTCCGTGGCCGGTTAATGGGCGCACACTCGCGGACAATTAACTCGTTTCTGGTTCGCGTTCACGTTTCCCGAAAGGATTTTCTGGCGCTTTCATTATTGTCTCGATGATTTTTTTTTTTTTTTAGAAAACGAGGTCAAAAATTCTGGAACGAATCAATCTCGATAGAGTGGCACTTTGCCCGGCAATGTTATCGTACTCAACACTTTATGTCGATCTTCGCCGATGTTGCTCGCCTCTTCTCGACAACCCTTGTTGAGCCAATATTCCCATTTTAGATCAATGGCATCTTCGTCATTAGCTTAATAAACTGGGCAACTTAAATTGAATATAACGAAGAAATTTAATATTTTGAACTTATGATATAAATTTTATTTATGAAAGTTAGAAAAATTCTGGATATTTGATTTATTAGAAAAAACGAAAGAATACGAAGAATTATCTTTTTCAGATAAACGAGCAATTTAAAATTACCGATATATTTGCAGATACTACATTTTTTTACAATTTAATTCGTCGAATCTGGCCAACAGCATTCGCATTCGTTTTCAATAATATTGCAAATTGGGATCAATTTTGACAAGGATTAACCCTGTCCTCGAATCACCTCGAATCCATCGATCCATTTCACGCATTTGGCGTTTCTAACTCGACAACCGCGTCGCGTTAGGTTTCATCTAAGTGCATCAGGATCGCAATAAATCTCGATGCAGCGTGTCGGCGCGCTATCATGCAGATTGGCCTTAATGGCGGCCGATAGTGGATCGCGTTTAACGCGAAGTGGCGCGTATCAAAATTTAAAATAGCATCCAACATCCACTCCCCCCTTTTTTTTCCAACGTGGCAACGGGTCGAATCGGTCGATTAAACAACGACGGGGTGGGAAACGTTTAACCCGCGTGATCGTTAATTCGGCTCGTCTTAAGCCCCGGAAGTTTGTTAAGCTCACGATCGAGTGACGAAAGAACCATGCTTCGTCAACTTTCTAAGCTTGATCAATCTCCTCGCACGCTCGCAGGCTAAATCGAGATCGATAATACGAGAATATCCATGGATCGCGAGATTTTTAAATTTCTTTTTTTTACCGACGCTTATTATTAAATGCTCGACCGTATTAATATCGCGGATGAATGTCGGCTCAACGTTTCTATTTTTTTTTTTTTTTATTATTCCGAGTTTTGTCGATCCTTTCAGTTTGCCGAAGCTTGTGCAAACGAACCGTCGAATGTCGGAAATTAAAAGAGACAGGAACGAAACTCCGACCGTGTAAGCATTCCCGCTATTTTTGGAATTTTACGATCTACAACGTTCAACTGTGCAATAATAGTCGAGAATGGGAACGAGTCGTCGGAAAGTAAACAAAAAAAAAAAAAAAAAAGAAGCAAAACAATAAAAAAAAAAAAAAAAAAAGAAGAGAAATAAAACAAAACGGCAAGGTTTTACCCATACTGATTCCAGAGCTGGACGGATCCTCGTTCTTGGCGCCCCAACTTCCGGCCAAATTGAGCGCGAGCAAAGGCCTCTCCTTGAGGAGCTCCGCGACCGAGGCCAGTCCCTCGCATCCGCATCCCAAATGGGGCAAGTGAAGCGCCTGCACTTGAACGCAGTCACGAAGAGCATCGCAGACCCTGGACACTTGCTCGCCGGACAGATTCATGTCGAGGACCAACCGTGCAAGGCTGGTTGACGCGTGACTCAGGCCACGGCAAAGGGCGTTCACCACGCACTCCAATCTGGAACACAAGCGACGGTGGAAGGGAAGGGATAAATTCGCCCCTGCCCGTTTACGAACAGCGTGAATTCGTTCAGGCCGAGAGCTCGTTGCTCCCCATTCGAAACACCGGGATTGGCCTCGAATCATTTGCTCATTCGATTTACCCTCTGTTTGTGACCCGAAATCATTCTCATTTACCCACGGACGTGGAAACGCGGATACGAATGGGGGATTAAACAGCCGTGTTGTAAACGGTCACTTGGCCACTTGGGTAATCGGCGAAACGTGTACCTATGGTTATTCCCTCGATATATATATACATACACACGCACACATATATATATATATTCTTTTTTAGAAGACTTATTCGGTTGTGTTAAGGAAACGTTGCAGTTTTCGTGCCAACGTTTCGCAAGCATTGCAGTTTCCTTCATCAGTGGCTGCTTGACACACTGCTACCAATACACTGCCGGCAACTGCAGTGTTTGCGAAATGTCAGCAAAGAAGCCGAAAATATGGCCTCGAGTAGGGGATACCGTTCCAGTTTTTCAAGCGGGAGCCGGAGTAATTAAAAGTCAACAGACCAACGTCGAATTTTTTAAAATGAGCGTATCTTCTCGGAAAGTAGTATACACATTTCCTCGTCGATTAGATAGCGCGATGAATTGGATACGTACGCGAAAACTTGAGCAATCGATCGATTTCAGCGTTGTACGCGTTGTTTATGGATTCGTGCACGTGTAACGCCTCGCTTCCTCCGTTATACATCCGCCCATTATTTCGAGAGACTGTGAGCATACACGCGTGTGCAACAGTTACGCGAAAGCTACCGATGTTTCGCGTCTGAGGGGAACTTGAAAGTATTTGGAGTATTTGGATTTCCTCCAAAATTACGCAGAGGAGGGGGGAAAAGAATGTAAGAGATTTTACGAGAAGCGAGCACAGCTGAGAGAGACGCGTTTCTGAAAAAAAAATAAAAAAGAAAGAAATTTTATCTCGCATGATGTTCCATTTACGAACGATACGATGGACGAGGAACCAGTGATGGATCGCTGCAAATAAGGCAGGCTGAGCGTATGTACATATTCATGAACAATTATTTGGCAAACAAAGCTTCGTTTTTAATTACGCGATATATATGGAATTAAAATAAAGTGCTCTGTGTTTTCTAAGTTAATTAAAATATCCAACGCTACATTACTGCTCTGGAGTAATTCTGTTTAATGATCAAATAAATCTGATAATCACGCGACGCGTATATTAAAATGTAAATAGAATATTAAAATTAAAAAAAAGGAAAAAGGAAACGAACGTGAAAAAAAACGTGACGAACAAATGTATTTTTACTCATCGATGATAAATTAGTTGATTAATAAAATACCTTTACTTTTAATTTGCTGATTCGAATTTATGATTCGCTCGACGAGTATTCAGTAGATCGAGAGCGTGTCTGACCAATCATACGTGCTATCACTTGCAGCTATTGATAGCTCCAAATATTCCGACAGCTGTCAGTCAACGTTATCACAGACCGTGCACCTCATCTCGGCCGAAATTTTGATATTCGTTAACGTCATCCAATGCTAGATTGCTAGATTTTCAGCAATTTATCGAGAACAATATCACTTAATATTCAAAATGGCATCCAAATGGGGGAAAAAAAAAAAATTCCAAGAATTATTTCAGTCCAGCTATTCCATTCATGTTGTACATCATCGAATTTATCGTAATCTCGATTTCTCGACGTTAAAAAAAAAAAAGAAAAAAGAGTATTTATTTATTACATTTAAGCTTGTGTATATCCCTCACGCGGAAATTAATTCCTTCGAATGAATCGAAATTTTCTTCCTTGCAAATTTCAATCGAGGGAGCAAAACCGCTCGAAATGGGGGTGAAGCGGCGAAAATGAAATTGCACGACAATCGAGAGGGAGTAGAACAAGCCGTGAGTGCGGCCTCTTTCGAGCACCCGGGACTCGTGTTTCCTTTCCGCTCGATGCACTCTCGACGCTGCTGAATAACCGGATGACTCCTCGTCGTCGACTCGGCGGTATCTCTTCGATCTATCGATCGAAGGCTGCCGTTCTTTGTGGCGAGCTCCATCGAGATTCCTGCCCAATTTTCGACGCTCCTTGTTTCTATCTCGCAAGGAGTGGAGGGGAGGTGACGGATAAAGGAAGGGGCGAAACACTTTCTCGATGAGCTCGAAAATGTCCCGCCTCCGGGCAAATGGTGGTTAAACGTCTCTTCGCAGGAGGCGTACGCGTTTTTCACGTGGAATTCTTCTTCGATATTTCGGTTTGGAAACAATCTTCAAAGTAGATGCGGAGAAAAGAGAGAAAGAGAAAGAGAGATGAAAAATGGGACGACGAGAGTCAAAACACAGAGCGAAAATTGGAAAATAAAAGAGATGGGGGAGGAATGGAACTCGAAGAAGACTTTGTTTAGGGATCTCTAATCGGAGAAATTGGATCGGAGGAGCCGAAACGAGACGAGAGATCAAGGGAGCCGAAGAATTTGATTGTGCCTTGTGAAATTGTAGCCAAGTTTTTCACGTTAAACGTCAAAGCGTTTCGTCGTGGCTAAGTTTTTCCTTTGCGGGAGGAAAGATTATGAATCGGCGCAAACTCTCGCGAGAAAGAACTCTTCGAGAAGTTTCAAAGAGCGGAGACAAAGGAGGGGGAAAGAAGCAGAAGGAATCGCGAGGGGGACAGTTGAAGAGGAAGAGGAAGAGGAGACCTCCGAGATTGAAAAGAACGGAGAAGCGATCCGCAATGCAATCCGGACGAGGGAGAAGCGGAGGAGGGAGGCGAAATCCGAAAGAAAGAAGTTGAAAGGAAGGGAGATTCGAGGGCCAAGGAGGGACACAGAGAGAGAGAGAATAAAGTGGAAGGAGAGACAGAGAAAATTCGAAGCGCAGCGTCGTCGTCCTCTTTAATTCTTCGCCACGGGCCACGAAAACCGACTTCGTGAACAACCTTGGCGAAAAGGGACGAGGAGGGGGAGAGAAAAATCCGCCCCATTCCTGGCCCCGGCATATTGTTCCGCCACTTTCTCGACTTTTCCTCCGCCTCGACTTTATGCAGTCGCGATTCACAACCCCTCTCGACGGCCGCCGCTCATTGTTACCCAGCTCTTGTTGCCGCGTTTGCTCGCGGCCCGGTTCCCGTGCTCGCCGTGCTTTGAATATCGAGTGCCGTGGCCCTTTTCGCCACGCGTGAAAAATCCAGTCCTCAAAGACGGTGGATACGTTGTTCGCGGAAGAACATCCTCGAGAGTTTCATTGCTCTCGAGTTCTTTTGCTTTTTGGGGGAGGGGAAGAACATGCCGGAGAATTGATAATTTCCCAAGAGCCGCGTCACGGAACAGGGATACGTTATTCATCTTCCGACGTGGTCGCTACACGTGCAATTTTTCAGAATCATAATTCTCTCCTCTTCGACCTTTGCCGGCGATTGAAAGGGAAAACAGATTGGAGACAGCTTTTCGAGTCGAGGGGGTTGGGCACGAAGCGAAGGTTATTCGAGAATTTATCGTTGCAATTGCGATTGCTTTTCATCTCGATCTCTTTTCACCAAAGAGGCTCGTGCTCGTTCCCTCGCAAAAAAATGCGAGAAAGCAGGCCACCTGACACCTGCCCTCGTACAAACCGTGCGCGCGCGCACGCAGGAAAAACCGGAACGGTTATGCAAATGGGGAGAGGGGGGGAGGACTCGAAGCATCGACACCCTCCGCGTATATTCATCCGTGCTCAGCTCGTTGGATAAACACGTTCTTTTACCCCATCCTCGAAAACCACCACCAGGGTGAAATGTCTTCTTCGCCGTTTCACGCGAGAGCAAAGTAAACTTTTTAATTTATCTTCCGACCTTACACGCTGTACGAAAGAACGAGAGAGAAATTTTACCGAGAAGAGAAATTAACCGAGAAGACGTTTCGTTGCAGGCGTTCGACGATCACCGTAAAGAAGGGTAAATTGGTTCGAGCTTGTTCCTTTTTAAAAGCCGTAGTTTTTCATCGATGAGAAATATTCATGCTGCTGGAATTTTTTAAATTTCCCTGTGACAAATATAACTTGTTCGAACTTCTCGCGTTACAGAGTAAATATATTCGTTATTAATAGTTGGTTATTAATAGTTAGTAAATATTTCTTCTTGTTTAAACAGTCTCTTGCTTCCCCCCGCCGAGTTAAAAACCGAACTGTTCGTTCGTATCTCTCTTTTTCTTTACTTCTCGAAACTTTTTTAATCCACTTTTCTGACGTCGCTCGACGTTCACGCAAACAACCCGACGTTTTTTCCCCCTGTCACCTTAACGAATATTCCACCGCTGTCCCCCCCTCGGGAATTTTCCTTGTTGCAACCTCTCGCATACGTTTCCTCCTTGAACTTCGACTTCGAAATCGCGTAGAAAGAAACATTTTATAAAATGTTATCCATCTCCTCGATTTCTCGCGACACGTACACGTGAATTAATAATAACAAGAGATCAACTCACCTATCGTGGGCAGCTTCCTCGAGACAAGTGATAACCAGTTCAAAGTCGTTCAATTTCTTCTTGCCGAGGACGCTCTTCAAATGGCCGGCCAGTTTTTGCGCCTCGTCCGCGGGGAACTCTTGTCCAAGAAGGGACGTGATCCTCACGAGCTTCACGCTCTCGTTCCCGGCCAAGGCCTCGAAAAAGTCGTCCAGATATCTCGGATCGGAGCCCCTCTCCACCTGGAACACGACCTCGAGGGCCTCGAGGGTGCACGCCGCGCTCTCGAGGATCCTCGCCCACCCTTCCAGCTCGAGGGGGGAAGTGTGGACCAGAGGAGCCGGTGGCCTCTCGTTCGGCGCAGGGCCGAAGCCGGGCCCAGCGCCGACCAGTCTGCACACGGCGGAGATGTTGCCGTCCGAGGCGCCGGCTGCCTTCAACAGCGAGAACACGGCCCTTGGCGGCACCTCCAACGGGCACAATTGGTTCAATATCAGATGCGTCTTGGGGCCCAACAGGCCGGCCAAGTGGCTGATGATCCCCGACGGCAGCCCCTCCAACTCTCTTCGAAGTATGTTCGCGTACTGGGCGACGGAGGTCAAGTAGTAGGCCGCCAGGAATTCGGCCACGGCCGTGTGAATGGGCGTGTACAGGTCAGGTTTTCGCCGTTGGCCGAACGTCAATCCCTTGGTGAGGAAGCCCAACCTGGTCACCTCGATCCCTCCGCCCCGTGCGCGAAGCTCGGCCTCCGTGTAGCAACACCTGCCTTCCCTGAGCGCGGCCAACGACACCTTACCGAAGTCTTCCAATCGTTTCCTGCAATGGCCCGGGATCTCCTCGTTGTAAGGGACAGGCGGATCCAGGCTTCGCCTCACGATGCACTTAACCGCGGCTTGAACCAGCGCGCTGGTCTCCGTTGGCAAGCTTCCAGAGTCCTGCGGACCGAGAGATTTAAAATTCCTCTTTATTTTTTCTTTCTTTCCTTCTTCTTGAAACAACAACAGGAAAGGCGATAAATTGGGAGAGAATCGAGATCGATAAAACGAGTCTCGAAATATAAATACCTGGTAGAGGCAGCAGAGCATAATCCAACCGAGAGGGTGCTGACCGAGCTGTTTGACGGTCTGGGGTTGCACGTTTAACGCTTCGAGGAACTCGCAAGCCTTCTCCGCTATGTCGTTGTGGATGAAATACGCGACGCAGAGCCTCTCGACGTGGGGCCACTCCAGCCCGGCCAAATGGATCCTTCTTTGGACGAGGGGCGAGAGCATGGTCGAGTTGCCGGGCGAGCACGTGACCAGGATCCTCGCGTCCGGGAACAAACGTCCCTCCAGAAGGTCTACCGCGTCTGCAAGGGACGCTCTACCGCCCACGCACTCGTCGTACCCGTCCAGGATGAACAGCACGCGATCCTCCATTAGGTGGAGCGTCCGCCACACCTGAGCGATGGCGTCGCCGATGGCGGCCGTCCTCGGGAATAATTCCCGCGCCAGGTAATTGAGCACGGGGCTGCCGCGTAGCTCGCGCAACGGGACGATGAAGGCCAGAGCCGGGCCATCGCCTTGGATCGCCCACTGGTGAAGGAGGCGGAGGCAGAGGGTCGTCCTTCCGCTTCCGGGGCCACCCTCGATGGCCACGCGGCGAGGCGCCTCCGAGACCGTGCCGTCGCTCAACTGGGATGACATATTCGATTAGAAAGAAAATTTTCGAGTTGGAAAGAAAATATATATATATATATTTAATTTCGTTTCGCATTGATCGAAAAATGCATGGACAAATTGGTAACGATTGATAACGTTGATAATCGGTGGTAGGCGAGTTCGATGATCATGGGTGAGGGGAGGGGGAGGAACTGTGAGCGGTCGAATGGGATTAGCGGTTGGCGCGAGTAGTGGTTCAAAGTTCTCTAATTAGCAACCGGACTGGGATCGTGAAACCAAGGAGTATCCGAGAAACTAGTCACGAAGCATCTAACTTTTCTTCTTACCGCTGCCCCACTTGTGTCTGTGTACTCTGGGCAAACCAACTTCCGGTATACGAGTTGTTCGTGATTCGAGCCTGCTTTTCGTTTCGTTCTCTTTAACTTCTATCCAGCCAACATGATATATATATATATATAAAGAACTTATCTATCCGTAACCCGCGTTGATCTTCACCTATACTTTTCGACGAGCTACGAGGATCGACGTGCCACGGATTAACGAGAGAGAATCTTCGAATTTCCGGTTCATCTCTTCTTTCTTTCTTTCTTTATTTTTTTCTTCTTTTATTCGAGCTCTTCTTCTAATAACGAGTAACGAGAATTTAGCGGACAAGCTAAGGGAGAAAAATTTTCTCTTACGCTCTTCGTACATAAAAAAAAAGAAAACAGATTTAATCAATGCATCGACGAAACTGTTTTTTTTTTCCTTCTTTTTTTTTTCGCGTAATGCTTTGTACACGCGTCCATTGTTCCCGAGATGCAATACGTGTGCTACGGCAATAAAGGGAGAAAGTCGTTTGTTCCATCATGCTGGTAACTATTGCTAGTTCCCGATCGATTACGCGATAAGCCATCCTTTGTGGAATAGAAATTTGCTTACGGAACCGATTATGAGAGGACGTGTTCCCGTGTTTTCGATTCCAATCTCCCCTCCACCCGAGCATCGAATTATCGATCAGAAATCGATTGTTCATCGATCTTTGCTTAATCATCGCGAGCACTTTATATAAATATACGTATTGAATGTGTTGACGATATATCGATGAGAGAATCGAATTAAGATAATCGATCGACGATAAACGGAAGAAAAGTTATAGTGCAAATATATTTTCACAATTATATTTATTGTATCGTTAAATTTTTATATTCGTTTCGATCCGATTCGAATTAAATTAGAAATCCATCCTCGAAAAATAATTGCATAAATTGTATATTGTATCCCCTGATTTTAAAATACGAAGGGTAATTTCGAACACGAAGATGATTGCTGTAAGATTCGTGTCTCGTCGTTGCCTTTGTGCTCCGCATTCTTTATCACGAGGGTTGTCTCGGCTAGACCTAGTTTATAAAGGGCTCAACCATAAGAAAAGTCTTATTATCCAGCTTCTTCGTTAGAGACTGTCAGCCCAAGCTATTATCCCCGTGGATCTAGTCCATTTACGGTCTGTTGCTCGCCTATCCTTATCCTCTTCGAACTAGATCAAACTACGATCCGCCGTATATTATTAATTTGATTTTCTCCCAGGTTCCGGCAGATATCGTGTACAACCTGCCTATATTCTAATATCCGCTTCATCCGTCTGGACGTTCGATCGAACCTGTGATTTCAAGCCTTCGATGTTCCAGTTTGACAGGAAGGTATTCATCCGTATCTCCTCTTTATCGTTACGATCTTTACGACTCTGGATCTCTCGTAAATCTGTTGCTGCTAATTTTTTTTTTTTTACTTTTGCGCGATGAATATCAGTATTGAAAAAAACAAAGAACAAAGAAAAATAATAGAATGGAATTTTCTTCTAAAATGAAAATTATAAGTTGTACATTTGCAATCCTGTTATTTTATCAAGTAACTATAATACGTAATTAGAATTTATTTAAATTACATATCAAATTTTTGTAATATATATCGAACAACTATTTTACATTTTAACATTTTTAACTTTTTATTTCATCAATCAAATTCATCAATCGTCCTAAATATTATTTGCGAAAACGCTGATATCAAGTTTTCATCGATATCAACCCGTTTCAATTTTATTCTATATCGAGTGAAAACGATTCGAAAAAAAAAAAAAAATAATAAAATAAAAAAAGAATATATCCGCTCTGTATCCTCGTGATTATTTTCACGTGCATGCTTTTATCCATTATTCTTCGTGAATACGCATCGAAATGGTCCACGGTTGGTAAATAGTCTTCTTTTTCGCGAGGACGGGGGAGGAAGCGAGTAGAAGAGGTGGAGAGATCCGCACGCGAAATGAAGGAGGGTTGCATCGCAGCAGGCGCGTTTCAGAGGCGTTCGTGGCGAGCATCGAGACAAAGAAATTACTTCCAGCTGGACAGATTGGAGAACGCTCTCGTCGCTGCACCCGTGTTCCGGGAAAATGGAAATGATGTTCCAACGAACGTCGACGTCTTGGAACGTCGTCGTTGATCCGGAAAAACGTCCACCAACCGAGACGCCTCGCGATGTAAACGCGCTCATTATCGCGCTGCGCATTCTTCTCGCGACAGTGCACGCGATAAATTCCGCTCTCTCGTGGAATGTATTGATTCGACCATTCTTTTCATCTATTGTTTATCGAGAGGACGTAGCGTCGATCGAATGGGGGGAAAGGTATGAAAAATTTATACGATTAATCGTTGGAATTTAGTTTTGTTGTAACGTGTTCGATATCGATAAAAAATGGAATGATTTTTTGATAAGAAATAAAATTTCGATAATTTTCTTCTTAAGTTTAAACTTACTTCGAAAGAATAAATGTAGTACAGTTATTATATATACTACCAGGAAATGAAAATTCTCCTTCTCTTTTCGTTATTGATTTTTTTTTGAAAAATACAAAAAATAATTGTAAAAGCAAAATATACGCATGTATGCGTTTTTTAAATATTTTTTATTTATTTATTTTTTATTTTTTTTTTTTTTGGAAAAAATCAAACTATCGTATAATAGGAAATTTATTTACGTCAGCATTGAATATGATCCAATGGTGAAATCTTTTTCGTTCCTCTTATTCCAAACATCGGGGATAAATGTTGAGTAATTTTCGATACCGCGAGAAGTGAAATTTTCTCGGTCCACGAGTGTTGTCTAGACAATGAGGCGAAACGAAGCAGGAAGAGAAGAGTTGCAAGAGTAAGAAGAGATCGATGTTACGAGACGGAATTAAAGCGAAGCTCCATTTACCCGAAGCTCGATCACCAGAGCTCGTTCTCCGCGGATACAAAGAGACGGTCGTGCATTGTGCAAGAAGTTATCACCGTGGCGCTATTAAAAAAGGCTTTCGAGAACCGTTAACGAAGCGAAGCTCGGCCATCTGAGATCAGCCATCGAGCGAAGCCACGACAGAACAATACCTCGTTACGCCGGAACCGAACCGAGTGCTCGCTCGATTCGTCTCTCTCACCGCATCTTCGACCCAACCTTAAATTAAAACCTTCCACCATCGAAAGTATTACGTGCGACAATAATACCCTCGATTCGACTCGATTCGACTCGATTCAACGACCACGTAGTGGACGTTCCTGGATGACCATCTTTGTCCTCTTTCTCGTCCCAACTAAGGGAATTCTCTCAACTTCTCCTTCGATCAGATCGCAGGAAAACTCGGTTTCGGGCATATTTTTCTGCGACGATAACACCCCTCGATTCGATGCTAGAAACTACATCGTTTCGAAGGTTTCTGGACGATCATCTCTCCCAGTCTCCAACTCTTAACGCCTTTCCAACCGAGCTCGATGCAATTTTCCAATCTCATCGTGTCGAGAAAACTCGGTACGGGCATATTTGTGCGGCGATTCAACGCTAGAAACGATGTCGCGAAAGTTTCCAGATGACCATCTTCCTCTTCTCAATTTCAAATTCTCGATACTTTTACTTCAATTTTAAGATCGATAGAATTTCTAATTTCTCTTTCTTTTCGTCGCATCGAGGAAAACAATGATATGGTAAAGATTTCTTTTCCTCCTCTGCTCCGTTTTTTAACACCGATAGAATTATTCTCTTGCTTCATCGTATCGAGAAAAATGCGACGATAACACTCTCGATTCGCCTCGATTCAACGTTAGAAACGACATCGTGAAGCTTTCCATTTCCCTATTCCTCTTCTCAAATTCAAATTCTCCATACTTTTCCTTCAATTGTAAGATCCATATAATTATATCTTTTCGAGGAAAACAATGTCCTCGATTCGATGCTAGAAACGACACGATAAAGATTTCCAGATGAATCCTTCTTTTCCTCCTCTATTTCTTAACACTTTTCCTTCGAGGAAAAAATAGAATCGTCTAATTTCTCTTCTCCCCTTTTCTTTCGTTACACGAACGTGAGAACTCAACTCAAGAATATTTGTTCCTCTCCGATTGCACTCGCATCCATCCTCCTTCCCCCTCTAGGAGGATCCTCCTCTCTTTATCATCCTCGTTTGCACTTGTCGAGAGGAAAGTTTTAAAGATCCTCTCTAATTGCCAACCTTTTCGCTTTCTCCGTCCGAATAACGTGCTGTTCGATCGATAAATTCCCCCATAAGAAGTCTTTCGAATAGTTGACTTGTAAATTCAGTTTCAGAAAGATAGTTTGGGGAAACAGCTCTCTGTTCGAAGAATTTCTCTTGATTGGAAGACAAAACGTATCGAAACTTGCTACTGTGATTCGGACGACTTTGCTCGGACAGAGGATTCATCTTTCATGGCAACAAACATCGACAGACGCAACGAATGAATGAAAATCTTGTAACTCGTCGAGAATCTTCTGTTCCTTCACCTCTCTTCCCTTCCTTTCCCTTCCTCGAAAAGTTTAACACGCTGCTTCGCTTGCATTACTCGATTCGTTTTTAGACACGATCTTTCGAAGATGGATTTCAACGGAATAAAGCTTCAAGAAGAAAGGATATTTTCAAATTCGAATCCATATTTTTCCTATCCTACTTCGATCTTTCGTATATATACTACGTAATATTTTATGTTTTAATATCGCGATTCAATTTTTATTCGTTTCTCCTTCCTGATAACGCGAGGATGATTCATCGAAATCACACTCGCGAGTGAGATCAATTATAAACCCATGATTTCCTGTTGGAATCACGCGGCATTCGCGAGAAAGATCAAAAAGTTCTAAAGCTCTCTCTCTTTAGATATAAAAGTAACGAAATCGAGATTCGCGGCGAAGAAAATACGGACGCTGGTAACTTTGCTCTCACATGTCGCGAAGTTGCCGAAGTGGCAAGTTTTAGCATTCGTCGAGGGGAGGATTGTAGTAGCATCTGTCCAGGGTAAACTTGACTTTTGCAATTACGTAGTCGATATCATGCAAATCTGGTAAACCGGCGACAGATTTCCCCTGTTGTTACAATTGGAGGGAGAGGTCTAATGCACTCGGAAAAAAAAACTTTCACGTCGAAACAATATAATTCCAAGAAGGATGGATCGCTTCTTCTTCCTTTCTTTTTTTAAAAGATACCAAGATTTTTACTTCTGCCTTATACTCTCACTTTTAATTTTTAAGAAAGATGAAATACGCGAATGACTTTTAATCTCAATAACGAAATAAATCAATACAGTGATGGAAAGCAATACAAGTGAAAAAAAGAAAAGTAATAATGGAATAAAAATTTATATATATATATAAATGTGCAAAAGTAAAGTTTTCACTTTAATAATCAAAAGAACAAATTAAATCAACAATCGCACGTTCCATCCCTTCCAAATTTACCTACCATTATCCTCGACAGACGCACTCTCTCGTTCCGTAATTAAAGAATTTGAAGAGGAAAAACATTGGAAAAGGGGGGGAAGGAAGTTATCGCGACGAGAGGACACCTGTATTCTCTTCTGGAGATCGGACCCCTTCGAAAATTTCCTCTCGAAGGAAATTCCTTTGCTCTCGAAAACCGAAATCCACCAGGTTGTGCGGAGGAGGACGGTCCTCCTCGTTGCACGCAAGTTTTACGAGCGCGTCCCAGCACAAGAGCAAGTAGTAGTTTCCGTGGGATGATTTACAACACTCACCCTGACGGGGGCGAAGATCTGGTCGGGCTTGATGTTCTCGAGCCTGTGCTCCTGCTCGCCTTTGTGGAGCAGCTGCAGGTGCGGCTGGAAATGCGCCGGACAAAGGGTGCCCAGTGGAAGTGGCGAGGCCCACGCCGGCAAATGGGGTGGATCGCGAGTGCCTAGCTCCCTGTAGAAGGACTTGAGGAATCTGAAATCACCAAAGTTTGCGGTGTTTAAACGGCACAGTTTGCCCATTTCCCGATTCCACGAATTTCCAGCGACCGCTTTCGTCCACGAAAACGGAAGTCGAGAAAAATCGTCGTTAAATGTTTCGTTGAGGAAAATGTTGATGAGACACGAGCCTGGCTTTTTTCTCGAAAGAAATTTTCAAAGGGAGATTGAAGAAAGAGGGAATGGAAAGAAGAAGAGAGAGAAAAGGAAATCAAAGTTTTCGAATTGTTGTCATAATGAATAGAGAATGAAGTGAGGAAAATATGAAGTGGAATTACACGTCGAAACTGTGATTTTTAAAATAATTTGTGCGAAGGAAATTTGAGAGAAAGAAGAGAGGAATTACGACTTACGAATGTTGACTTATTTGCACGAAGGAGCGAAAGAAAAGAGGAAAAGGAGGATGAAATTTTCTTAATTTGTTTTCATAAAGGAAAGCTCACCTCGAAGGGATCTTTATAAAAAAAAAACAAAAGATGCAAACGTTTCCTGACTCAATCTCGAACGACTTTTTAATCGTCCCTCACTTTTTATCGATCGAATTAGAAACTTTGTCGCTCCCGCTTCGATAACGATCGCGTGCTCTTTGCTCCCCCTCTCCCTCTTTTTTATCGCTAAGATTCTAATTAATTCGCGTCAACGGCGTTCTGATCGTCTGTTGACTGGTTAATTTCTCAAACGACGAGGCCGTAGCCGTGCTAAATGGTAACTTCGCGTTGAACGATGCATTCGTCGCGCGCGTCAAGATTGATGATCTTAGGCGAAGCCTAAGGAAAGGGAGGAGGGGTGTTTTACCGCTTCCGGACGATTGGCCAGGAATGGAGAAGGGACACAATTTTAGGGGGAGCGATTTCTACTCGACGATTAACCCCTCCTTTATTTCGAATATTTACTCGTTCTGTATAACTCGTTTCTAAATCGCGGTTGTAAACCTCGGTGAAATAAGATCCGGAATAAAAAAGAGAAAAAAACGAACTGAACGAGCGTTGAACGAGTTCTTACTAGCATCGAGGCTACTTATATCCAATCCCAACGGAATGTCGAGAAGACACAGAAGGCAGGCGTTTCCTGAAAATTCTCTCTAGAGACTCGAGAGTCGGCCACCGACTCGTAGAGCAAACATTTTTCACGTTTCGCCGTAAGGTTGAAACCGTGAGGTTAGACGAGAGACCGCGAGAAAGGGAACGGAGAGTGAACTGACCTTAACAGTCTTCCCAAGGGGTCCCTTTCCGGTGACGGTGGACCTCCGCTTCCGGCGCCGAGTCTCCGCGAGGACGCACGTGCGCTCGATATGTATGCGGCCGGCGCAGGGGGCGGGCTGCAGGGCGGGCAGCAAACGGGGCTGCTACCCCCCGGGGTCGAGAGGGTATAACTTCTCTCCAATTCCTGAAACAAAAGAAGAGAAAAGCCGCTTTAGACAGGTTCCACGACTGCTACTCGATTCCTCTCCGCCCTCCCTTTTTTCCCCCCTCCCTTTATCACGTGCATTGTCTTGTTGTTGGGATGGATGGATCATCGATTTTTTTGCCGGGATAAATAAACGTCGTTTTCGAAGTTCATCTCCCGAGGCGATAACTTTCTTCCTCGGGATCGTAGATCCCGTTTTATAAACCCCTTTGGTAAGAAAATAAGATCAAAGGCGTCCGGTTACCTTTTATTATTCTATTATATATCTTCTTTTTTTTTTTCCTTCTTACTACTTTTCGCGATATAAATGAGATGCAACGCGAGATCTAAATGCTATCGATATTCGTTTACGAGTTTGCTACTCTGAAATAAAATACAAATATTTTTTTGAAAATAATACGAATATAAGAAATCATCGAACTATAATAAATTAATTATTAATAGTTCATTGAATTATAATAAATTGATCATTGAAATGTAATAAATTATTACGATCAAGTAAAGATTATTAAAACGGATATATCATAAGGGAATTAACAAAATACAAGTTTCGATACGATAATCGAATATCTCGTTAATTCTCCTTAAATATTAAGACGGATACGTTTTATTGGGAACGTGAGAAAGGTCAAGGATGAGCGAAATTTCCCTCTCGAAATCGGGGAGGAGACTAATGGTCCAAGCTTACCGACAAGTCAACACGTGGCTCATCCCTGACCGAACGCAGTCGATTACCCAACCGTGCTGAATCATCATCGGTGAAAGCTGCTCGATTAACGATCTCTCGAATCTTCTCTATTCTACTCTCTCTCTCTCTCCCTCTCTATTCCCTTCCCAAGAAGATCGCAGTCAAAAGTGTCAAAAGAAAAAGTTCATCCTTTCGATTGAATTCGGTGAAGAATTTCAAAAAGGTGGGCAAAACTTTTTCGGAATTTTTTTTTTCCTCGAGCTAATTCTTCGATACGCGTTCCTTACGTTCAGTTTCGTTCCCTCGCGAGACCAGCGGAGAGAAAATCACGTGGCGGTCACGTCGGTGATCAAAGGGGGGAAAAAGGAAAAGGAGCTTACGGTCAGCGATAGCCGGCCGCCTTTCAATCGTAACGCTTCTCGTCTCGGCCGCTACGTGATCGAGGATAAGTTGATCGGAGAGAAGGGAAGCTAAGATTAACGCCCGTTTCGCTTTTTCCTATACCGAACCTTTTATCCCGAGACACGTGTATTTCTATCTTTCGAATCTTGTCTCTTTCTCTCTCTCTCTCTCTCTTCTCTATTGTTCTTGATTGGGAAACACACGAGTTCGTAGGGTAGATTCGTTGATCGATATTTGAGAGTGATTTCTTTCGATATGTAATTTCTATTTTGATTATGTAATGTGCACTTGAAAAAGAATGTTTTTAACTCACAAATAAATTTATTTCTAGTGATTTAATTATTTAGCATGGAAATAAATACTTTACCAAGTTTATTAGGAATTGCTCGTAAAGTATCATACAGGTTTAATACGAGTAGGTATATTTATTGAAATTATCTGGATCACTTAAATGATAAGGATATTGAAAATTAATAAATATAGATAACGAATAAAATAATATAAAATCCTGATAAATCTTCAATAGAAAGATATGGATGGAATTTTATAATCATTAAAATTTTATCCAATTGGATTTGATGATTCAGTTAAATATGGAAATAAGTTGAGCAAAATTACTATAAATAAAATAAAACGAGGTGAAAAAACCTGCCTCAAATTCATAGAACAATTGTGTCTTCGATGCACGAAATTGTTGATTCTCATCGGGACCAAAAATAATAATTGCGCAATTACGTTCCGCGACATTCCACGCTTCTTCGAAACGCTCGATATTTGAGAGTGATTCATCAATCGTGTGGACACGGGGAACACAATGTTAACATTTCCTTCGAGCAAATGCCGCTTGCAAAAAGCCTGTGCTCGGGCAGGAAGCAAACAATTAAACGCTGGAACACCGTGGAATGGAAGATCGAGGGGTTGGTTCGAGATAGCAGAAAAAGCCGAACCGTGGTATCGGAAAACATGGGCGGCCGAAGAAAAGGAATCGGTAAAAAAAAAGAGAGAAAAAAAAAAAAGAAGAAAGAAAGAAAAAAGGAATCGAGTTATCGAATCAGCGTGAAACGACCGTGTTCCATCGATTAACTGGAGCATATCGGGGCCGATGACGCGGATTAACCGTTTCGTATTTCTCCAGTTCCATCCCAATGGAACTTACTTTTCCAACCCGCGTGGACCGAAATAAGGCCATTTTAACGGAAATACGAATGACCGGACGCAACTTTCGATCCAAAGCTGCAGGATCGAATGCATACAATTGTACATCGAGTATGCACGTTTACACGAGATCTCTATTTAATTTCCATTTATAAAAAGACTGCTTTCGATTCGATGCGCGAGATCATAAAAGGTAAAAGTCCCTCCGTTGTACGCTTTTAACGAGTACGGCGCAGCGAGGACAATTAAATAAAAAAAAAAAAAAAAAATATTCCCTTTCCCCCGAATATTGGATTCGCCCGATTATCGACGATGATCAACGTCGATCGACGTTGAAGACTCGATAGCACACACGCTCGGTAATTAAACCCTTTAATCGCATTACTCTTGGTTATTAATCCCGCTTAGCGCGGTGGCTTTCTGTAACGACTTCCGCAATTGATCGATCAAACTAAATAACGAAGCTTTGTTTGTGGGATCTCTCGTATACGATCGATGAATCCGAAAATCGTGAAAATCGATCGTTCGTATCCTCCCGCGATTATTTAATTGGCAAAGGTAATAAGGACAGAGGAAAAAAAAAAAAAAAAGAAGAGAGGGATCGATTTTTCAGAAATTTCATATCCTTTAACCAATTCCCCATTATGCTTCTTCTCGGTCTATCAGGCTGTAGTTCACGGATCAATTGCCGATCTTTCGCCGATTCACCCACCAGCCGTATCGTATCGTCCATTCAAAAAATTCCTCTCCAAAAAGTCAGACATTTTTGCTATTCACAGCTCACCCGAGCTTCCTCCTCCTGACCTCGATATCCCATCCCCCGCCGACTTTTCCTTTCAGACTCTTATCTCTCCGAAACTTTAGTTTATTCCCCCGAATAATCCGTCGGATCTAGTCGACAACAACGTGAAAAATTGCGCCCATCCTTATTTACCATCCTCGAAACCGCCATTCCTTCTCCTCTCTCTCTCTCTCTCTCTCCTTCCTCTCGCAAATTCCATTAACTTTTCAACCACGATTTCCACGATCGTTCAAAACATCCCACATATAGAGAATCCCCTCCCCCCTCCCCTATTTACCACGGAAAATTCCTCTATTTTGTCGCTTTCGAACATACCCTTCGAGAAAAATATCAACGGCCGGCGTGGTGAGGGGGAGGGGACGTCAGAAGCAGACAACGTACGGCCTGTTTCCGGGACAATGGGTCCAAGAACCGATGGAAGCTCGACGACGCGGCAACGC
Organism: Apis laboriosa; assembly: GCF_014066325.1. Classification (NCBI taxonomy): domain Eukaryota; kingdom Metazoa; phylum Arthropoda; class Insecta; order Hymenoptera; family Apidae; genus Apis; species Apis laboriosa. The sequence continues at coordinate 4,638,665 of NW_025222928.1, read as the reverse complement.
AGGGGGGGAGGGAAGGGAGAGGAGGAAAGGGGGTTGGTTGAAGACGGTCGGAGAGAAAGCCGGCGGCATTAATTCGAGGTAATTTCTGGCGCAGACGACAAAGGGCTTCCGCGGCGTTCGACGACAAGACACGCGTCGCGTTGGTTGGGCGCGGACAAAGGGTTTCCCTTCGAGGATTACGGAGGATCACGCGTCTTCGTGCGCTTGTTAACGGTGGTGGTGCGCCTTATACGCCGGTGTAACACGTAGGGGGTAACTGCGGGGCAAATACGTCATTACGACGCCCTGCTACCCCCTGGTATACCCGAGTAGTGGAAATACGTGAAACGGGTGTTCCTGAAGGATCGCCCCCTCCCCCGATTTCCCAGGATTTCCAGCAATTTACAATTAAAATCGTGGAGAAGAGGGAGAGTTCTTGCGAAAGAACGATCTCGACAGTTTCTCTCTGTATTTCAATATCCCACATCTTCTTTTTGCTGTGGAAATTGATCAAAATGTATCGTATCTTTAACAAACTTGCGAGAAGGAATAAAATTTAAAAATCAGATCTCATTTTTTTTTTTAGCGTGCTGCAGATTGCGTATTCGCACTCGAATTCGTGAAGATCGATGCTCGACGCGAGAGATGATTTAGAGATACTGAAGAAAGATATTTCATCGAACCATCGAGGTAAATCGAACCAGCGTGGTTTCGCTCCCTCCACAAGGGATCTCGCCCTTGGGTACGTTTAAGAGCTTTCTTCGCGGGGTTACGAGCGCAGGATCGCCTCGGGGAAACGATTAAACCCGGGTCAGACAGCGTCCAAATACGTTGGGATTAATTAATTTACGAGGACGGTCCAATAAAATTTAAGCAAATTTGAACCGCCCTTGTATCAACCCCGGCGTCCCCAAAGTAAATAGTTTCCTGTTACGTAAGGACGGTTACGTCGGACAAAATGTTGGACAAGAGGGCGAACTAACGCGCGAGATGGAAATTTTCTCGTCGTAGACTCTCCCTCCGCTTTGCTTTGGAAATTGTTTCGTTCGAAAGAAAAAGGAAAAAAAAAAAAAAAAACTTTTTCACGAAAAGTGAAAAGTATCCCGAAATTCTTCTTCTCTCTCGGAACACTGGATGTCGAGGATCGATGTATTATTCGTTCCGTTTCGAAGAGAATAATTTCGAAATCGGTGATTAATAACCGGGCCGTATCCGTTAATTTTTCATTTCCGCTCAAATAATGGCGCGCTACGCGCCAGCTATTTCGTTCGTATTGTTGGCGCATGGAAAATTGAATTACGACTGAAATTGTAATTTCGCCCGGTAATCCCGCTGAACGATACGAAATCGTTCCGCGACTCCGCCGCGGGTGAAATAAAGATCGCAGCAGGGCTAATTAACATCGCTTTGATCGGTACGGGCGGGAATACCGCCGATTAATTAGCCGGAAACGGTCCGATGTTCAATCCGATCGGCGTAATCCTCCTCCCGGTTAAAAATTCACAAGTGTTTTCGATCGTCGGATTATTACGTTGTTTCGAACTCGCATATATGTATATATTCGCGAATGCCTCCCTCCTTCCGTCGCAAACTTTCCGCTCCACGAGCATTTATCCACGAGTTTATTACTTAATTAAATTACTTTCGTTCACTACGGAATCGATCCAAAGAATCGAGTGGTTTAACGAATTCTGACGATTAAAGAAAGCGACGACGTGACAATCACGCGTTCAAGGCTGAGTAACGATACAAGAAAAACAAGAATTGTAATTCTTCTGTCTCCATCTGTTCCATTTCTCTGTCAAGAAAAAGAAGAAGAAGAATTTTCTGTTTCTTCGAAACGAGAAAAAAAAAAAAACAGAATTATTTCACAAGCAGAACAAACAGATATCGGGGTTGGGAAAATTACGGCGACAGCCGAAACCCCTTCCGAATTTCGCCTGTCAAAATCGGCGAACAAAGGAGGGACGACCCGTTGGAATCCAAGGGGGTTGAAATCGATGGACGGAGGGGGGATGGAGAAGGGTACAAGGGGGAGAATTTCGGATCCCTAGGAATCTCTCCTCCTGCGCGTTAAAGTTCCATCACCGGCGGAAGTTAATTTAATCCTGATCCAATTAAACCGGATATAACGGCTAAGCCTGTTGGTGGATGCAGTTGGCCGTGTGCAGTTAACGTGGCGATGCTGCCCGTGCCAGTTAACCACTGCGTAAATTGGAAATTGGCCTCGCCGTCCAATAAATATCGGATTAGCTAATAAATCGGACGGAAAACGGCGATGCGTTATATCGGCGAGACAAAACCAGGGGGGTGGGACGCAGGGGCGAAATTAATGTTTCTCCTCGATCTCCACTCTCCGCGAATTCGGATCGTTTGATCGTTTAGCGTTTTTGATTCGTTAAAAAAAAAGGGTTCGTTCGTTTTTGTCGAGCAATCGTCGAGAAACTCTCGGTTCTTGTTCTCTTGCGCGTAACGTTTGAAAATTGGAAACAGGTGAGATAGATGTTTGGCGAGGGGAGAGGAGACAACTTCGAAGAAAACTTTGCGAATTCGAATTCAATTCGTTTGATCGTGCCATTGGCGTTTTTGAAATTCGTTAAAAAAGAAGAAAAAGGGGTTCGTTCGTGCTTGTTAAACAATCGTCGAGAAACTATTATTCTTTTGCGCGTAACGTTTGAAAATTGGAAACAGATGGGGTCGATGTTTGGAGAGAAAACTTACAACTTTGAAGAAAACATTAGCAAAATTGGGAGGAGGAGGGAAAATCGGTGCACAGTTTCTTCTTCTTCTTCTTCAACTTCTCGAGAGAGGATTAATTTGAAGATGACTATAGTGACGTTGATGGTAGAGCAAGTATCATAGCAAGATAGGAGAAGTTGGCGAAATTTTGTGATCAAGTTCGAAGATAATTTGGTGATATCAAGAATAATGATGGTAATTTTGAAGGGAATTACTTTTGAAAGGCGAGTAAGATGTTGGTATTGACGTGTAACTTTTCAAAGGAATTACTTGGAACTTAATTAGAAGCGGAATTGCAGCATTGGAGCACGTAATTTTATCGTTTATCGCCGAATTATCGTCATACTTTGAATTTAAGGACGTAGGTTACAGGCTCCTGAATGAAACTCCTTCGAATCTTCGAGAAATCGAATTTTATAACCTTTTTTCAGCAGGGGGAAATATTCACAGGCGCTCCCGAAGGAGTATCTGGATAAGGATCGCGATAAGAAGATGCGAAAATCCGATTCATAAAAATCTTCCGTTTCATAAAATTTTCTTCCTCCGATGCTGCCTCTATGATACAGCCGATCGTCGAATTACCGATATTTTCGTTCATTTGTTGTTATTATCCTCCATCGATTCCTTCGAAATCTCGTTCTTCTTTGATTTCAAATATATATAAATATATTTCTTCGATTCACACGGTGTCCAGTACGAATCGACAGCAGTTACGAGCATCTCGCGCAAAACTTAATAAACACAGAGTTGTAACAAAGTTGCGCCATCTCTTAAAAGAGCTTTATGAAGTTTCGTGTTTTTATGAGGGCAACTCGACGCGACATTTGCTTCGTACTGTCACGTAATCCCTGTAGTAGCCCGGCTACTACGTGCTCGTTTCTACGATTACACGAGCGCTTAATCAAACGTCTCTCGTTTTAATTGTACTCGAGGTCAGTTTCCCAATTGACTGCCAATTACGGGCTTAATTTATTCTCGTTCCTCGAAACGTTGGCTGGGGCTATTTTCGAAAATTTTTGTTCTCTTTTTTTCGCCCATATTTATCAAGAATTGAAATAGTAGTTAAATTTACAAGACCTTTTGTAATTTTGCACGATATATTACAATAGATTTTACGATCGTACAATAGAATTCTTCAGATTCATTTATTTTTTGATTTATTATACAAATCTTCACTTACAAACTAAACTCTATTATCAGTTATTCAATTATTTAGAGGGAAAATTCTTTTTCCATGGTCGATCGATACTTTCCAAGATGTCTTTGTCACCGAGTCTCGCGTATTGTTCTTCGAGGTATTCTCTATTTGTTAAATTCCGTGTATACACGATGCAGGTGTCGCGTGTATCTGCATACGTGGCAAGAATTTTCCAACGAATGATGCATGATTTAGAAACACTCGGTACTCGTGTACAATGTCGAGACATTGACCCGGCCAACCTGAAAGAAACCGCATTTTTCAACGTCGTGGAAACAAATGGGCCACGATACAGGCCCACCTACGCTACGCCCCTGTCACGAACCAGTCGTGCAAGCTCGAAAAGCGGCGCTCGCCATCCTCCGATAAACGCTCGTTTCGCTCTCCGCGTGAAGAATAGCTCTCGTTATAATACGAGGATCGATTCCTTTCCTTTCCTTATTTATTTCTATTTCTCTATTCGCCTCTGTCTCGCGCGATACGCGATACGGATGAAAAACACCTATGCCTATACATACACTCGCGCTGTTACATTTTAAAAACTCGTCTTCTTCCGCGATACGTGACGCGAGAACGGCCGATCCAAGAGAAACGAAGAGCAAAACGACGACCGCGTGTGGAAGGCCAATACCCGATGCCCGATCGCAGATACATAGTAATTGCTTATGTGGCGTCCTTCGTGTACACCAATGATCCTGTTTAATTCCTCGTTGTGCCACGAGCAATACCGAGAACAAAGCTAGAGAGAGGTGAGTGAGAGAGAAAGAGAGAGAGAGACTTTAAACGTGTGTTCGTCGTGTGTTATCTTTATGGGCGATGTTCGAGGCAAAGCTAAAATTAACGGAAAGGATAGTCGGGTATTACAAACAAGGCTAAGGAAATAGTAATGGAGGTTTAACTTTAAATCAAATGTTTGAGTTTGGTAAAGTAAAAAAAAAAAAAAAAAATAGCAAAATTAGCAGAGTGCAAATTAGAGGCGCAACGTTGAGGGTTAAGTTAAAGTAGTAGGAGAAAAAATTAGCAAAGGATGGATATTCGCAGAAAATGCCGAAGGCAACGAAACAATGGAGGTTTGAGATCTCAAGTCAATTGTTTAAGTTTGGCAAAGCAAAGGATAATAATTAGCTTATATATTTGAAGACAGAGAAGGTAAGAATAAGAGTAAGTAACGTAGAAATTAACGTGGTGGAAATTTGAATAATGAATCTTTGGCCAATGTTGTATTCACCCAAAATTATTAGAATTTCGACGAGTGCAAATCGAAATCATAATTCGAATCTGATGCATCAGAGAGAAGAGAAAATCATCGAAAAATAAAAGAAGAAGAAATAAAAAGAACATCTCCCTTCGATCGCGCAGAATTTCATGGAGTTTAAATTAGTTTGCGGATCCACTTGATAAATAGTAACAGATAAGGTTGGAAAAAAGCCCGGGGCTCGATGAAAAATCGCCGATATCCCCGCAGGGTAAACATGGAAAATGAGAGGAAAAATACCGAGGTACGGTCTTCGCAAGAGGGTGTGACGCGTCACGTGCCAATGTAACCGGAAGGATCGTTTACTTGTTACACAATCCTCGTGAATTCCTCGATTCACGATTCCTATTCGAGGGAAGGAGGGGAGGGAGGAGGGTTAGGATCCGACATAATTTCGAAGCAGCTGAGCACGCGGTCGTAAATATCGCTTGAAACGCGGCAGGAATCTATTCCGCTATTGGAAAATTGGGGCAAAGTCGTTGAAATAATTTTTCAACGACGGGAAGATGCATCGCCGTCGTTCCACTTATAAAATTGTCCTACATCCTTCTCGAATTAAACATCTTCTCGCTTCGGGGGAAGTCAGTCCTCTCCCACGCTTCGTCGTTGATGGAAAATGTTGTACAGCGAAATAACTCGTTTCCTACGTTCGAGAACGAAAAATAAGAGAATAAAAGGAGTAATTAAAAAATAGGAGATGTTCTTGGATCGTCAAAATTTGTTAATAAAAAACGGTATTCTTTTGAATGTAAAAATGATGAACACGAATATTCGCCAGTCTTAATTTTCAGAGATCCTTAATTAAACACACGAAGGAAAGATTCAATATTAAAAAGATTATTAAAATATCGTACAAAAAGTAAATAGATATATTCTTCGTAAATAACGTGTTAATTAAGGAAAACGAATCGTTGCACCATAACGTGATCGATCGTAACTTGATTATTCAACGAGAGAGAGAGAGAGAGAGAAAAAAATCGAATGAGAATGAAAATTCGCGAAAAACGGAAGGGCAAGGGAATAATTAGAAAGAAGGATCGAAGGTGAGGTTATTACATTCGATTAAGCGACTCGAGAACTCGTTCCTCCGAGATAAAAGCCTCGGGAAATTAGCCTTAACGAGTACGACAATAAGACGATTTTAATTATATCCGAAGAAATCACGGTCGACCAACCTCGATCCCTCGCGATCGAGTCGTCGAGATAATAAAGTATCTCCTCTCCCCCTCTCTTCTTTGAACCGTTCCAAGATTTATCAGCTCGATTCTTTCGCTCGGCAGCCCCCTCTTCTTAACGAAGATTTTCGCGAGGAGGAGGAGTAACTTGCGGAGTGTTGATCGAGAATCAGACGCGAACGAACGATCGATAATTACGCGCGCATCGAGGCAATCGACACAAAATCGAAATTAGCGGACGTTAGATCGTTGTTCCTCCCTGAAAAAGAAAAGAAAATTCAAAGAACCGCATTTTCGAGTTCCCTTCAGTTGCAGTTTCGAAGGAATTTTACTGATCCACTCAGTACTCACTTCGCACGCAGATTTCATCGCGATACAACTTTAATTAATACGCGTCGACGCGTTCAAACGCAATAACGGGAGGGAACGAGGCGAATAAAGAACGCGTAACGAGGCCGATTTCCATCGATTCGATCGCGATTTACAAGGGAGCCGCGATTTTCGAATGACAAAAAATATTAGCCGGGAATTGGATGGAATTGCTCCGTTCCCATCCGTATCTCGATTAACAGATCATAAAACGATCGAACGACGACAGAAAGCGCGCTTCGATTTCACGATTCGAATTCCTCTTCGTTATCCGCGAATTTGTTGCTCGTTGCCCTTCGAAATTCGAAGTCGTTGAACAGAGGGCATCTCTGTCGAATTGATCGTCTCTCTCTGTCTCTCGTCATCGCGAAATCTGTCCGCGTCCCGACGATATTTCGAGACTCGTTCGACATTCGGTGCGGAAACCTCTCCTCCCCCCCCGCCACCTGGCCGCTTTCTAAATATTCATGAACAATCTTGCGGTAATCCGCTTCGTTGTGACGTGATTCGATGCATATCCGGGACACGTGTAGCAAAGGATCCTCGCGCATCGACGCCTCCCTCGTAATTGGCCGTGGGACGTGATCGAAAGAGAACGCGCGTTCGGCGTTCAACCCTCGAGGACAATGAAGGGTGGTGAGAAAAATGTTGGTGAAAAATGTTCTCGCGATTTAATTTTTCTCCTCCTCTTCTTTCCTTCCTGTGAAAAAGGATTTTTCGCACCCGAGACAGGAAGTCGCCCCGACAGACGGATGATTACGCGCGATGGAGGACGTTTCCCCTTATTTGAAGCCAAGTTACATTTCCAGTTTTATAGTAGGCCTCTTTTCTTCATTATGCGTATATAAAAGCTCATCGTTCGAGTATATGCCTTTTCCCAGCTTCGATGTTTACTCTTTTTTACAGAAAGCTTCTTGCCGCGCGCCGATGTAATAACCCCTTTGCAACCGGGTCACGGAATTTCCCTTCCTTCTCTCCTATATGCACACACACACTACTTCTTTCGCTTACAACGAAGCCGTACATTACACCGGAGGGAAGGAGCTTCATATTTTCCGCCAGACGTCTTTTCTCGTGAATCTCGCCTCGAGGAGAAGGAAGAGGAGGAGGAGGAGGAGGAAGCGGAGAAGCTAACCTAATGGACGAGCTTGCGAGAGAGAGTATTTTCATGGGAAACGCAGATTACGCGTACGGGTTGGATGATTGAACGCGAATCATGATCTTCGCCGCAGCAAGCGTGGAAAAGCATCGAGAAAGAAGCGCGATTTCTCTTCTCCCCCTCTTTATTTATTATGTAAAGGGCAATTTCGCCGTGCGATAGACGCGATATAGAGAAAAGTGTCTAACCGGGAAATGAAATGCACGGAGTTTGAGAGGAATCTTTTGGAAACTTCCTCTAGATCGGCGAAGGGACTCTCGGTTGGCGAAAACCGAGCAGCAACTTTCTGTAAGTAAGAACTGCTTACGAGTTTGTACGCCAATGCGCAAGCTAGTCTCCTAGAATATACGTCGTTGCAACAAAATATTGGACGGGTTGCAATAACTTAAAAGTTTCGAGAATCTTAAATTTCTCGAAAACTTCTCGTTTTTTCCTCTCTTACCTTATTTATTACCGCACGACACGTATCCCCCTTTTATTTATTTATCATTCGATCCGTCGAAGTTAAGAGAGACGGGACGAACGATCCTCGAGGAAAGAAGAAGATTAACTCGAAGATGAACTCAATTTCTGTAGAACTTGCAAAAAGCATAAAAGTGGGAAGGACTAATAAACGCGAGTCCGGTGTAATTGTCGGATCCAGAGCAATCGTGTGGCGCGCGTCGGTCACTGAGTAGGGGGGGGGGGGATAGTTTTTCAAGGAAGCCGAGCTCTCTGAATTTTCTCGAAGATTCCTCGAGTTACGACTTCCCGGAGGAGTTTAATCTCCCGATGGAAAGGAAGTTGCGACGGTAAATACCGGCGTGTACCATTCTCTTTCTCTCTCTATTCGCGTTTTCTTTTCATCCGGTTCAGATGGAGAGGAGAGGAAGAATCCTACTCGAACCTACTTCCTATCCGTATCTTTATTCCCCCCCAAGGGGGATTTTTTCTTTTCTCTTTTCATGAAAATCGTTTTAATAATTTCGTTCCTGGTTTTGATACACGAAGAATTGTATCAAATTGGACAGCTTTTCCCTTTGAGACGAAGAATCGTACAGGGAAATTTTTGCATATTTAAAAAATGTGCGTTTATCGAATATTTGTGTGTATAACTTTTGAGCGCGTCTGGAACGTTAAATTTTAGAAAAATTCGCAGGAACGTTTGGCTCTTTACACAGAGCTGGTGCAATCGCTCGAGCGTCTAATAAATTTCTTTAGAGCATATATGTATATATATATATCTCGATTTTATTCATTTTTTATATTCACTTCTCGAGCACGATAAATCAAGTCAAATTTCACTTGTAAAATTTACCGCGGGGCAAAGAAAATAAATGATGAAAAAGCACGTCCATCTTTCTTGTTTTCCGCATATCGATATCCTTCCGTTATCGAGAATCCACGTTCGCTCTATGATAATGATCTCGTTACCCTTTCCATCCATATTCATCCGGCACACGTAAAAAGAGACGTTTACCAATTCAGAAAATTTTTCAAGTAATTGGCCGATACTATCCAATGAGTCGTAAAAGCAAGAAGAAAAAAAAAAATGTCACGTAGCTGTCAAATCAATTAGTCATTAAGTCAGTCGATGATAACTGAAGGATATATCATGGCGGATGCACTTACTTTGTTCCTCGTCGCGTCGCTTATCAAAGTCGTTTAAAGTATTTTTTTCTTCTTTTTTTTAAATACACCGAAAAGAGTTTGTTTGACGTCGGTCGTTTACCTCGTTACCACGGTTTGCTCGGCTTTAAATGTCAAGAGGTTGCCGACTGATGGCTAGGAACACGACGCCACGTAATACGGCATGCCGCAACGCGAGCAGTCTCTGGTTGACGTTCGTAACAGCCACGAGAGCTTCAACCTTCCGCCAGTTTTCACCGGAAACGTCTCTGGACCGCCTCTTTCCACGTTTTCAAATAGTTCCTCGCCGTTTCTCCTCCTAGCGGCGAGTACATGCGAGATTACATCGAGTCTACGAGTCCATTTTATATACCCTTTTCCAACGTCTTTTCACTCGTCTCCACAACGAGTCTCAAATTTTTCACGGACCGAAACTTCTTCATCTTCGTCCTTTCGTTCCTCTTCCTTTTAGATAGGATCTCGACGGAAGAGGAGCGCCTTTTGCAAAGTTTTTGCAAAAGAAGAAGGGATTCTCGATTTATCGACTTACTTTAGTTGTTAAGATCGTCGGATAATCGTACGTTCGACGAAATATTCTCGAGAAGAGGATTTCGAACGAGTGTTGAATCGGCCTGCTTCTGCATTCATCGTATTCGTATTCATCGCTCGAATCGAAAATACGGGAGTAGTGACAAAGAGATACCTAAAAATATTCCAGGATGAAATCGAAAGAAGCTAACCTTATTATTATTTTCAAAAAGATTCGAGAAATTTCAAAAGGAGAAACCACCAATTGCTTGGCCAAGTGAATCCTCGAGAGAATCCTTCCATCTTGTGATATATCGCGTATCGGAAGATATCGGCAAGAAGATCGGTTTATACGAGATTTTCGATAGATAGCCGCGATCGTCGAACGTTGGACAAATAATTGGAAGACGATATTGCGAAGAGAATCCCCCTAAATCAAAGGGAGCCGGGTCGAATCCGACGTGTTCCAGTTCCGTCCAAGTTAAAACTCGAGCACGGGGACGCGTTACGTAAAAGGGAACCGGATATCGGCTCTGCGGTCCGTACATAAATGGCAATATTATTGCGGATCACTGCGGAAAAATACGAGCCACCCCCCCCCCCCTCCCCCGCCGATCGATACAGCCGGCCGTCGTCTCGTGTATCGAAATCGTAGACGGCTGCTCGCGGTCTCTCTAACCGAGTATCGATATCTCCCCCCCCCCCCCTCCCCTCCCTCTCCAAGCGACGTTTTTCCCTTTCGTCGAAAAATCTTGGTTCTAGCATTCGAAAATTTCATTCGACGACACCACCAACGACCGAAAGGCTGGCTTTCCAATGTTTGCTTTCAAATTTCGACCCAGTTGACTACCAGACCAGAGTGTCTATACCAGAGAACAACTCGAAGTTGGTACGAACTTTGCGATTGTTCTACACCGCCGATCGTTGACAAAGGCTGCCCAATTAATCGACACTTTGCTGCCCACGACACAAATACAACGCTTCCTGCATTCAGTTTCGAACACTAATCGAAATGTGTCCGTGAATCACCGATTAAACAAATATATCCTCGCTCGTTTACTTACTTACTTATTTTCCTCTTTTCAATTCAACGATTAACAAAATCTCTTGCTTCTACAACTTTCCACGTGAAATTGTTGAAATTTAAAATTACCCTTGCGGAATTTAATTACACGTAATCTCGAATTACGTGTTTCGTTGTTCATACTTTTTTACCACGTGTTACCATTTGTTTCAATTTTAGACGAGGAACCAATCATCGGGTTTACGTAGAGCTACCGTTCCATTCAGCTACGCTCGTAAGCTAATAATGCAACGATCACGCGAGCAACGACGCACGACAACTCGTGACACCGCGATTCTACGTGATCGTACTTAACATCGTTCGTCACGGCTTCCTGATTGCGCCGCACGAAACGATACGAAGAACCGGTGGATTAACTCGAATTCCATCGGTGCCACATTGAATCTCGTTTCTTTTTTTCTTCTTCTTCTTCTTTTTTTTTTTACCTCGTTGTCGAAGTTGCACGAGTGCGTCTTACAAACCGAACACCGCACACCTTATGCATTATTTATCGAGTGTCTGTCGATAAATTGCGCGCGTTAAGTGTTAAGTTTCCACTTCAAGCGTCCTCCCGCGCTCGTTTGCTCGTGTCCTCGTGACACGCTACACTGTTATTGAAAGAGGAAAAATACCTGTCCTCGAGAGGAATACTTGTTAATCATTCGATGGGATAAATAGCAAACGTCTGCATATCCTGGTTCGAATTGGTGCGAACGTTTGCGGAATTACGCGTTATTTGTGCAATAATTCGTTGAAGGCGCGAATACACGAAATAATTGCCAACCTGTGGTTGCTACAAAGGGATCGCCGCTGTCACTTTTAATCAACGATTTTCATTTATTTCGATATCAATACCCGGATTTTCGAGAAAATTCACGGGTATTGCGCGCGTTCAACGCGAATTTTACGCAAATGATATAAATATAAGATTTATCACGAAACCAATCTGTTAAAATCTTATTAAAATTTAAAGAGAAAAAAAGAAATGTATAATTCGAATGAGAGTGATTCTCGATTCTTTCTGAAATTGCGTATTTTTAATCTGCTAGATCGAATCTTATTGGAATTAAGAAAAATTTGAACCGTTCTCGAGAATGAACTAGCATTGGAAGCAATTAGAATCTTCTTTTCCAATTCATCTCGATATCCCGACTTCCGGTTCTCAAGATATCGTGCAAAGAAAATATCATTTATTACCTCTGTCATTTTCGTTTACTCGGATCTCTCGTTCGCATTAATGATTCCTGGATGGAAAACGTAGTATATATTTCCAAGTAAAAATATGTAGATCACTGGATCGCGGGCCCATTTGCGCGCGGTATATCAAGCGGTATGGAAATTTTGAGTTCTTACGTTTCGATTGAAATATTGAAACTAATATAAAAAAAAAAAAGTGGCTTCAATGGCATTCGTTCTCTCCATTTTCTGAATAAGAATTTAGTGGCGAAACTCTTCTTCTCGTGTCTTTTTATATAAAAAAATTCGAAGCTTCCACTTCTGTTTTAATAATTATCGTTACATTTATTAAGAAACATCCACGTGTTTTTTTTCTATTTAATTTTCCTTACAGAGAGAAAGATCGAAAATTTTATTTGAACAGCAAAATGAATAATTCATTTTCCAACAATCGGTAAACAAGCAAGGACGCAATTCATGAATTTTTTATTCAACTTTCGCCTGCCGGCCATCGAACCGTCCCGGGATCTCATTTTCAGATAACGAAACTTTCCGTTCTCGTATTGGATCGCTTAACGAACCCTGGAACCGTTCTCGTTCACGGACCACCCCTTGGACCGGTTAGGGAAAACTTTCCAATCGGTTAGGGTCCCATCGCCGTTCCATAGCCGTTAAAACGCCTAATCGAATCCATTCGTCTTCCGCCCTGATCGATTTCGCTTTCTATTTCCGTTTAGAAAGTTCTCTGGAAATCTTCAATCCTCTGTTACAACGGGTACAACAATTTTCGGAAAGCTATTTTCCCCCTCCCCTCAGCAAAGAAACAACGATTACTCGGATCAAGAGTTGAACGCTTCTCCGTGATATCGTCTCCTTCGTAGATCGATAATCGAGAATTGTTCCCCGGAATCAAGTGTCGGCACGAGTTGTTAGGCTATGTACAGGCTACGTAATTCCCCCCTCAGCCAGTGGCTTCGAAATTCATTACTGGCTCGAATCTTACACCGTTCCCGAAATCCCTTAGAGGCTTGTAAAGGAACAACCTACCTACGGTTTTGGGCTTTGCCCCAAACTCGAAGACAACCCTCCCTCCCCGTTAAACGGCGAACCATCGTGTTTCTCAAACTTGCAAACTAGTGGGTATATATATATATATATACTTCCCCAAATTGCATGGATACACAACGCTTGCCTTACTTTCTCTAAACCGATTCCTCGTAGTAAACATTCTCGCTTCTTCAAAATTCAAAATTCAAATCTTCAAACGCCAGAGTCGACTATTAACCCTTTGCTCTCCAACAGTGATTCTCGGTCACCACTTGAGTTAATGCCATAACTCCAGCGGTTTGTTGCGGCAACTTGGAATGGCGATAATATTTATTTATGTTTGATTTTTTTAATATTGCTTTATAAATAGATTCCTAAGCTCTTTACGTATAATCTTATGAGGTGCGATCTTATTTTATGAGTAATTATCTTATAGTAATCTTATGAGGCACCGAACGTGCGGGTCTGAGTCTAGAGTTGCTAGTTCGATCGAAACAGGCCTGGAGTGCAAAAGAGTTAAGATTTGAAGGGTTTATTAATTGTTTCCTATTTCTCTCTGTCTTCTCGACTTTTCGAATCGAGAGTGGTCAATCAGTTTTCTGTCCACGAACGTGGAAAGTGGATACCGTTACACGGCGGAAACTCGTGGCGGCGAAGTATAAAATTTAAACTCTCGTTTCGAACAGTCGACGCGAAACTTTACGTTATACAACGTTACGGTCGAAATCGAGTCGAACATTAGCCACGCGAAAGTTACGGGAAATCAACACCGTCCATCGCCAATTCCTTTCGTCCCTTTCCTCTGTTGATCTCTGCAATCGTATCGCTCGAAAAATTGGGAAAAAACTGGAAGAATTCTTCGATCCCGCTGGAATAAAATATCGAACGAAATATCTTTGCACCTCCACAGTTTGAAAAAGCTCTCTCTCTCATTTTCAACCTGAATATACTCGATCGAAGAATACGCGACTCGAAATCGTTCCTTCCTTATTTCCCCTCGCGTCGGTCGTTCCACGCGGTGATTTAATCCACGGGGTTGGAGAGCATCGTCTGACACGCGTTGATACGTCAAGATTTGAAACGCGATATTTCGCTTTCGTTGTAACGAAACGAGACGAAACGAAGCGCCGTTACCAGGGAGCGGGCGAGCGAACTCCCAATAGCTCCGTTGAGCCCGATGGAACTCGATTGCCGGGGCGAAACACTATTTCGAGCGGAACGGCGACGAAACGGATCTCCCCCGGACCGGGGGTCACGGAGATCGGATGAAAGAGGATGAGGAGAGAGACGAATCGAACGAATCGTTTTCGACCGTTCCTCTCTCCCTTCCCCCGTTCCACCAGCCCGACAAACCGTTTCATCGAGTTATGCGGCCCCCGGCTCACAATCGGAGTAAAACGTTCTGTCATGCGGCACTCGATAAGCTCGCGCTATTTACGCTCTGCCTTTGCCGCCGTTTCAACGACACGCTTTTACCTCTCCGGTTTGTTTAATCGATACCGATCGGAGGCAGAGAGTTTCAGAGATGGGCGCGAGCGTTTTTTCTCCTTTTCTCTCTCTCTCTTTCTCTCTCTCTCTCTCTCTCGTGAAATTGATTCTTTCGGTTCGATCGTTTCTTCGAACTTCTTTTCAAATAGTGGTAATAGTGGTGGTGGTGGTGGTGGTATTGGTGGTAGTTTCGTAGGTTTAATTTAAGAAGATCGCGGTTTAAAAAGTGGGAATTACTTTGCAAAGTTTCTTTACTTTCCCCCTCCCCTCTCAATTATCCGGGAAGTTATCGGCTATAGTGGAGAGGGGGAGGGGGGAAAGGGAAGGTTACGAGTTTTGTTCGATAAGAGTTTCAACCTGTGAAACGAATTAACGTGCGAAGCGATTTGGCCAAGTCGCGCGAAAACCCGTGTTCGGATGGAAATACACTTCTGACAGCAATTAAAACGCGTAACAATTTCCCTCGAATTAATCCGTAGTTGCGTGTGGAAATCATTAATTTTTTTCTCGGCCGGGCAACTAACGAGATCGCGTCGTATTTCGTTCTTTTTTCTTCTTCTTCTTCTTCTTCTTCTTCTTCTCTTGCGTTTTCAACCTGCTTCGAGTCGACTTCTTTCTTTTTTTCGCGATTCTTTCCGCGCTATTATTTCCATTATCGCGATTTCTTTTCTCTGTATCGCTAATAATGAATTAAAAGTAAAAAGATGTTGGAGCAGAAATCTGTTTCGCTGAAAGTCTGGCTAAAGAAGAAGAAACCTTAAGGAGGATAGAGACCTCGAAACCTTACTACTTAATCCCTATTGAAACTCCTTCGCGAGGCGTTATACTGAGAGCTCTACTATACCTTGACGATTCAATTTAAAATTACCGTGATACGATATCAATCCTCACCGCCATTTAAGATTTTATCGAATGGAATAATTCGAATGAACGTCACGATATCAAATTTTCGAATCATAGAAATCATTCTTCGAAATCGAATAGATTCCACTTCGAATTTTCCCGAATAAAATTTAGATCTCGTTTCGATTATCCCTTCCAGCCGCGTGTCATCCTCTTACCTTGTCGTTATCCAACTTCCCATTCCCCTCCTCTTCTCCCTTCCTTTCCTTTCCATCCTGCTTCCTCCTTCTGTCCCTCTCTCTGACCAGGCCGTTCAGACTTTTGTAAGACAAGAGGCGACACATGTCGGTGGTCAAGTCGGGCAGACGATTCTTGCAATCGCCGCATTGCAACTTCTGGTGCGGCATCTCGCAAGGCGGGCCCCCGGCGACGTCGCCCCGGAAAACCGGAAGTTCTCGCTCCCTCCCCCACTGTACATCCTCATCCTCGTAACTGGCCCGCGCTCGAAACACCTTCGAGCGCCGGCCACTCGCGTTTCCACGCAGATTACACGCGATTCCCTCCAATCTTCCGATCGACTTCGAATATATATATATGTGTATATATATCTTTTTCTCCCTCGACTATATTTCCAATGACACGATTCCAATCACTTAGGAACTTAGGAACGAAACTTAGACGGCACTCGCGCTACGCACGATGTATATATATATATTTCTAATATACAGGTGAAATTATCGCATCGCGGAAATTTGGTTGCTCGAAAGGGTTGTTCGTATCCTTCTGTAAGAGAGGAGGGAGGGAATGATTGGACGAAGCGATTTGATACGTGACGAGCATCACGTATCAGAGTGAGGTAAGTAAAGTATCTCGTGCGTAAGACCAGTTTTCGAGAGGGAGAGAGAGAGAAAAAGAGAGAAAGTTCTATGACATCGGTAGATGGGTGATTTTATCAGGATCTTTCTCGTGCTCCATTTTTTAGAATCAGAATAACTTCTTTTCTTAATTGTTTAATCGAAAGGCGATAAAAATATATACACGTGGAATATTAGATGGAAGCATAATTATCCGAGATATGCTTTTTTTGTATCGAAAATTTCGTCCCTCGAAACGCGCTTGTTTTCCATAGGATTCCGCGAAAAGAACAACGGTATCCAGCTTCGAAATCTATTTTACTCTTTCGGGTCGGGCAGGAAATTCGAAGAAGCCCCGCGATCTTCCGCTGGAAGAGAGCACCAGTGGCGAATCTTTTCGAAACAACTGTAATTCAAGAAGAAGAAGAAGAAGAAAAAGAAGAAGAAGAAGAAAAAGAAGAAGAAGAAGAAGGGGAAACACGATCGTGCCAAACCCAAGCATTACAGAAGAACTCTCTCCTAAGCGTAAGCTTGCCACGACTCGGTCGAAGAACCATTTTCAAACTCGCGTTCGAGCAACTTTTCTTCCCTTCTCCTTAACCGTATAAAACTGTCCACAGAGAGAAGTAGAAGCGAAAGTAGCGAAGGGGAATGATGGAAACGGGGTGGAGAGAGAAGATCGATCATACGTTCAATCTCGAGAAGTTTCGTAACGCTGGTCGCGTATTAAGAGCGGCTCGCGGTGAAATTGGGGCGATCGAAAGAAGCTTCTTGGCACAGTTTCACCAGATGGTGGATCATCGTCAGGGGGCAAGTTTTCAACTTCCTTCGTTCTCGCGCAGCCAGGTGTACACAGACCTGTTTTCTTTTTCGAAAGCCTAACTGGCGCCTTTCAAACCCCGTTCTCACCCTTCGACCCTTCGTCTCTCTCTCTCTCTCTTCTGCGCCGGCGGAATGAAAAATGAAGTTGACCGCGTTCGCGCGGGTATTTTAAGAAATCGGGGACGCGATGCTTCGAGAAACGAGGCAACCACTTCCAAACCCAACTCAAACGATCGAGCACCGCTGTTTCTGTCCCCTCGAAATCGCGACCCCCCACGATTTCCTATCGATGATCCCGCGTTTGTTGGGCTTCGTTTAGAAACGAGAAAAATCGGACGGCGATCGACCAACGACTGACTGAGAGAGCGGTTTCGAGAGTCTGGGACCGCCGTTCTCGTCGTTCGTTTAAAAATATCCAAGAGGAAGGTGGACGAGGTCGCTCGACCGAGACGACACGCGGAGCTTGAAAAAAATTTTAAGAATCTAAAAAATCTGTCGCGGCAAAAAAAAAAAAAAGAAAAAATAATCCCGTGTCATTTTGTAGTCGAAAATAGAAAAAATCGTTGATTTATTAAATTTATTATAAATCTTTCTCTCTCTCTCTCTCTCTCTCTCTCTCTCTCTCTCTCTCTCTCTTAATGAAGTGGAATTGAGACGATATTTATCGGATATATATATGAAGCTGTCGAAAGTGGCCCGATTATTGTCGGGTACAGGGCAATAACGAGCTCGTGATTTATTGATAATTTAATTCCACGATTAGCAGGCCGTCCTAATTACGGGAATAATTCATTCGATATGTGTAAGCTTCACCCTCGAATCAATTATCGATATTTTCCGCTTACATCGGTAGTTCGGATCCTCGTTATTGCGATATTTATTTATTGTTCCCCGTGATAAATAGAGTTGCTTCTTTATCGCGATACTACCGCTTTCGGCCACGGCCGATTTTAATTACGGAAATTTTCGACGCTTCGAAATTTTCGACTATGCATATGGATAATTCCCCGATCACGTTTGGATAAACGAATCGAGAATTTTGAACGGGCTCGATTTCGTGTTTATCGAAAACGTGATCGACTCGAATACACGGGTGGAGGAGGAGGAGGAGGAGGAGGAGGAGGATGTAAAGTGTCTCGATCCTCCGATCCCTGCGATCTCACTTTTACACGGATTTAACGGCGGCTAATTGCGGGTTGTTAAAACATTTTATGAACCCGTTTTATGCGGATAATGCTCGGTAATAAAAAAAAAAAAAAAAAGAAAGGAAAAAAAGACAATAAACGGTCCTAGGTTTTGCCCGCAACGACGATTGTTCCACGCCTCCGAGAACAATTCTTTAAACGAACTATCTTCCATCTAACATTTAACATTCCTACTCATTTTTTTTTTCCACGCGACAAAGTCTGAATTGAGTCTTCTTTCATAATCTTCTTTCGTAATAACGAAATACAGAAACATAAAATTTATACCCACCAATAAATATATCCGCGATAATCGGAGGGGCAAAAGAAAAAAAAAAAAAAAGAAAAAAAATGAAACGAGGCTGAAACAAACGTTATTGCCCTAGAGGCTATAATCATTGTCGTGGACGGCAAAGCAACGTCGTAACGCAGACGCAGACTTTATCGTTATTAGCACGATCTCGAAAGGAGCGAGGGGAAATATCGTCTCGAAAGTGGGAAGGAGCGAAACCTAACTTTATTCGGCCAACCCGATACTAATTACTCGCGAAGAGAAACTTGTTCCCCACGGCTAATTGAATACGGTTGGTCCAACGGCGATTTCTTCGGATACGCGTCCCTTGTTTCCTTGCTTGCTTCCCTTCCGTTCCTTCTTTTTTTCGGCGAGGCGAGGAGGGGTCGAGTGGGTGGTCCCGTAATTGGATTCGCCGTCGATTAAAAGAGGCCTCTCCTCTTCTCTCCTAACTTCGTACAGTTTATAGATTATACAATCGACTCGACTCGAGGAGGAGGAGGAAAAAAAAAAAAAAAAAAAAAAACGCGCAATTAACGTCGAATTAGGAGCAAGCTTTTCGATGTTTCCTCGAGTTGGTGTTGGTATGCTCCATTTCTATTAGCCGAAAGGGGAGGGGGTGGTAAGTGATGGAAGTAATTTGAAGAATTGGTTCGTTTGGTGGTGACGGGGGTGAATGGAGTGGCGCGATAACGAGGGCGTTCCCCAGTTGGTGTTTGGGGAAGAATTGAGCATCGGGGAGGGATTAGGAAAGGCACGTGTGGTACGCGCGATAATTTTTCGATGGAACCAAGGAGTGGAATTAATTTTTCCGAGAACGAATAATGACAAAGTTTTTAATCGTTGGGATATACTTTTGGTATTAAAATTGTCGAAACGAATTGTTTTATTCGTTTCGGATTTCTTTTTTGCGATCTTTGCAAATTATTAAAAAAACGAATTTTGAAATTGAAAATTAATGTTAGGTTTTTATCCGGGGAAAGATAATTGTGTGTTTACTAATTGTTTTTATGATGGTCTTATATATAGTTATATTTGTGGATGTATGTAATACGTATGTTGGTAATTTTAATTTTGTAAAAGTATGGAATGAATTTTTTATAAGTTTTGTATCGTGTATACGTTGATAATTTTAATTTTGTAAAAACGTAGAATGAATTTTAATAAGTTTTACATCATTCATTTTGATAATTGGATTACACTTCTTTGTTAATTCTGTTTCGTTTTCTAGTTAAAAAGAGAGAGAATAATTAAAAGGAATTTAATAAATTATACCGCAAAGTGACCATTTTGATCGCGTTACAAAGGAAATCGTATTTCAATTTTCGATGTTCTTCATTACGAAATAATGGTTAACCTTCCATTAACGGAGCAAGTAATCTACAAGTAATCTACACTGAAGTAAATATCTTAAATATCCTGATATTAAAGAACATTTTATTAAAAGAAAAATATAAATTTTTAAAAAAAAATTAAAATTAGCCTATCTTACTTGTACAGCAGCGTAATCCATAGTGCAAAAAGGTCAATATTAAAAAGACATAACGGCGAGACTGACGAGAAATTTCCGCAAAATTAGACAAAGTTGGTCATCGTGTAAAGAAACTTTTTGCGATTGTGCCCGTTATCTACGTATGTGTATGTGTGTATGTGAGTGTCGAGGAAGCGTTTCGCAATATCTAGCCGAGAAAAACGAAATTGAGCGCGTCACCGAGGAACAAGGGCGTCGACAGCTGTCCCTCCTGAAGGGAGAGACGTCGTCGTAGCGTGTCAGGTATAATGCAATCTCTCGTCTTATCCGCGTTTCTGCGAGAATACGACGAGTCTAAGTTTATCAGAGAAGCTGCAGCTTCCACGCCTGGCATAAAAGGATTCAAACTGGAACGCTTTTCCGGAAAACATTTCTCGATGATAAATCGTGTATCGCGAAAACCTCCATTCGTCCAATTACACCTGGATAATTTTAATTGGGAGCAAGGGAGTACGTGCAATCGAGCAAAATGAACGTGTATACACGCTGAGTTCTCTCTATTATCCCGTTCAAGATTTTAAACAATGGGCTCTGTTCTTCTTTGGAACTTGTTGATTAAATTTATTAGAGAAGCAAAGAAAGTTTATTATAAGGGGAGGATGAATTATTTCACATTGCTCACGGTCAAACTTCCCCAATTGCTCGTGATCTCGATAAATATCCGCGATTTCTTTCGAGACGTATCTGTCTACCCGCTTCGTTTACTATTCCCTTTTTCTTTTTTAATTATAAATCACGATCGATGTAAAAGGGTTTTATTAAAAGCCTCGCTAATAAGGGTATACCATTGTTGTATACCCGTAGAGACACGGGTATTTTAATAAATTAAAATGATCCACGATTGCGTCGACCAAAAATGACATGATCGATAGAAGAACCGGGGTTCCGGTGAAATGGAGCATAAAACGAACGATGAGTTAATAAATTTAGATAATTGCCAGGAGTGGCGGTGGCAGGACGCGCGTCAACAAAGGATCGTCAATTTTCCAATGTTGCCCCCGGGACTCGTATAAAATTTTGCCAGTCCAACTCGTGCACCACGTAACTGATGTTGCTATAGAATGAAATAAAATTTCTACTTTTAAATTGCATCTCCACGTGAAATTTCTCTTAGAAATGCAGCGAACAAAAAAATGTTCGCGATGCATTTTCGTCGAGATATTCGTTTCTGAGAGCGGAATAACGTTGGATACTTTACTTGGAAAAAAATAAAATGGAGCGAGAAAATTGTCGAAGAAAGAGAAAGAGAGAGAAAGAGAGAGAAAGAGAGAGAGAGAAATTGTTAGCATTTCGATAAGAAAGAGATAATCCGGTTGTAACAAGGGTTTACGAATACTGTCGACTAATATATTCAACGTGGTTTACATTAGAGGAAACCACCATAATTCTGTCGCGAGAAATTGTTGAAACAACGTCCTTTTCTTTTCTCCGCAAGATTCGCTAATAAATAACGTGTGAATTAAAATCAAAGCTTATAAATCGTCCAAACTTCCTTTCCACTTGTTACTTAAGGATTTATTTATTTTCAACAAATTTCCTATGTAAATTTCTTATTTCTTCTTTCCTTTTTGCAAATAAAAAAAAGAAAAAAAGAAAATTCTTTGACGCTTTCTTTCATTTTCCAATTAAAAGGGAAAAAAAATTTTATTTCTCTCGAAAATTTCTTTATAAATTTCTTCAATGATTGTTCAAAAAAATTTCTTTAATTTATTTGGAAAATTATTAATCAATCTTTCTTCATTTTCTTCAATTAAGAAAAAAAAAAACTTCACCCTTTTTTTCTTTGCAAATTCTTTAATAACCCTCCGTCTATTTTTCAATTAAACAAGTAAAGTGATTAAAAAGCGATTAAAAGGAATTTGTTATCTCTCGGAAAGCGCGCAATTTTCGAAACCTCGAGGCCCCCCTCCCTCCTCGGATTCACAATGAAACCGGTCGATAAACGGTTCCCGGAATCGCGATAAATTTACGCGGCCGACTTTAGCTCGTAAATACAACTTTAGCGAAAACTTAGCCATCGCAAAAGTTTCAACCGGGTTCGAGACGAACTGTTCGAAGTCGGCCGACTTACTCGCGCGCGTCGCCGATTAATTGCCGCCGATTATCACCGAGGAACCCTTGCCTCGATTAGTCGCGGATTGAGTGGCACGCGCGGAACTTGGAGGCATTATCTATTCCACGATTGCAACCCAACAGTTCTTGCAATTTATCGGGAACAAAACCGATCTTTCGTAATTTTACAACGAACCGATTTTTCCATCCACGTTTCACTCGTATCATTAGTTTCGTGATTTGTTACGTAGAAAAAAAAAAAAAAAATATAGACAAAAAAAATTCGATGTTAGCAAGCTTAAATTTTTGTTATTGATATAAATTAATATTTTGCATATCTGAAAAAATATGTTAATATTTTATTCCAAAAATAATCTTAATGACGCGTTACTATATATTTATGACATAGCAAGTTAACTTTTATCGCATTTTGCGATTCATATCGGGACACCGTAGGACAGTTAAAACCTGTACGAAAAATTAAATATATGAGAGTCCATCAGATTTTAATTTAATTAATTTAAAATTTAAAATTTTAGCATTTCCGTTGTCACTATCGATTATTAATTTTCGTGAAATTTTGTATCAAATAATCATGCATCGTGAAAACAATGATTATCAATTTTATTATTACGTGATATTATCGATTATTGATTTTCGACTGGAATTTTAAATAATCATGCGTATTAAAAAAAAACACCGATTATTTGCTTACTCCGTTTACTTTTATTTATTTATTTTTTTATATTATTTTTCATATTGCGTAAAATTAATATAATCAAACTTGTTATTTCTTTAAATAATAGCGAGCGTGTCGAATAACGCCTCATAGGGACGTCATATAATAACGCGTCATAACAACAATTTCATCTCGCTTTATATTTTCCCCCCCGTCGTCTTCCGACGAGAGATATTTCCTCCCTGTTCGAATTATTACAACGAGTAAAAACGGAGAAGAAACGGAAAGAGATAGCCGGATCCAAATATCTCGCGATTATGGCGAAAGTTCAGCGCGGAAACACCTTCGTAGCGGAGTTTTATTTAAGCTTGAAGGTGTTCAAGCCCGTGTTTACAGCGTCCGTGTCGGCGCGAGATTCTCGAAAATAAATGAGGGAAGATGCGAGATCTTGGGAGAAACTTGGGAAAACTTGTGAAAGATTACGCCGAACGCGTTTGTTTAAAAACGGCGGATAACGATTTTCCATGAGAGCCGCGTGACTCTGTGTTAATTGGTTGTGAAAAAGCCGATTACCGATTTCGAGAGATAACGAGCGTCACGCGAGCATGGATCCGATTTGGATCGTGATTTCGAAAGAAAGCGACCGTGATTTTGCTCGGGAATGTTGCACGTTTAGAAATTAAGACGAAGAAACGAAGAGATGAATTTTAATATAAATTTTCTTTCTTTTGTTTTGTGCGATAAACGAGCGGAACGTTGTAAAACATCATGGGCGATCATTTAAGATTTAAAATTTAACATTTGAATTTTTCCCATCCAGTTTGTAGATAAGGAGAGTTTCTATTTGTTTTTAATTTTTAATTCTTCCGTTACAGTTCCGTTTTCTAATCATTTCTGAAACACGATCTCTTTTCTCAATAATCATAAATAAATCGCGATTTCTCTCGCCTAATAATATATATAATTATATCTTTAATACAGTGAAATAAATATAATAATAAATATATTTTATATTTATAGACGA
Source organism: Apis laboriosa (assembly GCF_014066325.1). Lineage (NCBI taxonomy): Eukaryota > Metazoa > Arthropoda > Insecta > Hymenoptera > Apidae > Apis > Apis laboriosa. The sequence continues at coordinate 4,614,600 of NW_025222928.1, read as the reverse complement.
GTCGTAAGATCGTAATCCAGCGAAATATTAAATGAAATCAATAAAAAAAAAAAAAAGAAAACTAATATAAAATATATCCGTAATTTTCGATGGAAAAAGTACCATTAGTAATCGATATTTATAAAGATATGTTACAAAAAAAAATTTACATTCAAATAATTTTTGTTTTACATTTCTTTTTCTGCAAAAAGAGAGAATTAACGTTATTTACACGAAATATGACATTTTCTTGCACCCCAATATTTATAATTACAATGAATTTTTAATATTTTTTCACCACGATAAACCACAAATCATCTCCATTTGTATTTCCACGTTAAATACCTTAAATAACCGTCGAAAATTTTCGTTGAACAATTTTTCATATAAATAATCATAAACAGAAATAACAACAGCGACTCGCAGGTTAAAAAAATATTGGTCCATCTTCGATTTACAAACAACAATTTCGATAGATTCCCGACATTTGTTTCGCGATAAAATGATCCGGCAATTACGTTTCGCCCTTGTGTCTCCTCTCACCACGATCATCACGACAGATTTTTACTGGAAGTCGTTCGAGAATGTTACCGAGAAACGACGATTGCAACCCGATTTCTCCTCTTTCACGACTTCTATAAAGACTTCTCTGTCGCGCTTCGATCTCCATTTCGATTCACTACGCTCAATGACGATTTTTCCGCCGTGTGAAAATAGGTCGACTCGAGAAAACTTGACACCAGGCATTCGCTGACGTAACCCTTGAAACATGTTTGACCACGCCGCGCAAAACGATTCCAACGTTCACCGATGTTGTCAGAATCGCGATTCGGAATCGATAATTCGACATCGATAAATCCACGTGACACTTTTGCAATTGCGCAGAGAAACTAATTTTTTTTCCAATCACGTGCACGATTCCTTTCGAGTCGATTTGAAACATATTTTCACTTTGTGAGATAGAACCCTATTCTCCTTGTTTTTTCGTAAGTCTACGTTTAGGATTACCGTTCTAGAATTGTCTAGAACTATGATCTACCCTCAGATTTTTTTTTATTTTCGTTCTCTCATTGATAAACATCGCGGAAAAGATTTATCAGATCTTCCAAGAAAAAAGAAAGAAGAGTGATTCGAAGCCGATCTTTTTGTCGACTCCTTTCCTCTTTCATCTCAAATTACATCTTCCGCGTTCGAATTTGAACGTTGATTTTCCACGTCAAAATGTCGATTTTACTATGATTTGAAAAAAATTTATCTTACGTCGGGATACGAAAAATCGGAGCGAAACGCGGATTGATGGGACGAGGATACGGAATAATCGATGGATCGGACAAAACGAGGAGTCACGTAATAACATCGTTGGAACGATTCGATCGACGATTTTATTTACGACGTCGTTCAGCGGTCTTCTCACCGGTAAAAATTTTTACTTACATTTTATGCGGGTCGATTTCACCGTGCGATCGACCGCCACGCGAGATCGACTTTATGTAGGACCCAGAGATCGCGAGCCACTTCCTCTCTCTCTCTCTCTCTCTCTCTCCCTTCCCCCTCTTCGAGGCGAAATTTATCTCACCAAGGTTGGTGCTCTACGTAACGAGAGAACTTTGACTTCTAGGATAAAACCACGATTCATTAGAATATTCTCCACAACGTGAATTTTACCCTCCTCGTAAATTTGTTTAATCAACAAAATCAAGATTCAAAACTCGAAGAGTAAAGAAAGGCGCGCTCTCTCTCCCTCCCCCTTTTTTTTTCTATCTTTTCCTCGAAGACTTCTTTCTTTCGTTGGAAACTTCGAAATTTACAATTCAAACTGGGTAAGTACGAAGGTAAAGCAGAGTGGTGGGTTTGAAAATTTGACGGGCAAAACGTCCCAATCAACGTCCTCTCCCCTTCCCCCCAAAGCCTGTTTCACGTACGTTAAAACGTGGCCGCGTTATCAGCAGAGGGATCGCGCGTCCATTCTGGGCTTGATAATCCCTCGTGCGGTGGAAACGGTGCGCCGTTTTCCAGAAGGATTTACACGGTGAAAATTTTCGCGGAAATATCGTTTTCGAACGCGGTTCCATTGTGCTCTCTACGCGGATTGACGAACAAACGTTTTTCTTTTAAATAAAATTCTCTCGCGCGAGAAGAAACGCGTTCTCATCGATCGATGTGATTGTCTCGATTCGATTTTCGATTCGGCTTCCTCCTTCCTACCACGAATTACCACGAAAATAAGGGGGAGGAAAATTGAAAACCGGGGGAGGGCAGCGGTTGAACAGTTGTCCTCGAAACGTCGAGGGCAAGCAAAGTTGAGAGCAGCGGAATTAACGTAGCGGAGGCTCGAGACATTAGGTCAGCAGTTGTCAAAGCTAAGGATGGTAATGGGAGTGTAAGCAATGCCGAGGGCAGACTTGAGGGCAGACTGGAGACTTTGCCGGGGCTAGAGCCGCTATTGCGGAGCAGTTGGCTACGTCAAAGCTAGGGATGGGAAAAATAATGACGAAGGCCCGGGGGGAGGGGCAAGACGGACGAGAAGACAAAGCTAATGGCTAAGTGAAGAAACTGGGGAGAAGGAAAGGCTCGAGACTTCAAATCTTCTACTACCCATTCATTCTCTGAGAGCGGACCTAAAGGCAGCGAAACCAGCGAGGGCTCGAGATTTTCAAGATTTTTGAGCGGTTGTTCAACGTTGTAATACCAAAAAAAGAAAAAAAAAGCCGGGAGGAGAACAACTTAAAGGTAACGAAAGCTAACAAAATTGGAGGACTGGAGGGTTTTAAGCGAGCTAAGAGCAAGACCAAGAGAAATTAATGGAAATGGAGGAGACATTTTTAGGTAAGACATTTTGGCTGCGCTGAGAGCAAAGTTAAGGTCAGGCGAAATTAAATGGAATGGAAAATTGAGATTTTAAACCTCGTTAAACGTATTATCTCCTTTATCCTGCCCTGTTCATAATTAAACGACGGCGGTTGTACGATTAAAAACAGAATTATCGCCACGGTGTTTAGAGCGGCTGTTTACAGCTATTTGCTCCTCCATTGCTCCTCTGAGTCTTTGTCCTCAAATTTCATGGGACCTGTTAGAGCGAAACGAACGAGAATTTATCACCCCTCGGAGACGAGTGGGCGGTTAAAATGCGACCGGAAAATATTTCACCGTCCGAAACCACCGTCTGCAACCACCGCTAATGCTGATAAAATGAACGTCACCAACGCCCCCCTCTTTCATATTTGATAGAAGATAATAACGCGCGGTACTCGCGGCGTTATTAGAGGGGACCAGACCGGCAAGAAAACGGCGCAAAATCGTCGGTGAATAATTAACAAGGAACGGCCGGCTAACGAGAAACTTGGACAGAGAAAATTGCGCGCCGCTCGTGGAACCGTCCCTCCTCGGCAAACGCCCCGAAATTTTCTCGCCAATTGCACCCTGGTGCATAATGCACGACTGTGCGGGGAGTTGTTGGAATCCGCCTGTTTACCCATCCTCGAAATATCGTCGTATATACTCGAAACTGCTGCTATTTTTAATTTCGCCCGATCAAGAGCCCGTTGAAAGGAATATCTGCATAAATACATTTATTTAGAAAGTTTATCGCGAATACGATCGGTTTAAGGTTATCGAGTTTGATAAATAACGTCGGGCGTAAACCGGACAGGCTCTTACGCGTCTTATCCCACCATGTGCGAGAGAAACCCTCCCCCCACCCCGCTTCAATCCGGCCGTCCGTATGGGAAGTCGTAAATTTGACGAGTGGACGGCGAAAGAAATGAAAATTAAACTTCGATACTTTCTATTCCACGAATTTCGTTCGTTCAGATCTGGCTTCGCATTCGAGCGGAGCTGAGCGAACTAGAATTCCATTTTGATTTTTTCTACGCAAAAAACATTCACATACGGGGACAACAACTAGGAAAATCGATCCAAAAATTTAATTTTGCGCGGAAAACAATTCGAAATGACGGTGCCCCGCTTGGCAAATTAAACAGTTTCCGAGTTAGTCGAAAAGTCGGAACAAGATTCGAAAACATCTCCCAAGAATCGGGAGAAAAACAGAAAGAAAGTTGTTTACTCGTGCGATAGGACGGATAATCCACACGAAGGACGGAATTTTTGTTTGTCTCGTAGGAAATAATCTTCTCTGCTCTCCATTCGAGAGAAATACGCGAACCTCGAGGAGGATCTGTCCGCCCTCGACGGAGGTGTAGGCGTGTTCGTGTTCGCGTTCGCGTGTAGGACGAACAGAGGATATATTTTCAGGAAGCACGGTTGCACCGAGACGCCGACCGAGCCGCGTAATTATTCCGCCTATGAGTCGAGAGCACGAGGAAAATATGGAAGGTGACGACGAGAGCCGCCTAACTTTCGAATCGCCCAACTTGTTTGGATCGAAGGAGGGGGGACCGAGAGAGAGAAACGTTCGAAACGCGCAAAATGGACGGAAGGATGAAGGGAAGGAGGACGAGACGCGATTTCGCGTTCGAGTTTCACAGAAAGGAAGCCACGGAACGCGTAACACGATCATCGACGGAGACTGGCTTTTTCAACCTGGCGTTTCACTTTCAAATACCAGGGATTCCTGAATCGCGCGATACAGATAGATTTTTCAATCGCGGAACACTTTCAACGGTTAAAAGATTGGAAAAAAGATTGAACGTACGGATCGGTCGAGTATTATTTTATCTAGGTCGAAATTTCACCAAATTACCGGGGAAAGAAACTCGAATCGCACACGAGGCGTATATCACTCGAACTTATATCACTCGTCGCACACAAGAAGAAGAATCGGAAGAGGAGCGCACAAACGACACAGCACAACACGGAACGAAAGTCGACCATTCGCCTCGAGCGAACAATCCACTCCTTCTTTCACCGCGAAACACTGAATGCACTTGGAAGATATATCCACGGAATTAATCCACGGGAGTCACGGTGAAAGAGCAAGGCGCAATCGCGAACCGGCCTTGAAGGAACTCGCTCGGACGATCGGCCGCAAACTTTTCGAAACTCGGCGAAACTCGGCGATATCCAGGAATTGGAGGCGCGGTCGAAAATAAGCGCGGTTCCTGCGCGATTATCGCGGGAGAAAGAGGCCGATTCCGACGATGGACGACCCCGAGCAGCCTCCTCCAACGTCCGCCTCGAACGTTGTCCAACGCCTCTCTCTCTCTCTTCGCCGGCGACTCGCAGCACGCTGCCCCGATCGCAATCTATTTACGAGTAAAAGCACTCGCGTCGCATGCCAACGGTTGGCGAGCACTGGCGTGTGCCGCGGCACACGAGCACCGGAGGGACAAGTTTTCGCCGCGCACGTGTACCGAATGCGAGACGATGACACATCGATGAATCATACCGAGTTTTGCCATTTGACGCCCCTCCGTCCGTCCCTCCTTCCAAGGAATTCCAGTTTTTCCAGAAGGAAAAGAATTCCTTTGGGAGAACGTGCGTCCTCTCGCGAAATCGTGGTTAACACTTTCATTTCTCCCCTCTCTCTTCTCAGTTTCGAATCAACGCGAGTCGATTTATCCCCTCGTGAGTAAGATTTTCATCTCTGCTCAGTTTAAAGATGGAGATAATTCAATTAAAATTTGATATCTTTCAGTCGAAAGAGATTTTTTCTGAATTCTATCATGAAATCGTGATTAATAGCGATTAATCGTGAATCTGATCACTGCTATTTTTGTGTGTCGAATTCCAAGACTAGAATATTGTATTTATCGAAATCGAATGACGCGAGAATAAATTGGAATTATTTAGTCGTATTATTTCGAAGAAGAGAGGAGTCGAATTAGTCAGTTATATTCTTCGAAAGTGGCGTAGTTAAAATTAAATCTCGTTTGATAGCTCAATACTTCACCGAGTATCGGTTAACTAAATATTCGAACGAAAGAGATTCTTGAAAAATCGTTTTCAGAGAACACCGACTTACACCGACTGCCTTCTCTCTATCACCTATCATCTATCTTCTTCAACACTTGTATCGAATATCCAATAATATGAGAAAAAAGGAAAGGAAAATAAAGCCAAAAAAAACACTTTTAAACGAAAGCACAAAGTAGTATCTCTTCCCGAACACGAATTATTCCCGACCACGAGCGAGCGCACTTACGAAAATTCCACTCCGTCCCATCATACGATACTCGAAATAAACCGAATTCTCGCGTTTCACAAGCGAAGAATTCCTCGCGACGAAATTCGACCGAGATGATATCCTTGTACAAACGTTCAATCGATATTCCTTATCAAACACGATAACACGACGTATTATCACCGGTCGTAAGAATCTCTCTCTCTTTCTCTCTCTCTCTCTCTCCAGAGTGCAGCGCGAAACCTCTTCAACCTCTTCGAAGTTCACCGGCCCGGGTGAAGACGTGGGCGAATCGAGAGGCCTACTACCCACTTTGGACGCGGTCTCTCGCCGACCTAGGCCAACCTCTCTGCCACGCGAGAGGAGGAAAAGCGGCAGTGGTGCACACGCACCTCGAAATACTGGAGGACGATTTGTACGCGTCGACCGTCCGCCGACCGTGCGCAAAATGTTTGAACGACGTCCAACCGTCGGTGAAATATCGAGAGTACCTTCGATACGAGGGGACGAGTTAACGAGGGTTTGGAATTTTCGGGTGAACGGTCGGCAGGATTTGCCGAGATTTATGGTACACGCGGTGCTCTCTCTCTCTCTCTCTCTCTCTCTCTCTCTCTCTCTCTCTCTCTCTCTCTCTGCGCGTTTAGATTTTACCGTCGATCGAGAGTCGGTTCGAGTGGTTGATTGATAACGTTCTTATTTTGAAAGGAGTTTGTTATTGGAAACGATGTGAAGTGATGTGGAGAGAGTGGTGTGTTTTTGAAAAAAAAACAGCGATTGAAGATTTTTATCGAGATTCGATGCGTGTTTTTTGAAAGTTTTTTTTGAAAGTGTTTTTTTTTTTTTAATATTGGAAAATAAAAGAAAAAGATTCTACCTAGGTTATTCAGAATGGATGCTTATACGATTCGAGAGAGTTAATTTGTCCGGGTTAATGTAAAATTTATCATTGTGTAGTCGCGTTATTCCTTCAATTCTTGCGTCTTATAAATCGAAAGGGGTGGGGGATAATCGAGAGATGAAGTGTATATGGGACGAAACTTGAACGAGGAATAATCACGACTGTCCAGCGTTTAAAAGGATGACGAGGAACGAGATGTCGATATCAATCACATAAAAATCGTGAATTTTTATAAAGAATGATGGACAAGCACGGATCACAGTTCAATTCATATTTTACGGATTTACAGAAATCGAGGATTCTTGCAACGAGTCACTATATCACGGTTTAACGTTTCATTTTTTTATCGATATATTACAGAAAAAGTATTTAATCACATAATATAATCACATTGATTCGCTTGTTCTGTTTAAATCTGTACGACGAGTTTTAAAAGAAATTCTATAAAATCCGCAAATCGAACGCGTTTCATTCAATCCTCATCCCAAACGGTATTCCGTAAATTTATCTTGACGCGTCTTCGCGACGTTTACACATCTCCCGCCGGAAGTTCCGTTATTGACGGAGATGGTAAGCGTTCCCTTCCTCTTTCGTTCCATTTTCCTCCGCTTATTCTCTTTTTTCAAAAAGAGAGAGAGAGAGAGCGAGCAAACAGTAATAACGAGCCACCACGTGTGCTCAGAGTGGTCTTTTTGCCACGACTTGGCAATGGACACCGGTCCCAACGCGAATGCGAACACGTTTCTATTTTCGAAATTCGTCGCCACTTTTACTCAGATCCCGCTCTTTTCGATATAACATTATCGAGAATATTCATTATCATTCGTGCTTTCTTCGTGGAAAAGAAAGGGTTCGAGTGTGTTAATCGAGCGAGAGAATTGTCGAGAGATCGAGCGTGATTCCAAAATGAAACGGAAATTAAACCAAGTCTAATAATTTTACGTTTAAAACCGATAAAGAATCGAAACAAGATTTCGTTACTTTTCTGATTTCCGGACGATACGAAGCGCGGAATTGATACGGGAAATTTAAATAATTTTACGAAGTGAATTTAAAGCGCGAGTTAAGCGTATTAAGTGAGATTACAATGTTGAAACTGCGTTATCTTAGCGCAATTTTTAAAGACCGGTGGAACATGATATCCAGCCTCGCTTCCGTGAACTATTAAACAAGAATACGCGAGACGGCGGGAGCACCGTCTAGTTCTATTAAAAGCGACATTTTACAGCGGGCCACGTGATTCACAATGCTCCCGGAAATAAAGGTGATATGCAAATGCGGGAATAGCGTAGTTATTCTCGCGCACGGCCGCGCCCCTTCCTTCCTCCCCCTCTTTGCCACTCCTCGTCTGCCCCGCGATAAATACTTCCGCGAATCCCGCGAGAAAGTTCGACGTGTCCTCGTATCGACACCAGAAATTGAACATTTTCGAATAAACCTCGATCGATCATTTTTTTCTTTAAAAGCGTCTTACGGATATACGCTTGAATCGATTAATTTGCAATTCGTTCGTAAACAATCGACGATAATTTTACGAATTATAATTTAAAAATTGGAGGAAAGATTAATTTCGCTTTTGTTGCGCGTAATTTAAATTCAATGTCGAGTATTTAAGCGTCGTAAGAACGTAAGATATTCTCTCTCTCTCTCTCTCTCGAGAAAGAGATTCTTAAAATGGATAAAGGTTGTAATTGTCGTTCTCAATTCAACGCGAGACGAGAAGATTCTACTCTCGACTCTTGGACGTGAAACGCTTCGTAAAAATTTCCCGCCGGACAACTTGCTCGTTTCCTTCGTCAGCTTCAGAATCTTGAATCTTTCCAGCCGCTTCCAATTTCCGTGAAAGTATCCGGTTGTTGTTGGAGAGATACGAGCACGGTAGAGCCTCGAAAATCCGCAAAACTTCTGTTTCAGAGAACAGACTTTATTGGGGCAGATGCGCATCACCAAGAATTCGGGAAACAAGTGTCTTTACCAGATGTGACGCGTGCCTCGGAGATTCCCTTCCGGTGAGAACGCGTTTCCTCCTCCTCCTGTCCGTGTTCATAACATTTCGAGAGTTGTTAGAAATTTTCGAGAAGAATCTTCATTTTTCGGTTTCATCATTGAATAAATGGTTCGTTGGAAAGAGGGAGGGAGGAAACCTGGTTGCAGTGGCGCGTGCAATGTTGAGGGATGGGGAGGGGCGGTTTTGAATTTCGTTAACGACATCGATAGGCCGCCTCTCTAATCGACATCCTTTGACCTCGTATTTATCCAAATGAACCGTGAGGAAGGCTTCGAAGCGGGAGAAAATTATCGACGGCTTCGTTTCCGCCGCTGGGAAATTATCTTGACCGCTGGACCATCGCTGGGTTCGATGAACGCAATTTTCCCGAACGATCGTCCAACCTTCTTCCTTCCTATTAATCTTCAACTCGTTAAACGGAAACCGCAAACCTATAACCCTCCCGTTTATCCCGTTTAAAAAATATTCTTCAAAAATTCGTGAAAACGATTGTCCAAAATTGTTCACGTTCGAGAATAAATTCGAATTTTAAAGGGTTAGAAGAACAGAACGTTCTCTTTATATTACTCCCCTCCCTCCCCTACGAATCAAAAGGATTTAATAACTTAATAACGATCGTGTCGTAGAATAATCGTAGAATCGTCGGGGACAATAGTTTATTGTTTCGAACAGGTTTCGTTCGCGTCAGCGCGTTCGTCGGCCGATTGTCCGCCTCGATGCGCGTCGTTCACGGCGCTCGCTCGTTTGCGAGATGCTCGTTACGAAATTGTACACGATAATATCGAGGCGGAGGCTGGAAATCGGTCGAAACGCTACACGGTTTCTCGCGTAGCATGCGCGCGCGTTTCCAATTAAGCGTAGATCAATTTTGATGCTGCAAGCTACGTAATTGATATAACGGTCCGGGTTAGTGTGTATATATATATATATGTATCGCGTCGGCCATTCGTACTTATCGGCCGCTGTCAATCACCACTTTCATCCGATTTCTGTCACCTGTCCGATTTTCCATCCGCTCCAATTGCCGGAGATCTTTCTGCGTTCGTGCTCCTCCGATATTTCGATCGATAATTCGATAATTCTATCGCGATTTCCTTTCTCTCTCTCTCTCTCTCTCTCTCTCTGTCTTCCCGTCGGAGGAATTTATCAATAGATGTGAGACGAATGCGATACTTTTTTTTTTCCCTCCCCAATATTTGACGTATTATAAATATTTGTAGCGCGTATCTTTTTTGAATTAAGCCAGGTTCGCGTGTCGAAATTTTTTTTTCCTCTGTGTGTATATATATATGTATATATATATATGTATTCGATAAATATCGACGAGACGATTGCGCGTTTATAAAAATGGGGACGAGGGGGAGGAAGAGGGAAGTCTCATTCACCGCGACCGATTTAATTGTAAATTCAATCAACTGCTTGCGCTTGAAATTGGAATTAAAATTGATAAGCTTCTTTCTTCCCTTCGAGCGCGACAACAAGGGAGTCGACGATTGAAACGCGAATGTTTTTTAAAAAGAAAAAAAAAAAAAAAGGAGATTTTTCCAGGAGAAGGGAAAACGCTTTATATATTGACCGTGTTATGAAAAGTAATTATAACGAAGTGAACGATCCTCGGCCCCAGGAATCGAACGTTGTTTTCCTTGTATGGAAAACACCTTTGTTTCCATGTATCGAGCGATGAAACGATCGATACAGGGGGAGGGGGGTTGCTATCTATGATCATTATCGGTGCAATCGTTGCGCCCCTCTGTCGCCTACGGTACGGAGAGATTACCTGTTCAAACAACAGGTGGTTCTGAAAACGGCAATTAATCGAAGAAGACTGCAATTTATGTCCATCGAACGCCCCTCCCCTCCTTTCCTCTTACTTGTCTTTGTGAAAGAGAAAGAGAGGGAAATGGAGGGAAAATTAATAATCAGATCTCCGATAATTCACTATCTTCGGATCCTATCTTTTTAGATAGAAAGATGAGCGATCGATCTTTCGAAGATCTTGAATCTTCGAAATCCAAGATTATAAAAAGATATGATGCATTTATGAAAGAAAGTGATGAAAGAATAAGTGAATCAGGGATCGTCAATTTTTTATAAACAATTCTTAAAATTTTATATTTAACCATCGTTTCTTCTGCCAATTTCCAATTTCCGTTTCATCGAAGATTCTTCTACTTAAGAAGATACATTTTGTAATTTTTACATCAACATTTGTCTGCATCCATGACTCATTGACGTATCATATTGCTTCTTAGAAAGATGGAAAATCGTTAAAAATAGAATTTCTCGATCGTCAAATCGATTAATCCATCACTCGAGATACGTTCTCTATAAGATATTCCTCTTAACAGTGCAAGCAAGTATTCAAAATAACGCGTGTCGATTCGATGACAGAGAATAAATCTGTCAACGTAGAGGAACGAAACGCGTTTCCTTTGAAATCCGTGAAAGAGGGGGAGGGAGAGGGGCCTGGCAAAATAGGGGAAAATTCTGAAACGTATCGGAAGAGATCCGAGTTGCGGGAAACCGCGGTGAATCGATGTGCCCCGGCGAAATCGAGTTATACACGGTGAAAACACGAGTCGTTTGCCGGCAAACAACCGGCGCGACAATTGAAATTCCAAAGTGGTGGATCGTATTGCACGCGTATTTCCGCTCCCCTATCTAGACGGAGGAAATCGTATCCGTCTATCCGCGAAAATCCTGTGAGAAACGAGTGGATAAAAACTCGATCCTCGAGCGTCTAATTTTCAAGCGTCTCTCGTGACGAGTTAAAGGAAACGTGACTACGTGATGACGAAACGTTCAACAGACTCTTCGATCCCTTCTTAAAGTAATGATGGAAATTCCATTCTGCTCTCTTTTTCTCTTTTCCCTTTCCAAACATCTAACCATCGAGGTCTGCAACTTGTCTTCTGAAAGTCATTTTGGTTTCCGAAAGTCATCGAAATTTTTATCAACAGAATAAATTTCAAAATTCCCTATAAATATAAATCTACAAACATTTGTATTTCTGATCGTAAACCCTTTTTACAAATAATGAAGAGAATTCACATAGAAGATTTTTTTTTTTCCTTCAACGCATAGAAGATGAACAGTATAAAAAGATAAGAAGAGGAAGAAAGAGAGAGGGTATGTTACATCTTCTCGATCGACGAAGAAATTCAAAACGGGGAAAGAAACTTGAATTGCCAAAATCAAAGTTGATAGATAATTCGGTGTGTAATTCGTCATCGGGAATACGCGAGGCCGATTCGAGAGGATTTCCCGCAACAACGTTATCATTTCAGCCGACGGAGATTGCGGCTCGATTATCGATTCGAAGTGGCTCTCGTCAAGTAATCAACCATCGGCTGCTCTTTCGTTTACACTTCCTGTCACCGTTTCCGATCAATCGCTCTAACGAAACGTAAATTCTCCTTTCGTTCCTCTTGCACGGAATTTTATTGACAATGGAAAATATATATCTTTCACACAAACTACGTATAACTTCGGATTATTCATAATGAACGATGATAACGAATAAGGAATAATTGAATCGGGATTGAATAGAAAATGAATGGCATATGAACGAGTATCGAAATAATAATTGATTGTTTCCCTCCTAAAGTGTAATTAACAAGCCTCGATAACCAAAATATAATTTTAACCATACATTTTTACGAATCTTTCACGCGGTTCGCAAAGAATAATGAGAAAAATAAACGAACGAACGACTGAACGCAAGAAACGTAATCACCAACTAATTAAGGAGGGAAAGAGAAACAAAGAATCGTTAAAGTATCCCTCCGAATTGAACCGAGCAAAGCGTTCATAATTATTCCGCGAGTACGGTACAGTTTTAGAAGCGCGAAACGGGAGAGTTGGAAAAAACGTGGCGGAACGCGGCGCGATAATTAGTCGGGTATTTCGAGCGAAACTGGTATTCGAATGATAAATGGATTTTAATCAAACGCGTTCCTTCAACCAGTCAGTCCATCACGTCCAAGGGAGGTGCTTTCCACCTGTCGTAGCAGCGCATCGTTCACCGGGCTAATTAAATCCCGAATGCGCCACACGATCTCGCGAACTCCTCGTTTCTCGTGCGAGGAGGAACAGGGTTCATCGTCTCCTCCTCCTCCTCCTCCTCCTTCCCTTCTCAATCGAGCAAGTTTTACTGGAGGAGGATATGTTAACGAGGGAGGATCGAGCACATTTGTCTCTCCGCTTGTTTCGTTGCAAGCGAGTGGAAACCAACCCCCTCCTCATTTGTTGCAAAGAAAGCAACCAAGCCCTGGAGGGTGTGGAGCGAAACTTGGATGGTTGGCGACCGTAGTAATACACTTTTAACTGCGTTCTTTGTACAAGCGCAAAAGAACAATGCTCCTCTACCCGCGCTACTCAACAAGGAGGGGAAATATGCGAAACGTTAACAACAGGGAGGGAACAACAACGCAAACTGTACGTATAAAGCAGCTTTGGATTGGTCTTTTGGTAAGTTTTGTTTAAATTTGGTTCGTTCGAGAGAGAGAAACTTTTCAACTTTTCCTTGCACGAATTTTCGATCGATTAAGGATTAATTGGACACGTTTGGTGAAAAAAGGGAATGAATTTTGGAAATTTTGTTTCAGGATTTTGAAAAAATGATTTTTCATTCGTTGATGTTCCGCGGACGGAAAGCGAAATCGAGTCGGTTCGTTCTTTTTCGAGGGTCGTCCTCGAGAAAATGATTTTTCAATTTTAAGCCGATTAATAGAGTCAATTCGATTCTAATTCGATAATAATATGTTTTACATTTCTGAATATTTTACCGAAAATTTGGAACGGAGACACGGAGAAATCGATTGCCTTCGAAAACTCTTACGAATAAATATTTTTCGTCATCAAGAAACGGACAACGAAATTATACGAAATTTGTGAAATTTATACAAAATAACAGCGAAGAAAGATTCGTTAAAATTCACTGCTTCAACTCTTGGAAGATTAAAGTTTGCGGAAATGATTCTCGAGCCGCGACCTTCGAAAGAGTAGCGCGTGTCTTCAAAGTGTTAATTACGTTTCCCTATCCTTCGATCCAACGAATCGCGCATAACATTCAACATTCTATTACATTATTCTTGATATTCGTAGAAGAACAAGCTTCGTTGCTTTATTACGCGCGCCGCGTTATTAAAATAACATCGACGAAGGGGACGTTGTTTTTTATTTATTTCGAGGGGGATGCACGAGCCAGGAATATCTCTCCGAGCGGAGAGATGCCCTCGCGAAATTTTAAACTCGTTGAAAGTGGAGCAAAGGCGACGAGGACGATCCTCGAAGAACGAATCGTCTCGATTTCGCTTCCCGTCCGCGGAAGATCAACGAAAGATCGAAACGAAACGGGTTATATTACGAGATTACGACGCGTTAACTTCGAACCTTGGAAACCTTCGTTCGAAATCAATATAATAAAAAAAAGAAACGTACATCAAAAGGAGATCCTCGAAACAGAAAAATATGTCCAACACTTGCGCTCACTTCGCTCCACGTGACACAACGTTTATCCGAAAATGAATCACATAGAAATATTACGCGAAAAGATTCGAGTCTCGATACGATAGTCCTTCGCCTATTTTCCACGCCTATTTTCCAATTTTAATTAATAATAATATCGCGGCGTTCGATGGTCAAACCGCATTCGTAAAATGGCGCGCATCCGGCACGGATTACCGCGACCCGATTAATTGCATCGTAATTGGGCAAAAAGATCGAGAGATCAACTCGATTCTCTTGCGACTTATATATATATTCCATTTAACAAGGATACAGTAATTGGAGTAATTGGTCTCAATGGAGAGGAAACGTTGAAAAAAAAAAACGGATAATTAGATACGTTTCTTTCGCAAGTATTCTCGAAACCAAGTGTAAACGTATAAACGATGGAGAGGAGGAGGGAAAAAATTCACTGTTCGAAAGAGACGAGTATCTACTACTTCTCCGACTCGTATTTAAACGATTACGTACTCTTGGAATAACCGTGATGGCAAGCGTAATTAGAATGGGAAGGCGAAGTGCAAGGAAGGGGGAAAAAAAAGAAAGGAAAAAAAAAAAAAAATAGAGAGAAAGTGCACCACCTTCGGTTAAAATTCATGCGAGGCGATAATTCGAGGCAACAGGTTGGCAGCATTGATTTTTCAACCGCAGCCGTCGAAGCTCGTTGGTTTCGGGGTCATTCTCGCCTCTGACTCGAGGTGACAGCTGGTCCACATTTCAACCCGAATCGAGGACGTTCCAATGAGCAGCAAATTATCGGCTTTCACGGCGTTAAACGGTTACTGCATATATAATAATCGTTGTGACGGTGAGTATCGAGTTTGTCGAAATAATTTTGGACGAGATGTAAATAATAAAAGAAGAGAAAAGGTTTTAAGATATTTTCTTTTTTCTCCGCAACAGCAACCGAATCACGATTCTGGATCGCGAATGGAGGACGCGTGGGCATCGGAGACGATTGTCGCCCATTATGGTAAGTAGATCTTATTGAGATCAGTTTCCAGCTCCGTTTCGCGCAGCCGGCAATTGATTAGACGAGCGGATAAAACGCGATTAAACGAGCCCGTTCGCAATTTGTTCGTCGAACGATCTGTGCAACGAGAATTTTCGATTCCTTCGATTGTAAAAACGGAATATTTTAACAATCTTGCGATGCGAAAATTTTTCGCTTCCCAACGACTAGCGTAACATGCTTATCGATCGACGATTCGTTATGTTCTAACGCGTAATAATAACGTATATAAGAACAAATGCGAAATGTAAATAGAAACGTAAATGTACGTCGTACGAGTAACGAAACGCTCCGCGTATACGAAAATAAACACGATACGCGATTCTCTCCTCGAAATTATAAACACGGAACGGAACACGGCCGTGTTAGTTCGTCTACGCATTACGGCGGCACAACATCGAGAGACAACATCGAGAGAGGAGTCAGAGAGAAAACTCACCAGAAACTCGCCGCTGCCGAGGCTCTGCTGCGATCCGTCCGGCGTCACGGCAAGATCGGCG
The DNA here is from genome assembly GCF_014066325.1 of Apis laboriosa. Lineage (NCBI taxonomy): Eukaryota > Metazoa > Arthropoda > Insecta > Hymenoptera > Apidae > Apis > Apis laboriosa. Next base: position 4,598,616 of record NW_025222928.1, on the reverse strand, counting down.
ACGATCGACGTTGAGAAGCTTCTCCTCGTCTGATGGTGGCACTTGTGCGGCCCGTTCATCCTCTGAGTCGCGTAAGTGGACACGTTGCTCTCGTTCAACTTGGACGTCCATATCTCCTCCTCCCTTTGAGGCGATTGACCGATGGTCCGATGCTTGGTGAACCTCGAGATCCTCTCGGTCTTCACCCAGTCGTGATTAGGCCGCGGTTGTCGGGTGATCGTCTGCAGGGACTTCATCGCGTTGAATCTCGAGAAACCGTCCTCCATTGCCGCTGCCCACAGGTGATCGGGCAGATCCTTGGACCCTCGCCGAGTTTCCACCGACTGTCTGTCCGAGGAGGAGCCTAGGCCGGACGTGGTCGGTGTGTTGGGGAAGAATCTTCGATAGGTGTCCTTCGAGTCCTCGATGTCGGTCGAGTAGAAGTCGGCGTCGCGCGATTCCAAGGATCGATTGTTCTCGTGGAGGTTGAGCGACGATCCGATACCCGTCGACGTGGTCGAGGTGCGGAAGAACTTTGCCTCGTTCGCGGACGTCCATATCTCGTCGGTGATGGACGAGTCGATTCCGGTCGAGGTGGTTGGAGTTCTGGGTATCAGATGGTATTTCGAATTTCCGTGTTTCGTGACGCTCGGCCGCGATACTCGGCGACGAAACGAAAAATAGAAATGGAAACTCGACTCTCTGCTTTTTAGTTTCGTCGTTTTCACTATTGCGTTATCGTTATCGTTATCGTTATCGTTATTATTACTATTACTATTATTATTATTATTATTATTATTGTACGAGACGTTTTCGCGAGATAATCTCGGGAGGGGAATGTCTACCTGTAAGATAGGTTCCTCTCCTTCCACAGCTCTTCGGGGTTGGTGGTCGTGTGGCCCGTGGCGGTATTGGCGAGCGTGGTGTGATGATTGGCGTAGGAACATCTTTGGGGGAAGCCCATACCCTCGTCGAGGCCGGCCGCCCAGAGTGACTCGAGGGGCAGATCTTGGGTGCCGACCGAGGTCCCCATACCCCTGTTGCTCCCCGTCCCCGACCCGTGCTTCCCCCCATTCGAGGGGAACACTCTCTCGGCACCCTGAAGGACGCAGCACATGCTCGTGCCACTTCCTCCACCACCGCCGACCGCGCCTCCACCCTCCTCCGCCTCCGACCCCCTGGAACCTGAGCTTTGCAGGCAACCTATTGTGACCGAGCTTTTAAGCTGCTCGCAGGCCTCCACCCCTTTTTCACGGGGCTGACGACCTTTCCCTCCGTTACCCTCCGCCCCCACTCCCTCCGCACTCTGGCCTTGCCAGCCTCGTTCTCCTCAGGGTCGACCCTTCATCCTTTCCTCTCCCTTCCTCGTCCCCTTCCTTTGTCTTTTCCGCTCTTTCTCCCTTTCCCCCCCCTCCCCTTTGATTCTTCGTTTGTCTAATGGATGAAACGACCCGCTACCCTCCTTCTATTCTCTCTCGCTCTTTCTCCACGATATATCTCGATCCCTCTTGGCGTATTTTAGCTATTCTCTCGAGTCGAGATGCAGCGTGTATCTAAAGAAACCGGGATACCGGTCGTTGCAGAGATTTCTTTTTTTTTCTTTTTTTCTTCTTTTTTACAGATAAAAATAGATTCGCGCTCGATTCGAATACGAGTTCTTTCTGATGGCTGTCATCTTAACGAGGCGACCGATTATTCGATCGATGGTTTCGCCATCGACGTGCACCCGAATTTCCCAATCGATTCCTTCACGTGCGTGAAAGAGCAAATTGAAAGCCCGCGTGATTCGTTATTTACCGACCTTGTTGCCCCTTGCAATTGATCCGAAACCGCGGGATGATTTATCGACTCCCTCCCCCTCTCTCTCTCTCTCTCCCCTCTCCCCAGACAACACGCGGCGACCTGTCTCTCGGCAAAGGATTTACGACTGATGTGCTCGAGACTCGGGCCACGAGGTCGAAACTACCTGTTTTCCCATCGAGGGGCGGGGATGTTGATATCGAAAGGTGTTTCCTGTTGTCGATTCGAGGGGGAACATAGGTCGACGGCCTGGAGGATTTTCATGATCGCGTTTGCGAACACGCCCACTGTTTTCGAACAAAATGGAAGTTAACGTTTGATAATGCTTTTGTAAAATAAACTTGTCACTTTCTTTCTTTCCCTCTTCGGAACATACGGGATTAACGGGGTATTAAAGAGTTTTTTTCTTAAATTAAATTCTATTATAATGTATTATTCGATTATAAACACCGTTCAATCTCGTTGATCGAGTGTAGAAAATATTTTGCACTTGTTGGTGAGAATTAGAGGATTAAAATTTTCTGACACTATCTGAGTAATAGCATTCCATATTATAATTAATTATTAAATTCAGAAACAAATCGAACAATCTGCACTCCCCGGTGCAGAGAAGAAATGATATTTTCCGCCGAATTTTTATTTTGAAATCAGTCGAACTTGTAAAATCGTAATACACTTCTTTCCCATCTCACCAAATGTTACAAATATTTCACACTTATAAGGTACATTCGACATAAAATTTACGATCGATTTGAAGATTTCGCGACAAATGTACATCGTTTTGTGAAACGGTTCCCCCAAACCGGAATAAAATAAAATATCAGAGAAATGTTGGCGAAACGAATATTCGCCGCGCTCTGTCGGTCGTCAGATGCGCAATCGAACGGAATCGGTGATTTATATATATACATACAGTGAGAGAGAGCGCGAAATTCGCTTTTACCGTGTCTGGCCAGGTTGATGAGGATTTACGAGGCAAAAATGGTGGAGGAGGGCGCGCGAATAAGGAAGAGGGCGAGGAAACGAGAACTAATGGGATACTCGATACTCGAAAAGTCGGATAATATCGCGGATATCCCGTGCATTAATAAGCGCGTTACGTTACGGTAATTTGCCATTTGCGATCTCTGTGTACCTGTATAGGTGTAAATTGCGTCGACCGTGTCGTACCCCGTTACGTTACCCGAATTTGCATCTCTCGAAAACTAGAGAGATCCCGATACCAATTCGATACTCGATACAGAATTTTTCCCCGTCGAACTGCACAATACGGAGGAAACGAGCGGGGATTATCATCGAGTCGTGGATCGAGTCGTGATTTGCATACGGCCGCGAGGAAATGGCGGAGAGGAAGATCGTCGAGAAAACGTTTTCCCCTCACGACACACTCACGCTACAGATATTGGATATCAACTGGGCTGTGTCTGTGACCGAGTTACACGTGAATCGATAACCGGGGACAGATGATAATATGTATATCAGGTAATTTCGTACGCGGCCCGTTCACACGAGCCTGTATCCATTGCGATACTCGATGTGCAACGATCTTGTGATTTTTTTTTTTTAATTTACTTATCAACACCGTGTATCGATATATTATGATCCAAGAAAAAGAACGGAAGAAGTTAGTCGAATTCATTCGATCGGAAAATTTGTTTTTTACAGTTTTACAGACTCGTTCTATCGAGTCTCCCTCGTACCTAATATCGTATCGCGCTTATATAAAGGAATATCAGACTGCTCGACGATATAATCCTTCTTCATACGTTGGTTGCATCTCTTTCATTCAGATTTTCACCGGAATTCCCGGAGGAGTCCAAGCTTGATAACTCCGATACGCCCGCCACGGTAAATTTTCCACGATCTTTCATCAAGGATATCCCCCCCCCTCCCTTCCCATCCTGGATTTTCAATATTCGAGGAATCTTTTCGAAAATGGGAACCGAGTCGAATGCATTCGTCGCCCATTGTCGATTCGTAGCGAAGCGAAACGTAGGCATACAAGACGTCGTGATCGAATCGAGCTTTGACTCGGAGGAATATCGATAGTAATATCGATAATATCGACCGTTAGTATCGACGCAACAACGAGGGGGAATCCCGGTTGTACGAAGCCGTTCTTCTATGAAATAATGGAATCTCGAGAAGCTAACGGTTTACGTATACGTATCGATTTTCGCCGAGTTGTCGGTCAAAATTTCAAAGTCACCGAGGCAATTTCTTTCTCGACTCGACTATTTTCAACGTATTTCCTCCTCCGAATATAAAATTATTTATACCTTTTCTTCTCTTTCCACGCAACACATCCATTATTCTTCAAATTCAACACGACTTGTTAATCCCGACTCCTACAACAACAAGCAACGTTCCATCCTTTCGAGAATAATTTCTCGACGAGCGACCGTTTTCATCGCGAAAGGTAAGGTAAAAATAAAAAATAAAAGTAAAAAAAACTTGCACGGTGGAAAGTAAGGAGAATGTATGGTAAAGCACAGGAGCTCGTTAAATATTTATAAAATGGCGGCTGGTTATAAGTAAAACGACATATCGGGTAGCTCCGGTTCCGCGAGCCGTGTAGCTGGCGGCTCTCGCGCGTAAAGTCATCATTTCCATTTAATGCCCCCATGAATATCGTGGCCACGGAGGGAAGAAGACGGCTTCTGCGCTACGAACTCGAGCTCTAACTTTTCCAGAGGAGGGAGAGGGGAGGAGGGGGATGTAGATCACGCGCGTATACGCCGGCCGTGCATCGCGGTGAGATGGGCGTAAATCGGCGTTTAGTCGGCGAGATCGATGGAATCCTCGTGGAGGATAAACGAGGATCCATCGTGACCATTCCCCTCCGAGAAACTTGAATTTTCGACGACGGTGAGATTCGATGGGAAGTATAAATAATCGACGATGATCTCGACTGTACACGAAAGGAACGTTACATCGTCTCTCGAAGTAAGAAATCGAGATGAAAGTTTGTGAAACGGAGGTTTGAACGAGGGGAAAGAATTTGAATTTTTGAATTACAGATTAGGATTAAAATATTTTCCTCGGTGGTGATTAAAAAAAAGTTAATTCGTTAAAATGGATACTCGTTCGGAGGAGTACGAGTTCTACGTTTGATCTCTGCGGCACGAGTGTAGAATTATACGCGGTGGAATGCAGTGTTAAGTTCTGTTAAATCGAACGGAATGCTCGCGGAGGATAAAGGCGTATATGTAATCCTTTTCTCCTTCGGAGGGGAAAATAGAATTTTTCGATTCACGATTCGTGGGAAATTTGAATTTTCGATTAACGGAAGAATTATGAGGAAGATGTAAAGCGAGATATAAATATCTTCTTGGGCAATTAAAAAGGTAATTCGAAAGGTAATTTGGTGAATCTGATCTCTGTTCACTGCTATATTGCTACGGTAGAAACACAATAGGCAAAGGGGTGGATGTCTTCCGCTCGAATATCGAGATCAAATAGATTATAGAATAATATCCATTTATCCGGGCTTTCTTTTAACGGGGAAAATAACTTTTCGACGGAAAAGTTTTTTTTTTTTCTTTTACAGAAAGAAACGATTTATACACGCGAGGACGATAAGTTGATTAAAAATGGTCGCGAAGTAATTCCTCCGGAACGGAACGGAACAGAAATGGAATATTCATTTGCTAAACGCGTTCCACGATTGTCTGATTTCTGTTCTACTACACAATAGAAACTATACACAAAGGGAATGCCGTGCTAAGCTTCTGTTCAAATCGAGATCAATGGAATGTCCATGGTGGATAAACGAAGGGATACTCTCCAAAGCATAATCCTTTCGATGGAGGGAAAGCATTGAATTTTCGATGACGGAAATATATATATAATTCGAAGCGTTTTGAATGAAGATTCGAACTTCGAACGAAGCAACAAACGATGAAATAAATTGAATTTGTAGCGCATCTGGGAAACGTTTAACGGGGGAGAAGTCTGTGAGCAGAGATGCGTTTTAAAAATTCATAACATCCCCGCGATAAATTTATTCTCGCGGCATCGCTTAATCATTGCGACGGGTATCGTCGGTCGGTTGGCCGTGTTTTCAATTTCGACGAGCGACACCCATTTATTTATAACCCCTCCCCTCCTCTCTAATCGCTCGCACAACACGATCGATGCCCTCCTCTTCCGCGTCGTGCCGCTTATGTCTCGAAATAAAATCGAGGTGATCTTGTCCCGCGAAAAGAAGAAAAAAAAAAAAAAGAAAAAAGAAACTAAGAATTATTTATAAACAGAGAGATTCTCCTCCCGAAATTCAACCGTCAATTTCGTCGAAGAACACGTCGTGTTAAGAGACAAAAAAAAAAAAAGAAGTTCGAGGTTTAAATAAAAAAGAATATAAATATGAATGAAATATTCTTCTTTTTATATCAATGCCAAATAGAGAATAGATTATATGAGAATCATAGCGGTACAATTGATAAAATAAAATTTTGCTGCGATATTAGCCAAAGAGTATAAAAATATCAATTTCAAAATATAATCACACCATCTCCAATTTCAATCGTCCGTAAGTTCGATTTCCAAATATGGACGGGCGAGAATTTCTAGAAGGGTGTTGAGACGCGAGTTGGACGCGAGGCGAAAGAGATTCTCAGAGAAATTCTCTGGAAACCCGGCTAGCTAGATGAAAACTGGTGTTCGTATAATAAAAGCAATTTCCACGGATATCGTGGAAGCGAGCGTGCACGCCGGTGCCTCGGGTAATTTAAATCCTTCGAGTCCAGCTCCGTGGGCTTCATGCATAATATTTCAAGAGGAGGAAAGATGTGTCGCGAGCGAAGATTCTGCGGGAGAAGACGAAAAGGAACAGAAAAAGGAACAAGATCCGCGACGACACCGCGGATCTTCTCTACCTCCAAGTTTCTCCATTTTTTTCTCCTCTCTATCTACCTCTCTCTATCTCTCTCTCTCTCTATCGTCCATCTCTCGTTCCGTTTCGTGGGCAACGAGGACATTTGTTTTCGCGTTAGAAGGTGGAAGATGTTTGGACGGCGGCGTGGCGAAAAATATTAGATAGAATATTCCACTACCTGTTCCACCATCTCTTTCATTCTCCACGCGCATTTTCCCTCTTCCATCTCCCCTCTCTCTCCCTCTCTTTTTTCTCCTTTTCTCGAAAGCACGAATCCCAGGTGGCGGGAGCACGAGGAAAATGAAAATAACGTTTAACGCGAATTCTCGAAACGACAACGAAATTTCTCGAATTTCGGTTACACGCGGCATACCGCGTGTATATACCGAGAGCTATCAAAACCGTTGGAAATTCTCGTCGGTTTCGCTCGAAAATTATTTTTCCAACCGATAGTTCTCGACAATGCTCGGAAAAATTAAACGCTCGAAACGCGTTCGAGAAAATTTTCGAGGACCATCGGCCACGTGGACGACTGAAATACACATCGGGGAGAGGAACCTTGGAATTCTTGGCAAACCGTGTCGAGAAACGTGGAGCAAAGAGAAAGAGAGAGAGAGAGAGAGAGAGAGAGGGGCTGTTGATAAAACGCGAGAGCGGATTTTTCTCATGGGATGAAGACGATCGTAAGAGAGAGGAATTTTTTTTTCTCTTTCTTTCTCTTTTTCTTTCTTCGCAGAGGCCACGTTTAATCGGTGCATCCGTCGGTCCAATTTATCCTCGAGAGAGAAACGCGTTATCCTGGGACAACGCGTGCAATTGAAATCGCTCTAAATCGCTTTAATTGCTCGGTTTTCCCAATATAATCAGAGAGCGAGATATACAGCTGATGAAATTGCGCCGGACACGCGCGATCCACGCGGCCATTAAATTCTTTCTCGAGAAGAAACGCGATATTCGATTTATTTATTCCTAAGAAATGTCGCGTTTAAAAAATGCGCAATTTATACAAAAAAAATCTACTCGAAGAATTCTTCTCGATACAACTTTCAAAAATTGTTGCAACGAATGAATCGTGCAATTTGAAGAGAAACAAGATTTCAATTCGCGAGTAAAATACCAAATCGTTTATCTCGAGAAGAAACGCGATATTCGATCTATTTATTCTTAAGAATTCTCGTATTTAAAAGTTGAAAAAAATTGCAATTTATACAAAAAATCTACTCAAAGTTGTATCTTCTCGTATACAACTCTCAAAAATTGCTTTATGTTGCAACAAATGGATCGTACAATTCAAAGAGAAACAAGATTTCACGATTCGTTTATCCACCGTTCGTATATCCCCAAAGTATCATCGATTGGAATAGAATATTCCATGCGTCATATACACATCTGTCGACCAGTGTGTCCACAGTGTAATTTGTTACAACGTCTGCGATATTAGAGATTTCACCAACGCGTCAACGTATCGATAATTTATCTACAAACTTACGAATAAATAGCCACGAAACTACGTAAAGTAAAGCAAATATTTATAACCCTGTCTACATCATACAATTTTAACACTACCGCGATAAAGAGCTTGAACATCTTCCTAATGATAAATAGCAAACAACGAAACGATCGAATAACAGAATATTTTTCTTTCTTATCCTCCGAGAGCATCGTTGATACGGCCAGAACGAAAACGCGTACGCGGCTTCGTCGTCGACGAGATATAAATACCCATTACGGGATCCTGGATCGAGCATCGATATCCTCCTCCGTGTCGTGCGCAGAGACAGTCGCGAGGAACGACACCCGCGTAGGTGGAAGCGCTCCCGTAAGACCTTTATCGGGGCAACAACTCGCGGTTATCGTCGGTTGCGAGTGTGTGCGAGAGCGGCGGCGATAGAGAAGAGGCGGAAGAAGGCGTTCGAGCCAGGAGGGAAAGGGCAGATCGCCTCGATTCGTCTTCGATTACGGGACAGGTGAAATTAAACTGATTAAAAATAAAGTTACTTTAAAATAATTTAAAACGCTCGAACACGATGTATTATAAATGATTATAGATGATTTTCATCGCAAACACGACCATTTAGTATATCGATATTTGCGATTTATTATTATACGATAAATTATCGAGGTGACTTGTCGAAGTAACTTCAACCATTATCGGTGAATCGTAACGATAAAAGGAAAAAAAAATAATAGAATCTCGTCGGCGAATGGAAGCTGCGTGGAAAAAGAAACGAGAAGCCGATTGAATAATATAACAATTATTAATATTCCATTAATATCGAATCGCACGACGATATTGCGGTTATATATTTTAAAACAATTGGAAAGAGACGTGTTTAAATCTTACGGCATCTCTTGATCGAGAACATATATATTCGAACACGCGAAAAATAATTATACATCCATCTGAGAGTACCGTTCAACGTATTTGCACGGACACCGAGATCGAAGTTTCCAAATCCCGGGTTTAAAATTTGCACGGATATTCCGAACACCAGAATCGAAATGCAGAAGCGCGAGAAATCAACGCGACGTGTATTTGTTCGCGGCGTAATTCCAATACGAGGTACGCTGCTCCTCGAGGAAAGTTACAAGCTACCACATTCGCGTTTCCTCCTCTCTCTCCCCCTCCCCCGGCGCGCTACCCAGATACCAATTGCCGATACAACTATTACAATATCCAAGTCGTGATGGTTACAGCAGCGCCACAAATTTCGGTTAATAGCTGCTTCGAGTGTGAAGGGAAGAGGAGGGGGAGGAAATGGTGAGATCGCGGTTGCCATGCGCCACGTGTTGCGCACCGGTGGAAAACCTCGTTAACGACGAAACATTGCGAAACTATTAATTGCCAACGACATATTCAAATTGCAACCACCCATCGCACGACCAAAATATTTCTCTCCTTTTATCCTATATATTATCTTAAGATCGTCCATCGGCAAATTATTCGAGGGATAATTCGGACGATAATTCTACAAAAGAGAGATAAAAGAAATTGTTGCATAGGCGATGAAAAATACGATGATCGAGGGAGGATGGATTGGTCGTCCATTTTCAATGATCGATAGGATAGTTTTACGGTCGGGGAACGGGAAGAACGAGCAACAGAGCGAGAGTTATGGTCTTCGCGTCACCTTCGCCTCGGCGCGTTATCGTTCCTCCGTAAAGTACAACCGGTGTACAGCAGCGATAACGATAACCAACGCCAGTCCTCTCTTTATCGTCCATCCCCGGTTAGATACGGTTAATCGTTGTTCTTAACCGTTTCCGACATTTGCGAGCGAGATGATCCTCCTCGCTCCCGAATGTAACTCGTAATTCGTAACTTGAACGAGGTTTTCGTTCGGAGGGATTTTAATTGAGAGTAATTTCGAGAGTCGTTCTCGAATGGGGCGTGAATTCATTGTGAAAAGTTGAGAACACTCGTGAGTAAGTTTTGTTTAATTTGCGTAAAGAGAGAGAGAGAGAGAGAGAGAGAGAATGTTGTGTTTTTTTTTCTTTTAAAAATATTTAAAAATATTTCAAAGGGAAAAGTTTGGAACGATAATCGGATCGGTGAAAAGATTCGGTGAGAAAAAGTAAAGAAAAAAAAAAAGAGAGAGAGAGAGAGAGAATGGAGTTGTTGCAGCAGGGGGAAGGGAGAAGGGAGGTTGGCACTTGAACGAGGAGAGATGGAAGGAATACAAGGGGCATCTTGTAAAATTCGAAGTAGTCGAAGCGTTTTAATTGCACGCGAAAGTTGGCACTCGGGCACAAGTTTTGAGCCGTAGCCTCGAGGAGTAATTACGCTCGGTTCGCGGGGAAGTGGCTTTTACTTTTAACGGGATCGATAAAGCGCTCGACGACCTTTGTGCACCGATTAGTCGCAACTGAGTAATCAATTAGCCATTTAAAACGCAGCCGATGGCTAGGGTGGAAAAGGTCGATGGTTGGAAAAATGGACGGATGAAAAGACGCGCAGCGACGAGCTTCTCTAAAAATATACACAGATTGGTGCAAAATCATCGTATAGATCTACGATGAACCGTAAGAATAAATTTGAATAATTTTTCTAATTCAAAGGATAAGAGAGAAAGTCACTTTTTATCGATTTGTCACGATATTTAACGCGGATTATGAAGAGGCTTGAATCTTTCCTTGAAAAGGAATTTTATCCTCTTCTTTACACGATAATAATATCTTCAGAGGCAAAGATTTTGAATTGGAATAAATAAAAAAAAAAAAGTTTTAAAGAGGAAGCTTCCAATCCAAAAGTCACAGAGTTATTATATAAGTTCAAATCCTTTCCTAATTTCAATAAGTCGGAGGATAAATACGTTTATTTGTGGACGAATATTGCAATAATCTTACTGACGAAACATTCAGGATTTCCATCCCGATTTGTAACGCAGAGTTCACAAACTCTCGAAAAGGAACGTGGCCGGCTGACTTTCGCGCGTGTGCGTATCGTAATTTTTCCGCGTTTTGCGTGGCAAAGTTTTGGAAAAATATCGCGTAACGGTAGAGAAAATAGAGCCCCGTGTATTTTTTTTGAAACGAAGCTTCCCCGTATTTCGGCCGATTTTATGGAAAATTGAAACACGAATTCGACGACATCGGATCCTATTCAATTTTTCACCGCGCGAATATATCGAAAATACGAGTCGATCCACCCACCCCCCTCCCGTCCTTGTTTTTCACCCGTATCGCCGTCACACTTGTTTTTTTACCCCCCTCCTCTTCCCCTCTCCCTCTCCCCCGGGAACGTGCGAAAGCTCCCGGCGAAATACGAGCTCCCCCTGCGAGAATCCGCGTATCGCGATCTCGCAATTCTTATTATACGGCGTTTCCCCCGTCGACGTTTCCTATTCTCACACACACACACACACACACACACACACACACTTTCTTCCCCTCCCGTTTTAACATCGTGATCACGCCGCATCAACCTTACCTCTTACGTAATGCATTCCCCTCCCCCGTTTAAATTTCTACGCTCGCGGCTCCTCGTACCTTCCCCCTCCTCCTCCTCCTCTCCCTCCGGCCATTAAAACTAAAATTCGAAATTTCGAAAAGATCCCAGACAACGAATCCATTTCTCTTTCGATAAAATGAAATGCAAGGAGGAAGAAATTCGTTCTAAAGAGAAGAATATCGTTTGATTTTTTCTTTCGATTGGAAAAATCGAGGCGGCGTTGTTTCGTCCATCCAGAAAACAGGAGAATGATTCTAAAAAACGGATGCAATTTTCCTAGGTTTTAAGCGCGTCACCGATAAATAATCGAGAATAATCTCGGCGTATCGTGGCTGCCGCATCCTGCGTTTGCACTCGGTAAATCCAGGGTACAACAACCCCTTTCACGGATCCAATTTCCCCGGGTTTGCTTCCCGCTTTCTTGTTTTTCCGCCGCTCGAATTCCCAGCCAAAAATCCGGCGAGGAAACACGCTCGCGGCCCGAGTCGGGGAGGAAATCGTGTGGGGGGTCGACGATATCGGGATTTATCTGAGCCTAGTGGAACGTGGAAGAAACGTGACCGCGCTGGTGCTCCATTACGATTGGAGGAAAATCGTGGGGATCGATCTGGGGATGAGGCGATAAAACGCGTTTCCAAAGTTGCGAGAATATAAGCTCGAAGATAAGTTCGAATCCGAGAAATATAAAGAGAGGCAAATAAACGCGGAACTTGGCCGTTTTTCCAAGTTGGGGCTTTTCTTGTTAAAATCACTCTAACAAAGTAATCAAGAAAAAGGAATTCATTTTTTTTTTCTCTTTCTTTCTTTCTTACGTAGAAAAATTTCGCGCGATACAAGAAGAAACAAACGATGAAAATTCACGATCTACACAAAAGTGCGGCGCTATCGTTTAAAAGAGTTAAAGAAATTACGAAAGAAGCCGAGCGTATCGGGAAAAGCGTGTAGAAAACACAAAAGGAAGCAGAAGTTTGCGCACCCAAGGACGATAATAATAGGAATATTACAAGGTAATTCGCAATCCCGCCAGCACAATTACCTACTAACGATTGCTAATTTTCCTTGAACCAGAATTAGAATTCCCCTCCCTTCTTCCTTTTACCAGCTAACGTAATCGCTCAACTGCTCGTCCGCGGACCGGGAGACCAAGTAAGTAGATCAAAGTAGTTTCGGATGGGCCGCGACTTCGCGGTTGAGACGGAGTTGTTCGCGGAGCAGAACTTGGAAGATTGGCCACGCTATAATCGGGAAACGTCGATCAGAGTGGCGTACGAATTAAAAGTTGGATGGGAGGACGGCAGTTCCCCCTTTCGTTTACTACTAGAATATCGAAGAATCCCGAATTTCGATCCACCCCGTTAAGCGACTGAGAAATAATATCCCCTATCTCCCGTCCATCGAGTCGTCCAAGTTTCACGTTACTTCTCTCGAAACCTGAGAAACCTTATCTTCCGCTGATCACGACGTAGTACAATTCTCTTTGGAGAAGGAAAGTGTGAGGATGCCAGAGGTTTCTAGAGTCTCTCGTTTTCGTACATCTTGGAAAAAATTTCGAGCATACCTGGACGAACACACGGCGACGACGTCTCGACACGGTGGAGAAATTTTAATCGTTCTTTGACGAGCAGTTTTGCGAAACTTGTCCCTCCCCTCGATGGAAAAATGGGGAAAATACGAGGCAGGGCGATAAATCTTTCTCCACCCTGTCGCGAAACTTTAAATTCTCGTTCGCCTCCCTTCGCTCGAAGGGGCGAACGAAACGAAACGAGAGACCACGTTCCTCCACTCTTCCCTGAACGCGTATATCGGGTTATATAGGGATTACGAAATTCGACGATTGGCAATTTATGGGATTACCTGGGATTTCGAGGATCGCGCATTAACGATCCATTCGGTCTTGAGCGTGGAGGTTTCGAAGAGATTCGTCGATATCTGGGGGTAAGGAATAAAGGAGATTCGAGTTCTATCGAATCTCTGATATCTCGCTCAATAATGAACGCAATTAACAAGATCGTCTATCGTCCCAGCTCGTTACGTTAATTTTCATACAGAATTATGTGTAACGATTGTTGTCCAATCAACCTGTTTCAACTTCGTATTTATACCGCGTAACGAATCGTTGCACGCAACTTTGTGCAACTGAGAAAAAGGCGTGGAAATAACAGAACTTTGAATCGTCTTTGAATAAGTCTTGAACGAGTGGTGATAATTGGTGTTTATTATTTAAAAAAGAAAAAAAAACAGGTCGATTTTAAACGCGAGAAATCGCGATGCGAAACACGATTTCGATCGATGACGAGGAATTCCCTTCCATTTTCACGGAGGAGGGGGTGTCGAGCGACAAAACAAACCATGATTGTGTTGCTATCGCGACAGAGAAACCTCGTTTTTCGGTCTGTTTTCACGAGTCCCGTGGGGTAGAGGGAAGGCAGGGAAATTGGTGGCCCGGGAAACAGAGACCGGGTTGTATCGGCGCGATTGAAAACCGTTCGATCCACACTTTTACCTTTTTCAACCGTGGAATCCAAGCCACGCGATCCCATCTAGCCACGGAACACTCGATTCCGTCCATTATGGATCTATCTTCTCGTCGTCACGAAAGAACTCCTCTCATTGTTCTCGCCTTTCCCTTTTTCTTTTTTCTCCTCCCCCCCCCCTCCTTCTTTTCTTTCTCTCCTCTTCCATTTCATTTCATTTTTCCACCTTTTTTCTTCCTTTTTTCAAAAGCACTTGGACGAAGCACCGCTTGCGTTTGGCGTGTGATAGATAGCACGAGCAACTCTATTAAAACGAGAAAACGCTTTGTCGGCACAAAGACGACACGGCTTCGACGATTGATCCTCCCCAATTGGACCAACCACGGTTGACCGTGGTTTTTTCTTCTTTTCTCTATTTTTGGAAAAATTACCGCTCGACTCGAACGGATGGGAAAAGGAAAAAAGTATCTGGATTTACGCGTCATTTTCTTCTTTTTTTTTTTTTTTGTTCCTTTCTTGCTTTCTTTCTTTCTTTCTTTCTTTCATTCCATAAATCAAAGCGGAATTCTTTTTATCTCGACGCGCGTTTTTTAAAAAAAAAAAGAAAAACGAGGAACGATCCATTCCATCCGCCAAAGAGCAAGTAAATGTTTAACTCGATTATCGGAACGAGCGAGATTCTCGCGCGTTCCTTGATTCGGTAAACATTCGACATCGTTTTCAATCATCGAGTCGTCTGTTTTTATCCCGATGAGCGCGTGTATATTCGTCCATCCACCCGTTTTAATTTCTGTTTTCCCCGTTAATCATCGGATGCAAATCGAGCCGTGGTTATTACGATTTTCGAGGCGAGGCGCGAAAAAAGATTTTTCCTCGATGCTTCCAATATTATCCCAGCCGCCGATTTAAAAATGGTTCCCCCAAGATCTTTCCTTTCCTTTCCTTTCCTTTCGTGGAAAAAAACGCCAAGTTCGACAATGCGAATTGGAAAAATGCGAAACCCGCGGATGGAAGAGAAAGAAGAAGAAGAAGAAGAAGAAAAAGGAGAATTTTTCATTTCCATCGACTGACCAAGATAACGCGCGACGATAAATTTTTCCCCTGCCGAAAATGAAAGCTCGGAGGAAATATTACGCGCGAGTTTCGAAAGGAGTGATAAATTAATCCGTGTATATTCGCGTACTTTGGATGAAAGGAGAAATTTGGGATAGGGTTGAAATGGATACACTGGTTCGAACCCCTAAAACCCGTGTTCTCGAAACTTTCTCCCCTCTCCTAGTAATGAAACGAATTCATTTATGGAACGCAATTATGGAAATGCGAACTCGACCAGGTTTTTCCCGACATTTTTTCGAAACATCGAATCCGTTGATCGCTCGAATCATGATCGAAACTGATCGTCACTTTTAAAATTCTATTAATAACGCAACATAAAATCGATTCTTTTCCCTACATTTTATTTTAGTAATTTTATTTATAATTATTTTACATTTATTTGCTTAACTGGGTTCATCTAATCCATTAGGTTCAAATTATAATAATTATAAAATTTCATTCCATCCGTATATCTCAATTAAAGATTTATTATAATTTTATTTATTTTTATATTAATTAATCTTCAATTTCCCTATTATTTAGGTGATCCAGATAATTTTAAAATTGCTAATCCTATAACAAATTTATCCATCCTATATTGTCGTTATCACGGACAGATATTGAAAATAATAATTACATCGAACGATAATATCATTATAACTCTAAATAGTACGAATTCCCCGTGGATAGACTTGCTTAAACTTGCCAAGCCACCGTCGAGAGAAACGACGGACGTAATCATGTTTCGGTCGTGATTCGAGGCATCTCGCGCGTCTATCTATCCGCGTCGGACGAATCGGATCAAGATCAATCCGAAATCTTGTTGTTTAGCGTATTATTACGCGGCTCGATAGAACGAGAGGTAGACGATCCCTCCGCGGTCGAACGGAATAGATGGCCCGATTCGCGGCAGGTAATCTCGAAGAACGACGTTTATCCTGGGAGTGGGGGCTGAGTAATGGGTGGCCACGCGGAGCGGAGTTAGATTAGATGGAATATAGACCGAACGAGGATCCATCTCCTTAGTGGATCATTTGTCCAAACTCGAAACTCCGAAATTCCTGGCAACCATTCTCCTTCTCTATTACCATCCTCCTCCCCGTTATTTACCCCCTATTCATCGTTAATTTTAATCACTCGTTCTCCCTCCCTGGGAGATACACATCCCCGCGCGCGAAAATTAATCGTCCCGAGGAGAAGAAGGAGGAGAAGGAGGAGAAGAAGGAGGAGGATCCCTCTCCTCTCCGGTATTAATTCGCCGAGCGAATGGTGTACTCCAACGTTGCGTCACGTTGCGTGAACAACCGTGGAACAATCGTCGTCGAATTGATATTGATAACGGGTCGATATCGATCGAGATCGATGGAACGGAATGGAAGGGGGAGGCGAAGGATTATCGTCGTAAATCGCATGGATAATTTGAGAAGAGTGTTAAAAACTTGGTCGATTGATACTCCCTGTGTACCAATAAAAGTAACTTCTCCGTTAAAACGGGAGGCTATAAAGATACGAAAAATCTTTGATCGCCGCAACGAATCACCGGACTGTATTTTATCGAATGGAACTGGTTTGTCCGCCAATGAGAGAAGACGATCTCGATCGGGTGGGAAATCCAAGCTTGGAAAAGACAGGAGGAGGAAGGGAACGGGAAAAGGACAGTAATCCTTCGAATTGGTTGGCTGTGTTCGCTTCATTAAATTACGTTATATTGCGAATTCCACGCGAAACTAGAAACTCTGGTATAAAGGAAAATCCGTCGATGTGTACGTGTGCGTGCGTGAACGCTCGTCTCCTTTTACTTTGTCGTCTATCGATTCCAATCGTATCCGATCGCTTAACGTCGGCCGACATTCGTCGCTGTACTTGGATGGAAAATTACTTGGATGGATGGGTTGGATGGAGCCAAGCGGATCATTGGCCGTTTAATTCGCTTTCCAAGGTCTTATCCACGTACGTAACAAAGCCTCCGCTGGTGCCTAATTTGCGGCCCAACTCTCTTACCGAGAAACGAGCGAAAACCATAGATTTATCGTTTATCAAAGCTGGGGATGCTGGGCTTTCGTTCAACAAAGCCCTTCATTTGACTTTGGCCTTATTGCCAGGAACCAAGGAAAAATGAGAGAACCTCTCACGGGATTCCGTGGCTGGCGACCCCTGATCCGGGGTCTACACGCCTCTCGCCAAAAATCTTCCTTCACGCTATTGCTTCTTTCCAAGAAGAAATTTAAAAGAAAGGCGCACAAAATAGACTCTGCTTATCTTGATGACCCATTATCTTAGACTTAGTTCACCTATTTTCAATATAACGAGATAACTTTATATTTTAAATTTGTCGTACGAATATAGTTAAAATTCAATTTTTCTCGATCCTTTCGGTTTCGAAACCCATTTGCATAATTTTCGAATGGACAACGCAACGCCATTGATTCTTCGCCATAACCATAACTTTGCCGATAATTAACAGGGTTACGAAGCAATTGAGCAAAGCGCGCCGGCGGATGTGCATTTGCTAAATGAATTCTACGTCTGATCTTGTTTCGACAGCCGTGGGAGTATTCGTCGTTCTATATCTAAAACTATTCACAGAGGAACACTGGAACCAAACCAGATCCCTGATAGCCACGAACGCCATTGACGAACGGCTTTGCGAGAGACGTCACGACTCGAAATTTGCTCTTGCTACTGTTGCGCGCGAATTACGCAACCGCGGGCATATTTGCCGCGCGGCCGTTAAATATTAACGCGCGATACGTTTCCGTTTGTCTGGAACCCCGTTAAAAGCTGACGAATCGGGTTCGCAAAGGGTTGTTTAATCGCGTCCAATCGATCTTTGTCTTTGAACACGAGGCGAGGCGAGGAAGTGCCACTCTGTGAAAGGATAAAACGACGATTTGTTTGGCGGCGGTCATAATTAACGAGGAGACACAAAGGGCCGTGGTGCATTTAATTAATGCACCGGTAAAATCGACTGTATACGTACGATGGAGTAACGAAGAGAGGAAAATGGTGCGTGCGTGCGCGTGACGGAACAGGGTGAAAAATATCGCTTCTCTTAATGCGACGGGCCGATTTTTGCCTTGGTGTTGGATTAATTATTGTACGCGACGAGGGAGGAATTCGTTGTAAATTACTAGGTCGCTTGAGCTCGGGAACGAACCGACCTCGATCCATCCGTCCGCTTAAGACTACGGATTAACAAATCTGAATCTCGCGTCTTATTCTCGAGCAAACTAAATATAAAGTTATTATCGCAAGACTTCTCCGAGACTTTGCTCGTTCCAATCCGAGATCGATTAAAACCGTGCATACGATACTCTCTCCTCTCAACTCGAACCTTCTGTAACCGATCTTTTCAAAAAGTGAATATCGCACTGTACGTCGAATAACACAAGCGGATAATTCCTTGCGAAAAGAACACGAATGAATTATCGATAAGAGATTATTCTATAAAAAGGGAAAAATGTAGGAAAAAATGCGAATTTGAAAAAAAAAGAAGAAGAATTTAAACATTTAAAATTTTATCCTAATGTAGAACGACTTCTTCGATAGACATTCGAAAATATTTATTCTCTTTCCTTTCCTTCTTATTTTTCCATAACGAATCGCTCTACATCTTCGTTTCGAAAGAATAGAGAAAACCGACGACAATCGGATCCCTTTTTTAACGATACTATAAACCGACCGAAAAAAAAGAGCATGCATTTTTCCTCGAGATGCAATTTCGCATGAAAGACGAGGAAGGAAAGAGAGCGTTTTGAATAATGGGATCGGTTCGCATTTGATTCCATCGCGTGCGAATTCACGAGATGTATAGTTACGGTGTCGAAAACGCGAGAGCAACAGTTATCTGCCTGGCCTGCATCCTGCGAGCCGCTCCAAAGGGAGGGAGCAACGTGAAGGTCGAGAGAAGAAGAAACGGTGGATAGGGATTATTGGCGAAAAATACAGTGGACAGCTTTCGTGAACGGATGAGATTCGTGGCGAGGATCGATCGCCTTTTTCGCGAGATTTTACGCCCAATGGGACAGAAAATTCGCGTCTGACTGGACGAGATGCGAATCGAGTTGACCGGAGGTATTTCGGAGGTCTGGAGGGGTGGGGAGGGGGCAGAATTCCTGCGATTACGATCGTTCTTGTCCAACGATCGACGCAACGACAATCCTTGATCGTCGCAATACACGGGGATACTTGAAAGTTTTCAAAGTGGAAGTATAAAAATTTTGTTAGCTTCTTTCGAATGTCTGAGTAGATATTTGGAAGCGTGGATTCGATGCGAATTCAAAAAAAAAAGAAATATATTTCCGTATCGATTGTTGCACAAAGTATAAAACTTGTAAATAAATTTCCTTCCAATACGTGAAGCGTGTCACAGTAACCCGAAAGTAAACGTTTACAATTTTTTCTCAGATTTCTTTGCGAATATAAACGAAGGATTAATCGAGCGGTTCTCTTTTCCTTCCTTTCTTTACGAGTTCTACGATTACAAAAATGCGGGAGAAAACAAGAAATATCCACCAAAAAAGAGAGAATCGTGGCACGAATAAAAATCTACACTCGAAAAAGAAATGTGCAAAAAGATCTTCGAATGGCCTGGATATATAGATGAATCTCGATTCGTATCCACCCATTGGATAAACGATATTTTTTTTTCTCTCTCTCTTTTTCCCCCTCCCTGTAGATAATTCCCGTTTCATCGGCATGCATATTCACCGACGCGATCGTATCCTCGATACTCGTCAAACGAGCGAGTCACGCGGCGAAATGGCACATTTAAACGATCAAACGGTGGTCCCGCCGAGAAAGAACCCCTATTCTCCTCTTTCCCTCCCCCCCCGGGAATTATGAGGCCGATATTCGAAGCACACCGAATTACCATTTGAATTGCAAAAAGCCGATACGTACCTGTATATATATATATATATATGTATATATGTATATAACTGTGGCGAGCATTTCGGAGTTGGCCGGCTCGCATAAATTTGCAAATTGTTGGAGCGCCGTCAGCGCGGAGAGATCAGGTTCGCGATCGCGTTTGCGCTCGCGGGGAGCGCGAGATTAATCCAGGAAACGGTGAGCGCCTCTACAGTTTCGCGTTACACGCCGAGCCAACTGCATTAACGTATCATTGTCCCGGCGGCGGCGTCGCCCCCAGGAACAGTTTCCAACTGCGTTCCAAATACGTTCCCTCTTCTTCTCCGTGTGCGCCGAGTTTCGCTCCCCTCGAGAAGTCCAACAAGTTCGGCAGAAGCCAAGTTTTCCATGGAATTTCGACTAATAGGGGTCCTGCGTTCGTCAAAGCGTTCCAACTAACGTGTAATCGAATTTTCCATCGTAGCAATTCGGAGCGAGGAAATCTTCGAAAGGAGAATCTCAATCCTCGGAATTAGAATCGGTGGAAGAATAATACGATAATGGAGAGGTGGAATTTCGATCCAGTAGATGCACAGGACAGGAAGTCTTGAGGTATAATATGTTGGAGGGATGAATGTTCATCGATCATTTTAATAATTTTCGGAATGTCTCGAATGTTAATTCTCTTCCCTATTCTTCCTCTAACGGCCGTAAGAACAGGAAGATTCTCTGGAGGAAACTCGTCCATCGAAAAATCGGCCGATTCTTCCCTTTCGCTATGATTTCTTCGCCGCGGCAAAAATGTGCGTCGAGATCGAGAAAGATCAGCGGCCGCGTTGCAACCCTCACTGCTTTCACGGTGTTTATTGAAAAAAAAATTTTCCCAAAAACGGAGTCTTTGTAATTTCTAAACACATTTAATCACACTTTAATAACGTTATAGAATATGATAATATTATATAATGCAGAGCGTCTGTAGTCGTCCATATAGTACGTCATTTTATGAAGAGCGATTATAATAGTAACGAAAGGGTTAATCTCTGTCGAATGCGGCGGAGGAAGTCGACGAAACGAGCAGGAAGCTCGCCTCGCCCCTTCGTGAAACGCGAGATCTCGTCGCGATACGTGGCACACTCTTGCTTAATTTTAAATCGCGTTGGCGAAAAGCTCGCCTCTCTTGCGGGCTTGCACAAAAGGAACCAACGGTAAGTGTCGCCGCGGTAACCCAGACTAGCGTCGAGTGCTCGCAGCCTCGCTAAACAAGAGCTCCCCGAGCTTTTTCCGCCTCCTCTTTCTCTTCGCCCGCCTTCTTTTTAACATCTTTCTCCTCTCCCCCCCGAATCGTCTCGAGATTCGAATCTCGGCCGGAGGGGAGAGTCTGCGCCCTCGAAATGGCTCGAGGATCTTATTAACGGCGGATGAAGATTCGCGTCGACCAAGTTTTAATTAAAAAAAAAAGGAGACGATCGAAAGAAATAAGATTTTTTTGAATCGTGGAATTTTCGTGTCGCGGCAACTTTGAACAAAATTGGAAGAGATATTGGATAGAGATCGGATCGGAGAAAACGTCCGTTTAATATCGATGGACGCGTTCACGTTTTACACGCGCCATTAACCAGTGGAGAAGTTGCGATACAACGCCGGTCTAACGAACCGGCGCCAACGCTTGAAAAGCGCATCGCGGCAGATTTTTCAGGAAGGAAAAAGTTCTCGCCCCCTGCGAGAAAGTTTGCAGAGGGGGGGAGATAACGAGAGACGGGCAAGGAAACGGGTACGCAACGTTGGATCGATTGGAATTGAAAAATTAAATAGCTTGAAAGGTGTTTGGATCGAGTTCGTTTCTCTTCGCTAAAGAATACGGAAAGATAGATAAATTCTTGAAAAATTAAAAATTGAATTTTCGAAACGAATTTTTTTTCTTTCCTCGAACGTTCGCTTATTTTCAACGCGAATCCTTATTAACCGTGTGCGCAATTCTTCTCCAGCGAAAAATGAGATCGACGAACGTATGGTGGTCGTGGATCAGCGCGCAACGTCGACGTTGTATCACGACGTATGGCCGTGAGCGGAAGATTACACATCGTTGCCTCGTTGTCGTCACGCTGCTCGTAGGTGATACAAACATTTCCCACGGAATGTTTCAAACTACGCAAGCATATACAGGATAAAAAAAGAAAATTTCATACGAAATAAATATATTGCATTGGAGGATACGAGATTTCATTTTGTTCAAATGAAACTTTGAACGAAATTTTCACGAGAGAAAATCATAAATAATTCGTTCATAGCTTTAATATAGTAAAAAGTTCATAGATAAGTATTTCGTATTTTTTTTTTTTTTTTTCTAGCAAAGTACGTTTTTACAGTTTGGCCGTAAAAGCGCGAAATACACTGTAATACGTGCAAGCGAAGCATCTACGATAATATATATATATATATATATATACACGGTGAAGAACGGTCTGGTTGCAGACACAAAGGGGTATCGAACGCTCCGTATCGAGTTAATCTCCTTCCCTCGAGTTAGAAAAGTATATTTCGCGCGATTCATCCCGCGACGCAAAAATAATCGATACCGGTCTCCCATTTTTCAAAAACTTTTATCCGTAAACTTCGAAATTCCAGAGTCCTTCGAAAATCTTCGAAAGAATAAAGTCTTATCTTTATCGCGGTCCTGAGATATCACAGGCTAGAAATTAGCAGTTGGAACAAATGGATGGGAACGAGTGCGCCCAATAATATATATTTATAATGCAATAATGCATCCTTTCGTTCCGCGAGGACGAAACTTGGCGGACGAAACATGGCGAGCAACACGAGAATTCGCGGGAAGGGAATGGAAAGAAACTTTGGTTGATCGGCTGTTCGTGCGAATAGCTTCGCTATTCCCAACGATATCGTCGCCGATCAAAAGCAGATATGGAGGGAGGGAGGATGATTCGACCGGTTGAGAATGGCCCTCCTCCTGCTTGGAGAATGCGAGGAAAACTTTCGGCCCCGTCTGGACTAATCTCGGTCTTAATTGAATTTCTCGACAGGATTCGGCCCACGTCGGGCTACTTAATACTTATGGATTTTCTTGGGCGAAGGAGGGGGCTAGGAAAATGGAGGAAAACTCTCTCTCTCTCTCTTCCGATTCCGATGTTATAGAGGAGGAAGGAAACGTTGAGCGTTAACCTCGTCACGAACTTCGTCTAATAACAATTTCCTTCCCCCCTCGATAATGATTCCGGTGTAGTATTTAACGATGGACGCTTATTTAACAAATTCTGGCCAAGTTGGCGCGGCGCCTCGAGGAACAGTTTCGCGACTTCTTCTTTCAAGAGTGGTTTCTGTGGAGTGGAAACAGCGGGAAATAGCCGTTCCTTAATCGAAACAAACGAGGAAATGGCGAAGCTGGTTCGAGAAAAATTAAAGGCAACGAGGGAGTGCTTCGAGAGGAGGGATATCCCCGGGCGTAAAATAAATCTTCTTTGGTAAACAAGGGGCTAATCGGAAATGGAGAGACGTACAACCGTTGGTGATCTTTCTCGATCGATCTTTTTTTGAGATACATGGGGGGACGTGCATCGATTTGTTTCAAAAATGTTTGCGAATCGATATTCGCTTGAGAAAGGTTAGAAATTTTATTTTAATTAATATATAATTACTAGCCATTATTCAAAATTTAAATGTACATGAACGGACGGATTATAATATTCGAAGAGCAAAATTTTACAAATATCGTGAAACATTTCAAAAAAAAAAAAAAAGAAAAAGAAAACGACACATAAATAATAATTCTCGCGTATCCACGAATATAATTTATAGGCCACTGTGTGTCTACGTATCGAATGGAAAAAAGGATCGTGGATTAAAAAGAAAGAATAGGAGAAAGGGTAAAAGATTTTTTTTCAATACGACGAGGAGAAAGAGAGTTAAGGAAAAAGTTGTCTCTTCGGGGACGGCGATGTGCGAAATCGAAAATAAAAGCGACGTGATCAGACCGGAAACCGTACTATTTTGTTTTCAACCGGGATACCGGCCTCTGGCATTTATTTGAATAACAGACGGATTTTATACATTTTTACAGACAGGACACACAGTTGCCGTGGATACGCCGGGGGGAGGAGGGGAAAAAATGAACCACTTGGTGCGTTAACGACGAAATGGCACGCGAAAGGGGCGACGTTCAACCACGGATGGAATACAAAATACGGACGTGCTACGTCAAAAGAATTAATTTAATGCCCTATCCGGGTCAGAATTGGAACGATGCTCCTCCAAACAAATTGTGGCGCGATTATCTCCTTCGAACCTAAAAAAAACTCATCGTGTCGAACGATCATTATTTTTAATCACTTTTGTACCGAAATTATTCTAATTCTTTTCTAAAAAAAAAAAAAAAAAAAATGAGATATTCATCATCGCGCAAAATCAATAGCAAATGACATAAATCACGTAGATCGTGAAATAGTTAATCAGAATAATTAATAGAATTTTAAAATTGAGAATCCTTCGAATCGAAATCCTTTGGAAAGTTTCGTAAACGGTGTAATACGATTGACAAGCGACAAGAAACGCGATCGAGAAACGGTTCGATTTTACCAATTAGAGATACCGTATCGTGATCGAGATACCGTATCAGAAACGACGTAATTTCGTTGGGTCGCGTTCTACCAATCGTTCCGTTCGATCGATGGCATCCTTCTTCCTGCCTCCCTCCTGTGAACATAATTATCGAGATTGATGTCCATCGAACCTCTCTCGAGAGTCTCTCGAAAGGTAGAGGAAGCTGCTACCTACGACCAGCAGTATCGATTCCTTGACGAGTAGAAATACCAGATTGGAAAGCTTGTCATTATGCAAATTGCAATTTTAAGATTGGAATACAAAGATTAATGGAAATTAGGAGAAGAAAAAAGTCTCGACTCGATCGAGACGAAGAAGTCCGTTAAAAGTCCGTTGCAGTCGCGCTTCGGGATCGAGTCGTATTTTTCTTTTTTTCTCTTTTTTAAAAAACGCACGACGAGTTTTAAGCACCGTTGGCACCGTTGCAACGACGTTCTATCGTGTTTCGCAAGTAGTAGGAGAGGTTGATACGAATGCCTGTTCGTAACAGGGCGCGGATATCAACGTCACTCGCGGCTGGTAGCAATTAAGAGCGACAAAGTCCTGCGTCGACGATACCACCGACGACAAATTGTTCTGGCAGCGGGATAACCGACTAACGAAAAATCGTCCAACTCGAATAGAAATAAACGAACCAAAAATCAAACAAAAAAAAAAAAAAAAAAAAAATGAAGGGGAAAAAATGAAATAAAAATAAAAATAAAAAAAACGGGAGAAGGAAAAATAGGGAAAGGAATAAAAAGGATGAATCGATCTGATTCGCGCGGAACAAATGGGTGTAAATGCGTAACGAAGCGTGTATTCCGCGCACGTCTATCACATTAATGGGACACGCTCGTTTGTGAATGTCGCTCGATCGACGTTATATAAAAAAAAAAAAAAAAAAAAAAAAAAGAAGAAACGAAAGTGTACGTGTAGTCACGATTTATTAATCGGGAATGAACGAATGATGCAAGTTTGTCGGACTCGAGCACGTACATTGACGCAATAGTCAATCGATAATCACCGTGTACGTGGCGTTAATACGTTCGCGAACCATCTTTCTCGATTGCGAGAAACGAATGTAAAAATTTCGATTGCGAGTAAAAAAAATATATAGTATATTTTGCGTTATATAGCAAGCGAGATTAAATTTTCTCTATAAATTGTGCAATTAAAAATTTCGATCCACGGAAACTTACGGAATGCACGTGCATTGTGAGGAACGAAACAAATCTCCATTTAAACCTTAATTTCTTTAATCGTATTCCAAAATTTGAATTTTACGCGCTAACAAAATCTTAAGTAAAAATGTAAAAAGATTGGCCACGAATATATTTAAAGCGTTAAATAAAACGGCCTGTACGAAATGTTAACCCAGCTACGATTCTACACATTCTGACCGAATATCTGAAAATAAGAAAGAGTATCGTCGCGTCAACGCTATAACGAACGCGAAATATTTATTTTTGTCTAATGTGATTTTTTTAAATAGAAAAAAAAAAAAATGTATCATAGAAAAAAAAACAAACGAACGAAATAATTGCGCCAGCGTGTCGCTACAATTTCACCCGTCCACCCGCCGTTATTGATTATCTCCACGATAAATAAATTTATGGGTAGATGACCTGCGTGGAAATTCGCAATCGTGTAAATCGAGCGCGTCCAAAATATCCAAATTGTCTGAAATCCGATCAAAATATTCCACGTTTCCCTATATATATATATATAGTTGAAAAACATCCCATTGGAAAACATATATACAATGTGTATCATCGAAAATGATTAGTTTCTGCAAACGATAATTACGAAACTCCAAACACTCGATCCTTTCAACGATTTATTCGTAAGATTTCTTTCGTTAAAATCATGTTACGTCACATCGAAGAATTTGAAAGATTCGAAGAAAAGGGATTAGTCAATTATATTATCAGATGTTTGGATACAATAACGGTGGATAATGTGTTAAAGCGAGATGGTAATAGGAAGTAAAAATCGTCGAGGGGATTTCTCCCGGTTTAGACACCCGGTTAGAATATCCGGTTTCGGTTGGAAACACGGCATTAGGCCGCGGGCCAACAGGGAGGCGAAAATCCCCATATGCCACGAAGGTAATATTCGATCGTAAATACCATGCACACCACTTCGGCTTAATTCTCGCTCACGATGTTTACGAGCCGCGCGATATTTGACCGCGTTTATTCATTTAGAGGCTGCGGTTCGACTGATCGGCTAAGTGCCTTATGCCCTCCCCTCCTCCCCCATTGCGAATAACAAACTATGGGGGACCACGACGGAACTACGGCGGGAAGGAAATATCGATGGCCGATAGTTGAAAAACTTTAATGATTAATGAGTCCAAAAAAATGCACGTATCGCAGATCGTTTCTTTTTTTGCCGCAAGCAGTTGCAACAGCGAAAGGGGAGGGAAGAATAAATAAATAAATAAATAAACGATCGGTGAGCACATTGATCGCGTTGGCGGCGCCTGTGGCAACAACCTTTCATGCGATTGCTTCGCGAAAAATATAGAAAATTTCACTGGTTTCTCTCCATCCCCTTTTCGCATTTTTATTCGCGCGAAGCGAAAGGTGTTCGAAATCTCTTCAAAAAAAAAAAAAAAAAAAAAGAATGTTTCACCGGATATCGGACAACGTGCGAACGCAAGAAATGGTGGAAGATATCTTGAAAAAAAGATTGGAAAAAAATTATCGAAAGGGGGAGGAGGAGGATAAATTCGTTCCACGCGCCCTCTCCACGAGATTTTAATGGAATCGTTAATTCAATCGTCCCCGAACAGCTTTGGCCAATATTTACCGACGCCGGGCTACCAACCCCTTTTCTCCATGCCAGCGACCGTGTCCCTTCACCCTTGATCTAACGTTCGACCCGTTTTCTCCTTCGACGCCTAGGTAAACTCCTCCTTTCTCTCTCTCTCTCTTTCTCTCTTTTCCGGCCGATAATTCGGAATTTCGCGACGATCGAGAGAATCGTGGAGAGTCCTTTCGATTCCATTTATCGATAAATTCGATAAATTCGTCTGGTGGATGATGGAGGATTTTTGTTCTCGATATCTCATCCGTGGTCATCCGTATGCTTTGCATACGGAACGAGTTTCTGCTCAGGAAGAGGGGGGAGGAGAGAAAAGGAGTCGAGAGAGAAAGGAGGAGTTGTTTGGAGGGACTGTCCTCCCTGGAGGACGCCCTCAACTCCGTCGTCTCTTTGTCGGGATCTCGAAGCCCGTTTTACTCGAGGTCATCATCCCGCCGAGGGTGGAAGGTGTTATTTCCACCGCGATAACGCCAACTGTCATCCTCCTTTATTTCGCGGCCCATTTGTTTCCCTCCCTGTTCGCAAAGCAGGGGAATATTTTACGCCCGCTATTTGCGCGGCTCCTTGCAAAATGCGGCACAATCGCACCCCGAGGCATTGTCTCTTTTGTCTCGTTTGAAAACGGCTCTGGTGTAAAGACTCCGTTTCGTTTAAACATCTGATGAATTTTCTATAAAGGAGCAATCATAGGGATCGAATGGAAGTAACGCGTTGTTTAATAATTCCCCGGGTTAAAAAAATTAGAAACGATTAAATGCTCGCGCCAAACTGTTTCCTCTTTATCGATTTAACTCAAAAAAGTAACTTCAAAGACTTGTGACCCGTGTCTTTGGAAGACCAGGCGTCTAATCTTCAAGTAGGAATGGGAATATACACAACGGTGACAATAAAATCTCGTTCCATTTTCGTTTGTAAACGCGTAAACTCGAGTTCTAAAAAAAAATCTATCTCGAACACGTCACAACACGTACTTTTGCAGAAGAAACATCAGAAGCTACACGATAAATCAGCGCGAAAACAAGAAGCAATTGCGGGAGAAAATTGCAGCGATCCGTCATCGATCAACGGACGACATTTTAACGAATTTATTTCCGGCGGATGCGTTATTTCCACCGACATATAACGCTGGCGGCCGAATGGAAGCTTATTCGAGGATTCGACCGTAAGCCGATTCGAAGGATTCGTAATCTGGCCGGCATCTCGTCAACCGTATTGTTCCATGGCTCCAACCTAATTTTCAAACCTGTCTTCTCGCCTTTAATCCCGCCACCTGTTTTAGCAATTGTGAACCCTCCTCTATAATCCTCGAATTATAAAACGAATTACAAAAAAGTACGAGATCTTTCGATTCCAGGATGGATCGAAGCTTCGGGTAACGAGGCTTCTTACGCAACGCGAGGTAAAATCGTGTATCCACGAATCGTCGGGAATATAGGTCAGGTGTGCGCGAACTTTGTACAATCGAACTGGTCGCTTTCCTTCCGCGAATGTAAATAGCGAGAGAGAGAGAGAGAGAGAGAGAGAGAGAGAGAGAGAGAGAGAGAGAGAGAGAGAGCTCCATAACCGAGCTGGAAACTTTCGCATTAGCCCGGCCAAGCCCAGTTTGATCTTCCCGGACCAACCGTTCTCGTTTATTTTCTTTGCCGATTCTCTGATTTCCGTAACGGGTTCGTTTTGCAGCTCGAATACTCGATGGACTCGAGGGGAGGGGAGGGGAGGAGGGGGGAGGAGGGGAGGGAGAGGAGGGCGAAATTATTATTTAAACGTTCCACTATCGTATACGTATATACGCTTTTGCTACTGCGTACTCTTTCTCGTCGTACTCTATCCGTACGTTGCAGGAGAATGCATAATGAAACAGTATGCAAAGTATACTGAAGCGAAAGAAAAAAAAAAAAAAAAGAAAAATATACATTCAAGTTTTTCCGGAGGAAGACCGTGTCACCGTGATGCAGAGTTACAAAGCGCGAAGCTTTACTCGAGAATAAATCTTTCTCTTCCCCCCCTCCGGGGGGAAAAATTTTAATTACGATACCGATTTTCATCCGTATAATATATAATAATATATATATATATTTCTCGATCTCTCTGCGATCTCCTTGCGTATAAAATCCACCCTTTTCCACCCTCCATGTTTACAAACGCTCGATACTTGTGTAAACTTTGGGAATTCGCGTTTACACGTATCCCGGGAAAAGATAAACGCGGCGCGGGGAAGATAAAGGGGCAGTGGAGATGGAAATTTTCACGATATCTTTCTTTTTATTTATATTTATATTATGTATATATGTATGTTTCGATATTTTCGGATTAATCGAGCACGCAAACTTCTCTCGATTTCGAGGTTCGCCTTTCGTTCGATTTTCAGCATGGCTCATCGCCATTCAAGGGAAGAAAGTTCGCCTCGCCAAGACTTACGATTTAGTTGCTTATCTCGAGCTCACGGCCCATCGAATCTCGCTTCCAGAAATCCTTTCTCGTTTCACCCCTTTCTTCGTTTGTTCTTCGCGAATCAATTTGGATATAAATGAAAACTAAGAGAAACTTTTCGAAAGAGGGGAAAGGGGGATCTTAGAGCCTTCTGATTAAAACTAGAGCCAAAAGTGATCTCTCTCTCTCTCTCTCTCTCTGGCTTTAATTAAAAATTTTAACCGATCCGTTTTTCGAGTATACGCGTCGAAATATCCTCGATCCATTCGCTGCCTATTCGCTGCCTATTCGTTGGATGCGCCTTCACGGCAGGAAATTGCGATTTCATCATGCTGCGCTGTTCCAGAGTTTATCCTGGAACCGTCTCACCTCGCCTCTAGATATATACGCTATTCCATATACCCTGTCAGCAACGATGAACGCATCGAACTTATCTTCGTGAACGAAAATGGAACGAAAGGAATCCTGAGAATTTTATCGTTACGTACACCCCGAGTCCAATTCCAATTTTTCCACCATCCTCGTGGTACGTTGAATTACGGCCGTAAATTATGATTTCGAGGAAGCAGGAACCGATACGTGGTATCAATCTTTCCCCGAGTTATTATACTCGGTTAGGAGATTTCTATCGCGTGTTTCCACGAAAATATTGAATTAATCGCAAATGATTTCGTTTCCATTCGTTATTAATTATTACGCGTCGAATTCAAGGGGGGAAGAAAGTTAACCTTTCGATTCGAAAGGGAATCGATACGACGGGGGAATTGGAAGTTTTGGCAGGGAAAGTTTTGGCGGAGAGAAATCTGGAGAGTTGGGAGTAAGTTGGGAAAAGAAAAGGTGGAAAAATGGTAGTAAAGATCGCGCGGGATCGATGTCGGGGGAAAGGATCGAGGGGATCGGGCGGGGGACAATGGCGTTGGGGAAACAATAGGACGCTTTCGGTAAGCTCCTCTTCTCCCCCCCTACGACGTGTCGCCCACGAGCCCCACTCACCGTAGCCAGTTTAACGCGCGGTTAATCGCGTGCAATTAACTCGTTACTTGACCTTTTAATCAAATTTTAGCACCCGTGACCCGCTCGATTTTCCAATTTACTCGTCCCTATTATCTCCCCGCCGTGAGACTTCACAAAATACCATCCCTTCTCTCCAACTCGCTCCTTTTCGTCCCGCTAATTTTCAAATATTCTTTTCGCTGCTCTCGATTCCCTTGCAAAATATAATAATTTTTTATCGTAAACAAGAATATTTACATTTTTATAGATACAATTAATGTATAGATTTGATAGCCTCGAATATTTTGCAAAAGTTAGTCAAAGTTACTTTTAAAAATTTTCCAGAGAGAATTTTTGAAACAACGTCAATTTTTAACATGTATTTTAACAACCTTGTATCTATCATTTCGAATCTAATTTCCTTTTACTCTTTTTTTTTCTTTTTCTTTTCATTTCATCTCACAATTGCACAAATATCTAATCCGTGGAATTTTTCCACGTAATATCATATCGACTGTGAGATTCCAATTACATTTTTTTCGGCAACCCTGTCCCGCTCAACATAACCAAAGCTTATATCCGGTATATTGAAATTCGTGAACGGAATAATATAATTCGAGTGTTCCGCTTTTCGCGTATTACGAAAATTCGAAGCATCGTTGCACAATTCGTGGCGAACAACCATGACGATCTTTCTCCAATCAGTTGAACTGATCGAGACTTTTAATTTAAGAAAACGAGTGAAACTCGAGGGGAGAAAGGAGATTCCAGTAGAAAGGAATCAAAGTCTCGAAGAAAGGGTCGAAAGGACGCGGGGAAACAAGATCGTGGATCCGATGTTGCGTGATGGATACGGACAGGGTAACTTGCGCGTGTATCCTCGAGAGAAACTTCTCTCGAGTGCGAAGATTTAACAAGTTGGCGGAAGTAGCTTCGAAAATACGCGTACTCTTCTCGCGCGAGTGAATCGTTACAGGCAGATTTAATTTATGACTGCCAACTTTTCTCGTGCCTTTGCCTCGGTGTCGCCGGCTTCGAGAGTGGGAGAAGGAAGAGGGGAAAAAGGAGAGAGAGAGAGAAAGAAGAGGGAGCGAACGTCGAATAAAAGTAATTACGGGACATTCTTTCCTTTCGAGGCGAGGGTTTTCATTAGTTTCAAAGCGATCCCTTTCTCCACTGGATCTAGAAATCGGTCGAATTTTCTTCCAGCTTCAATTTTCACGCTTGAATTTCTCACTCTCTTTCCGTCTTTCTTTGATATTCCTTTCTAACCTTTTAATTGCCTCGATTGGAAAGGATAGGAAGGAAAACAAGCGTTTTTTTTTAATAAATTTTAGAATTTTTTGGAACCGAGTTTTTGACTTGTTAAAAAGTAGAACGGTGTTGATTCTTTCGTGTCATTCGTACAAATCTCTATCGATTTCTCTTTCGCATTGCGTGCATTTGTACGGGAGAATCGTTGCCTCGAGCCCAGGACGAGTAGTCTGATTATTCCAGGCTGCGAGAAGAAGTGGAAGAAGGGACAAATTTCGAATTTGATACTAAACGATAAACCGAGAAAGAAAAAAATCTTTTGCTAGCGCGTGGAAAAACTCTCTGCAACGACTCCGTTACCGCCTCCTCCTCGACTTACGATCGACGATCCTCTCTCTCTCTCCCTGGACGGATCCCTCGATCCTCGAAAGCGTGTCCGACGAGGATAAACGGGAACAAAATGAACGTCACTCGCGATGTTCACTGCTCTCTCGCACAACTTTATTACTTATCGTGGTACTCTGCAACTGTCACGATCAATTATGGGCGGCCAGCTGGGCCGTGTGTCACGATCACGACTCGTTGTTCAATTCTTCTCACACGACACCGCACACGTCGCTGCCGATAATATTTCGATCGATCGCTAATGCGATTTCCCGTCCGCGCGCATCCTCGCTCGATCGTGTACGATCACTCACTACGATTAATCCAACATCGATATATTTATATTCCCTCCTTCCCCGTGCCTCGACTCTGCTCGATGGAAATTATTTCCGTGAAATAAGGTAAGGATTGATAAGATTCGTTTCAGATATTATTTTCAATGTTTACTTTCGACTCGTCGTCACCTCTTCGTCCTCTTCATCCTCGGATATTACGGGGTGCTCTCGTTTCCCGAAGCGAGAAGAGGAGACGAGCGGCGTGGACGCGTTACGCTCTTTCCAATTAGTTTAACATCACTCGAGCGCGCACCACTCGCCCCTCTTGCCCAATTATTCCCCTATATAACCACGTTGACAAGGAAATAATCACTCTCGACGCGATCTCGAAATACTCGATTCTCGGGGAAAGAAATTCTTCGTCGATCGTTTCACGTTTTCACGCGTACTTTTCTCAATGCAATCGTTGCACTCCAAAATTATATCAACCGTCTCGGGTAAACTTTATAAAACGAACCTCTTTTCAAACTCTTGGACGTTCGAAGGAAATCGAGCAAAGTCGAGGTCCGGTATGCGCGATTTCTGTCGCGATCGTCGTTCAAAGAGGAAGGATCAAACTTTCACCATGCGAATAATAAAATACCCGTAAAATTATCCTCTCCTTTTTTTCTTAACTCTTTGGAAAAGAGGAGGAAGAAGAGAGATAGAGAGAGAGAAAAGAAATTGAAGAAACCGTTCGCACTTGGTTCGAGGGGTGATCGTGGCTCGATCGAGGAAGAAGATCGACGATTGAGTCGCGGTCGAGGCGCGGATCGATCGGCGGATCGCGATCCAAGAAGGGGTCGTCGCGCGACGCTCGCACGGGGTTGTACGTGGTCGGTTGAGCGTCGTGGAGCGCACTGAGAGTCTAACAGCCCCACCCGCTACGAGGAAACTCGACGCCGGGCGTCGCGTAGATTCATCCCCATCGGTTGCCCGGAGCAACGCCGGCGTACGAGGGAAGCGTCGCGACGCAAGCGTCCCAGACAACCCCGAGAGGACCCAGACGACGCGCCGCAACCGGTGCGTACACCCAACTACACGCCGATCCTTGCTTCTCCTCTCCTTTTCCCTTTTCTTTTCCTTCTTCTTTTTCTTTCCCTTCGCCGCGTTTCATTTCTTTGTATTCCTTTAACAACTCGTCATCTTTGATTCCTCCCTCGCGAGCGAAGAATTGCTTTTATCGAAATTATAACCTTCTCTTCTTATTTCTCGAATTCAATGGGATCGATAATTCAATACAATAGTTTCGAGTATGATGGAACGATATATAAAGAAAGCAAGAATTTCTCTCGAATCTTGCTTTCCTCACTCGAAACTGCAGACCCGCGTGTAAAGCATGAAACTGTTTCTCTCGCGTTTGTTCGCGATTCGATCGAAACCCGGATCCTATCGCTTCGAATCGGATGCGCGATTTCCCGGCAATGGCTCGACGCCTGTATCCGGATCGCGCCATCTGCCGTGAGATGAATCGTCGATTTCGCATCACTGGTCGAGCTTCTTCTTTTTTAACGACCTCCCCTCTCTCTCACCGCTTCCTTCGAAACTATTCGACGAAAGAGAGAGAGAAAAATAGAGAAAAATTCCGCGCGTAAAACAGGCTTAAAACAGTTCCACGACGAAAGATATTTAAAATTTGTCGAAACTTGTACAACGAATCGAAACAATTCGGGTTTATCGGCCGGTGTACAGGAAGCAAGGCTCTTGGCTTCGACTTGGCCAAGACTTGGCGGAGGGAGGACAAACGAGATCGGTGTCAGACGCGACGATATTAATGGAGTATACTCGAGTGCACTCGCCGCGCGCATGAGGTACGGTCTCTGCTCCGGGCAGAAACGTTGGTGGGAAAGCGGGCGAGCCGACGCTCGCGTGTTTTGATGCACGGCCGGCCGCAATTCAATTATCGATCTCCGACTTTGCTCCGTTCGAAATCGAATTCGCCTCTGTTCTCGCCACTTCTCCGCTTCGGCTTCGAGGCGGAGTCGTCGTCCTCGCATCGATCATCGCGTCATCCACGTTGGTGATCGAGGCTGTCCCTAATTGACCGGGTCCAGGAACAGAGTGTCGATCCTCCCTTCCTCGATGGCCTCGAGCAGGGAGGGGACAGGAAGAAGAGGGATCTCGTTACGCAACGAAGGAAGATTGTATCTCCTCTCGTCTTTGCGTTTCTCGTTTAGTTTAGAGAGGGGGGGTAAGTCGTCGAGGGTGTCCCTTTACAGGGGACGTAATTCGAGGCGACGAATTCGAATTCGAACGAAGGAAGGACGTTTATTCGAGGGTGTTGAACGAACGGTGTTAACCGATGATGAACCGGGAAAGAGTTTGCGAATACACGAAACGTTTCTTCCGTTAGGAGGTCTGGCTCCTCTCCCTCGGTGGAGGAACGCCTCTTCCTTTCCGCGATTCACCCTAATTAAACGTATTCTCTCAGGCGGGCGGTGAAGGAATTATGGAAAATACCCGCTTCCATTGTTCTTTATTGCCGTTTCCAAACAGCGCGCCTTAAATTTCACGGGGAAGGGAGAGACGCAAACTGGCGTAAATATACCGGCGGGGGAAGTTTTATGGCTGGAAGCGGCGCGTGTTAACGATGACTAAAGGGGTGAGAAGGAGCGGCGCTCCTCCTTTGAGAGAAACTTGGCCATTAATCGAACGCGGTTAATAAACGGATCGGAAGATGAAGGGATGAAAGGCGAGAATTCAGTTCCCTTGAATTTTTCCTGTTTATTCTCATTTGCCGATTCGTTGGCGCGCACAGTTCAAAGGGAATTTTGATTAAACGTATTCCTTCTTTTTCGCGGGCGATTATTTTTGAAATGAAGTTAATCGAGAATTCCTAAAATTATCATCGAATTGTTTTTTTACCGCAACGGGGAATGTTATGTATTTTAAAATAAATTGTTGTTCAGGCAGCTCGAGCGCCAGACGGATCGAACGTCAAGGATCAACGCGATAACATGTCGAAATAAACATTACTCACTCGTTGGCGAGCCAGTGAAAGTTGAATTTACATAGTGCTCAAGAAGACAAATGACAGTGATTATACGGTAATCGGCGTAATCGATCTCGGTTGTACTCTCGACTCGCGCTTGATACTTGATATTGCGCGCGAAACGATCCAACTTTTCTCGCGATAAACGGCGAATTCGTCTCGGTGAGAAGCGCCGTAACGAATCTCGCTCGTCGATCGAAACGCGCTTTTTGTCTCTACGACGAGAAAAAAGAACAAAAAGGAGGGCAAATAATTTTTACGTGGAAGAGGGGAAAGGGGGGAGGAGGGATAATCCACGTAGGAATGAAACGGTTGAACGCGCTCGAGAAAGAAAGAGAAGAGGAATCTCTTATTGCCTCTCGTTCGAGTGTTTTTAACATGCGTCGCGTCGCCGCTTGCTTCGAGCGCTTCCACGAAGATAAATACCCGGCTCCGTGACTCCGTTTCGTAAATAAACTTTGTCCGCTTCGTGCGTATTATAATTACGTAGAAACGTATAAGATAAACGATCGCCGCGTCCTATAGCCATTTCCCTATTTTATAACCTATACAGGCAATCTCTTTCAGAACAGGTAATCTCTTTTATCCACTCGTTGAACGGATTTCAAATATTTATAACAAATAAAAAAGAAATTCACTTCCCCCATTTGCATGAAATACCACGTTGCCGCTCCTTTCTAATCAGGAATTGAAAAGAACGGCAAGATCCTTCCGATCGATAAACGTGTATCGTATCTCTGTATATAATCGCACGCGTAACGCGAGGTAGTTCGTGAGGGGCAATTTTCAATTTCACGAGGCTCGTCCTCCTCCTCCTCCTCCTCCTCCTCCTCCTCCCTTCGAAATTGGCGGCCTTTCCTCGTCGATGCACCCCGTCACCGTAGCAAGATAACTTTTAGACCGGGTTCGCTAAACAACCTTCGCTCCATCCCTCCCTTATCTCGCGGGGCGCACCCTATGAATACAAAACGGTCTAAAAAACAGTTTGCTGTTGGAGGAGGATCCACGGAGGCGAGACGGCTGCCTCTCCTCTCCTCTCCTCCTATCCATTCATGTAGGAAGGACACCAGAGGAAGGTGCGCGAAAAGAAAAAGGGGGATGGAAA
Source organism: Apis laboriosa (assembly GCF_014066325.1). Taxonomy (NCBI): domain Eukaryota; kingdom Metazoa; phylum Arthropoda; class Insecta; order Hymenoptera; family Apidae; genus Apis; species Apis laboriosa. The sequence continues at coordinate 4,561,696 of NW_025222928.1, read as the reverse complement.
AATGGAAGAGGATGGAAGAAGGGGGTACATACACCGAGGGCGTGAATTATACGGGCGCAGGATGTAACGTTTACCCGTGCATGCCTACGTAAATACATCGTACAATTACCCAGGCCACATGCACCTGCTCTTTATTTACCTGCGGCTACACATCGTTTCTTGCCGCCGTGACATCCGATCGCGATCATCTCCGGCATCCGGCTCGAGTACACCGAGATTCGCCCCTCCCTCTTTTCATTTCCTATCTCAATCGAGCTGTCACGCGATCGAACAGAAATTGGTTTTTATTCCACGAAGAGGTCGCGTAACATTGTCAACTAATAATTTCCGTTCCCCTTCCTATACGTATAGCGCGATGATATACATCGTTGTCCGCGAAAAATATCATTGTTTCCCTCTCGAAGACGATTTTACATAATTTTTCGATATTTCGGTGATAATAATGGATGAAAAATAATGGAGGGTGATAAAAAAGAAAGAAGAGGGGAAAATTAGTCTGGTTTGAGAGAGAAAGTTATTATATTCTAATTATCGGATGTAAATGGTTATCCCACGGGTTGCATCCGATTTTTGCTTATTATACGAAGGGATTCGTTTCTTGTTGCGTTAACGGTTAAAAGGAATGCTTCGTTATAAATGCAACGTAGTTGCAAACGAGAAACGTTTGGACGTGTTTGGATACAATTTTAATCGAATCCTTTCGCTCAACTTGGCGTAATTTTTGTTTTCCATTGGTTTACGATCTGGTGAGTGGGCCGTCGGTCGCAGGAAATTAAACCGGTGACGTTTCGATCGGTCTTTCCTCTGAACCTCGAACAAGTCGCGATTTTCCGACCAACGAACCCTTTCTTTCTGCGATTCGCATTCCTCGATCGCCAATTTCCTTATAACTTGACAACTTAACGGTTGTCTCTCGAGGAGCCAGATTGTGTTCTTACCTCTAACTAGGTTAAACTCTCCTCCCCATGCTCGAAAGTTCATCCTATTCGTTAAGCGGAGTGCGATTCGAAATTTGTTTCGTAATTTGCCCTTTGATTTATTCGAATCGTATTGGTTTACGCGACGCCCCTTCTTCGTTCAAAACCATCTTCAAGTTTCGTCTTTCCATAGCTTTTCTAGATCTAGACCTCTACTATTACTCTACTTTGCCTTAAAAAATGAAGTTCTGCTGTGAAATATTGAATATATAAATTCTCTAAAAAATGAGGAAATATGATAACGGGTATTTTTTTATAACGTAATACAAGGGATATTTCTTTAACTTAGGATACGGTGAAAGTCGTAAAAGGAAAGGGACACGAAGGAACGGTCGCAAGATTTTACACAAGTGACGACTCACTCGGCTGGATCCTTTGTTGACGAAACTGCGGTGAATGAAAGGTAATGGATCCTCGTAAAAGGTTACATCCTCGAAAGTGGTACGAGTAAAAAGTTTTTGCAGAGAGTCGAATCCAACGGAAACACAACGTTTTTTCGTTGCACAACGTACGCGCGGTACACGCACGAGAAGCAAGAAAAACTCGATGACGAAGATGGATGCGTTTGGAACTAAACTGTACAAGTACCGTTGCCCGATAGAAGTTGGCCGATCGATTTTCGATTATCCTCGCCACGTACGTGGAACAAGAGACAGGAAATTTTGAAACAGAGCCACTGCATTAAAGCAGTGCTTGCTCCATTCAGATTAATAAAACGGTAAAAGTGTTTTTCAAAAATGTTGAAATGTTGAACGTGCTTTATATTTAATATATTGCTCGTTTTAATCCAACAAATTTGTAAGATCGTTAATGGCATTTATCGCCATTCATCTATCTTAAAACTCGATCAAATCGATAAAATTTTTGAATTTTTATACGTTCGGAGATGAGTGACGTTTGGTTCAACGATCGTTGGAATCTTGCCCTTTAAAACGTTTTTTGATTTATCTCGATACGACTTCCTGTTCCCGAGATATCATCGTGATGACGATTCCCAGAAGAAGATAGTGCAGTATTTTCAAGAAAAAAGAATAGGTCAACGAGCCCGTTCGTAATCCAGTTTTAAATACAATCCTTACATCTTGATTGAGATAAAAATGGATTTCAATTTTTCATTTTTCCATATTTTTTTATACGAAGAATCGAGAATTCGTGAACCTTTCAGAAATGCAACGATCTTATTTTCATTGTGAAAATGACATAAAATATACAAAAGTACGATATTACAACAAAGCAAAAATCCACAATAATAATTCTACGAAAACTTTTTAAACTCAATTACCCAATAGTATTCTGGCATACACAGATAAATAGAAACAATTACCTTTACAACAGATCGATGCACACACGCGGTTGCTTCCTGTCGGAGGAATTTGATTCTCGTTCGAGCGGCTAACACTCGGCTTATTGTTTCCAATTCCAGGATCGCTCGACTTCCTGCTACCAGTCTACAGTTTCACGAAGCGTCGCGAAACCCACGCACGTGGGTCGGACACTGCATTCCCGAGCACTATGGGGATCGATAAATTTTCCAGTGGCGCTAGAGTCAAAGTCTACTCGTGCCTTGGCTCGTGTTTGTAAACGTTGCAACGTTGTTACAAAGAGAAAATTCGAGAGATGTAGAAAATTTCCTTTCCCCCTCCCCTCCACGCGTTGACATTCTTCGTAGTTAACATTTTCCTTTCCTTCCACATTCGCGTGTGCTTTCCCTCTCCTAAAGGAGAAATACGCCAAGATTTTTCGAGTATAAATCCGTGACGCGATGGTGGATGATCGTGGAAAAAAAGAAAGGGGGGAGTACACAAAAGAGGGGGTCGAGATTTCGCACAGTGACTCGATAAGCGAAACGTTCGCATAGAATTTTGCAGCGTTGCAAAACTACGTTCAATGGGACGAGAAACCGCATAAAGGGAAGGGTTCAATGTTTAATGGAAGGAACGGGGCGGAGGAATGCCCTTCGAAAATAGTAACAGCGAGGAACAAATGGCGATCTCGAATGGAACGGACACCTACAAAGGAGTTGCGATTTAGTCGAAAGCGCGCGGTGACAAATTTTGCGGAAAGCTTATTTTTCCCTTCTCTTCACCATGTACAATACAGTACCGGTTGAAAGCTGAGCGCAGCATTTATCGTTATCGAATTAAATTCCGATACTAATATGAATTTTCACGATACTAATATGAATTTTCACGATACTCGGCTAAAATAAAATATTAGACCGCGTTGCGAATAATTTTTCGAAGTGGCAAACCCGTGCAATTTTACAATTAGATGGAATCGTTAAATTGGATACGTTAAAAGTGTGAAGATCCGATATCGGTCTTCTCCGTTCGTTACAAATTTTTTAAATTTGCCACGAAAATATTTTTACAAGGAAAAAATAATATTATTAAACCCGTTTGGGAAAGAAAGAATAAATTATAGATTAAAAATGAGCACAACCAACATTCTCTTGTTAAAGGATAGGCTTTTAAAAACGACCGTGCCAGTTACGAGAATGTACATATAATGAAATATACGAGGGGAGGGCTTTTTGAATCTTGTCTTTGAGGGAATTTATTTCCATATGTTGGCCATTTTCCACGAAGAATCGCCGGTGTCAGAGCTGCGGAGCTTTCACGATCGTGGCGGAAAAAGTGTGTGGCAATCCCGGATTACATTTGGCCGAGTAAAATTATTATACTATATACCTACGCTTCCGCTATAAACAATAATATGAAAGGTCGGCTCTTTAATTAAGAGAAATACATTTCGTCCGCGTAATTGTTCCTACGAATCCTACGAACCGTTTCGAAATAATAAACGTTATCCCAAATTCGTATATAATTATAATATAATTATAACGACGTTTAATATGTAGCTAATTAATGATACATGGTACGAGATACATTATGCCCATAATTATCAATATTTCTATTCACGATTCCCGAGCAAGCATCACGTGATAAATTCTCCTTCCTGAAATTGACGATTTCGCGTGTAAAAAAAAAAAAAATGTGATTTCAAGGATAGAACAATCCTCGAATTCGCATAGAAATGAGAATCAAGAGCTTGTTGCGCTTGTATTATCCCTCTCTCGTAAAAAGAGGAAGGGAGAGGGAGAGGGAAACGACGGTGCGTAAATAGGGAAGCGAATGGTCGGCTCGTAAAAAAGAAGAAGTAAATAAATCTGCCTGAATGAAAACTGTCTCGCCGTATTCCATCCTCGGCATTCCACACGGCATCTTTCCAACAACACTTTCCATTCCCCTCGAGCATCGTCTCCTTCGCGAATCATTCCCCTCCCTGGTTCCCCCGAATCGGTGAAAACACACGCGCCCCATCTTTCTTCTTTTCTTTTCCTCTCTCTCTCTCTCTCTCTTTCTCTCCCTCTCTCCTCGATTAACAAAATCGAGCGTCATCACGATCCTCGACGAGCAGGATAAAAGATAGAGGCTACATCGTAGGGAGCGCGATAAAGAAATCAATCTCGACCCAATCTCGCCAACACCAACCGCCAACCGAGTTTATTAGAGAACCGAGAGTCGAGTAAAATTGTGCGTTCTAATGGTCGTCGTGGCAACGCGGGGGGAAGGACGGAGCAAGGAGGGAGGGGAGGGCGGTATTATTATCGTCATCGATTCGACCCGATCTGATGGTGGCTAGAGCGTCTAGACGCCATCTCCTCTCGTGTCCTCTCCCCCTTCCCCCCCCCAAGGGACAAGCTGCTCAATATTTATCCCCCGGCCTCGTCGATACATCCTCGTCGAGATCATCGATATAATTCTCTTCGAAAGATCGACGCGTCCTCGAAAAGAAACTCGAGAACGCGTTCTCGTCCGTGACTTTGGACGTGCGTCGATGTCGATGATCGCGTGTGTGTGTGTGTGTGTGTGTGTATATGTTTCCACGCGTTAGGCAAACGTTTGCCGAACCGGTGTCGATGATCAAATTGGCGATTAATAGAGGGAGAGAGGGGGGGTAATGTCTCTGTTTGGCGGCAGGTAACGAAACACGACACGCGTCGTGGGAAATAGTACGGAAATTGTAAATGTTTGCTTAATAACGGAATCGAGGCACGGAGGAGGATCGACGAATAGGGGGATGTTCCGTCGTCCCGTTATTCGATGCGGGTGCAAATATTTGTTCGTACGTTGCATTTTTTTTTTTTCGTTTTTCCTTCCTTTTTTTTCTTTTTTTTTGGCGTTTGTAACATCGGCGGCCACCGCGGAAGCGCCAATGCAAATTTCCATCCGTTCATTCCGGTAACCCATAATCCGTTGAAAAGGGAGGGAGGGGGAACGGTTACGAGTTGATTGGATCGAGACGAAAGCATCGATAATTCGCGATTATCCCCGCATGCGGAAAATTTTCACAAAGAATCGGGGCGCAATTGGGAATTTCAACTGGATGAAAATCCATGTTTTTCGAGGGTTCGTTTTAATATTAATCGGGGATGAAGTTTGTTAAAAGGAAAAAAATAGAAAAAAAAAAAAATAAATAAAAAAAATCGATCGAAATGTTTTCGGTAAGGGTAGTTCTGCCGATATTTTTTCAAAACAGAACGGCGGTTTTGTCCAAATTTTTTTTTTTTTTTTTTTACATTTTACAATTTGTCGAAGAGATTTCAATAATCTGTACTATTTTTATTATTATATCGCCCGTTTCAGATTCGCAATTATTATCCGAAAATAACAATTTTAGGGGAAACGAATCCGAATATTTCCAATCCCTGTGAAGAAAGCATAAAAATATTATACGTTGAAATTTCAAAAAGTCGGAATTTCACGTCGCAATGCATTTCTAAAGCATACATCCTGGCTACGCTAACGATCTTGATGTCTTAACTCGAGATTATTATCGTACACGAGATACGATAGAAGAGCTCGGTCGTATTTCCAGATCGTACGTTTCGATTGTACATCTCGTTACATCGAAATATATAAACGCAAGCCTCGTTGCATAGCGTCGAAAAAGAAAAGAAAAAAAAAAAAAAAAAAAAAANAAAAAAAAAAAAAAAAAAAAAAATACTTTCTTCCTTTATCAAGGAACGACGAGTTCATTTCTCTTTCTCAAATTTCAAAATATAAATTTCGCGACAGGGTGTGCAACAACTTTTCAGCTAGAGGAGTTTTCCAGGAGGGATGGAAGAGATGGAGGGGGTGGTGCAACAAGGGGGACGTAACGATGGAATCGCGCCACGTGCCAGGAAATAATTCAACCACTTTCGGGCCGACAACCGGCGATCGTACAAATCCGCATACGTCATTTCGACGCTTTCGCGATGGCAGTTTGCAATGATCCAGTCTACGCGTCGGCTTGCACATCGCCTCGCGGATGATATACGACATAACGTCGCGAGCTAGGTATGCATAATGCCGCCGCTGTTGGTGCTCGAAACCCCCGTGGGCATGGTAGCTTCGCTCCTGTCAATGCCGCGGCCACGAAAATACACCGCGCATGAAATTAACGCGCGCGTTCGAGTATGCGTCTCTAACAGCTTGTGCAACTCTGAATTGACTATGGAGAATTGCTTATTAGGTTATTAAAGTATTTAAAAAAGAACAACAAAAAAAAAAGAGTTTCCATTTCCATTGAATTCTTACACATAAATATTGAACTAAGTAAAAATATTTGTTCCGGGAAATTTACGTATTTACATATTTTTACATATTCCATTACGTCCGTATTTCCTTTCCTTTCCTTTCTTTTCCGGGACAAAAGAGAAGCATAGGAGTGAACATACTTTTTTTTTTTTTTTCATCTTCGACCCGTCTTCTCGAGAACGAGTTGATTATGAAAATCTCCATAATTTCTTGTTGTTTGCGCAAACATTAAACTCCCCTGTTTACACTGTTTAACTCAACCCCGTTTAAAAACACGCGGTATGGGACGCTAATTATTTCGTTGGAGGCAACGACATACGTGTCGCGCCGTATCCGCCAGCTTTTTGCGATCGACCAGGCGCCGGAACAGGGGAACGTTAGGGAATAACTTCCGACCTTCGTTGCACGTGACGCGGCCGTATTATCGCCGGCGCATAACTCTGCATCTCGGCGCGGCCGAGGGGGGAAAGTTTTAGTCCAGAAATTCCGGGATACACGCGGCTACTAGATAAGCGTGATAATTCACCGTCGTCGGCAAGGAATCCTATTTTTCCTTTTCTATTTTTTCCTCTCTTTTTTTTCCCTCTCTTTCTCTCCTTCTCCCTCCCCTTTGCCCCCTCCCCCTGGCCGCCACTGGATTCGCCACGCCTGACGAAACCAGAAATTGCACGTAAACCGTGAATATTGCACCGCCGCCAGACAAATATATAACCACCCTCCCGTCACGATTTTTCCCCTCGTTATTTGACCGGTGGTGGAAAACGCCGGCCTGGATACCACCCCGCTGGAATGATTTAAATTGCATAAATGAAGCGGAACCGGCCGGATCCAGAATCATCCGATTAAAAGAGACGATAAATGATAGATTTCGTTTTAAATTTTCTGAAACAGTTTCACGCTTTTGTGCGAAATTAAAAAAAAATCGTGAGAGCGAAGATAAAAAGAGGGGAGAAAAAAAGTGTTGAAAGAATCTCTAAGATTTTGACGGGTGAATCGATCGAAAAAGATTCGATCGAATAATTATTATTTCTTTGAAGGAAGGGGAAAGGAGATCCATTGTTTTTTTTTTCTCTCTCTCTCTCTCTTTTTTCGTAATATTCTCTCTTCCTCCTCTCGCATTCCGCTTTATTCTCGAAAGCAGTTTTTCCGCGCGCGCTCTTAAAAGCGAAACAATTTTACGTAACAATTTCGAAACGTTTTCAACGTGACCTGGTTCCACGGCCACGGCGAAATGAAACGTAAACTCGGCTCCAATTCGCCATCCTCTTCCGGCATCACTCCATCCCAACCCCCCGATCATCGTTATTTAATGAAAATATCGAAACGAGGCATATCGCGAAAACGATTCGATAAACAGTTACTATCATCTGATTTTCCTCGTTGCTCATCTATATTAATATTATCGTGGAAATGCATGTCACTGATGAACTTCCGTTTTGTCCACGTTAATCCCTGTTAATATCACGGATGACGGAATAATCGAATAATTATCGTTGATACATCGTTCGAAACAACTATTTGCATTCCCGTTCCACGCTGCGCCAAGGGAAAGAAAAAAAAATAGAGCTGTTTCGCGCGATAAAATTTGCATGCAATTAAATTTACAATCTACCTCGACACTTCGCGTTAATATTCATTCTTGGTAAAGAACGAATTCGAAACTTATTTTTATTCTTTATAGAGAAACATAACATTGAACCGTTCGAACAGAAAAATTTTCTGAACCGAAAAATGCACACGTTTTAAATCGATCCTAGAAATAAATAATTCTAGAAATAAATAATTGAAAACAATTGCATGCCATTGTTACTCAACAAACGTTATTTTCCTTGCAAGAAATCGCAATTGGATGGAATTTCTGCGTTCCCTTAACTTCGCGTCGCGTTGTTGATGGAGGAACGATTAACTCGAAACTCGATTAACCGAGATCGAGATCGACGAATGTCGTCGGGGAGGAAGAAGTCGTAAACCTTGGGATCGTCTGCTTATCGACAGTTCGAATCAATCGTGCGATCATCGACGAGAGGATCCCCTCTCCGAGCTTCGCGCAACGATAATCCTCTTACAAATCCATAAGCGAGCCGTCTTACAAAGGAAAGGCCCCTTCCGTGAATGGTCCAATAATTCGAAGAAGCCACTTTCGAGACGCCGATGTCGCATCATCGCAGCCACTTCTGATCGCGTTAAACGACACAGAAATTTCTCCCCCTCTCGTCGTCCCCCTCCAATATATATCCTCCATCAAGATTACTACCTACTAACTTTCACGGGGGACGAAAGCGCGCATGAAAAGGATCACCTTGTTCGCCTTCGACATCGATGCACCCCCTCCTCCTCACCCTTTCTGACAACTGATTGATAGCGTATCGAAATAATCTTTGCCAGGAAATTACCTTCCGAGACGACGAATAAATCGAATGCCGAGACCCTGTTGACATTTATTAGCATATCGCGCCGGATACGTTTTAGGTGGAGAGGAGGAGGGGGAAATTTCAATCCATCAGAAATTTTCTGCCGAGTTATCTCCCCTCCAAGCTCCTCTCCCAAGATGGCTACATACATACTGTTTCGCGCGTATCCCTCTCTCGTTATTTTTATCCTATCTTATTTTTTTTTGTTTCACGGATTAAATATCCATCGCGAAAGGAAACTCGTAAAGAAGAAGCCCCCCCCCTTTCCCCTTTCTAGCCGAGGTAATTCCGCCCGATACGGATGCTAATAAAATACTACGCTTTCGATTGTGACCGGTTCGAACGAGACTCGTGTTTGCGGCTTGCTTAATTACAGAAACTAATTAATTTTACTGCTGCTGTCGCTCCACGCGGGGAGAAGTATAAACCTCTCGCGGGGCGGATATTAAAGCGTTGGATCTAATCGGGAAGGAAGGGAGGGGGAGACAAAGATCGAAGAATAGAATTCGTTCGTTCGCCTCGAACGATTCGATTAAGAAAATTCGCGACGTACTTTGGATTTGGTGTACGCCAATATCGCGGTGTCTTGAATTAAGAGAAAGAGAGAGGGAGTGGAGTCAGTGGATGCGAACTCGAAACGGAAGCCGGAAAGTCGACCGGTGTTGTTGCTAATAGAAAGAGAGAGAGAGAGAGAGTCCAAGACGAGAGGAAGACGAAGGGAGGAGGAGCACGAGCCACGAGAGCTAATTAAGTCTGGTCGAAACCACTGCCGCGGAAGCTTTATTAAGCCGCCGCCGGATGCTTGCACGTAAATTCCACGGAGCGAGTACAATTCCAATTTCCAATTTGAATTGGTTCACGATGCCGCGTCTCTCGCGGATCAACGATGCAACTGGTGTAAAACCTTTGTAAAACCGCGCTTCTCCATTCTTCCTTTTTTGTGGATCACCGTTCGTTTCTCTTCGTTTCACCTTTCATTTCTCGTGAAGAAATTTCGTTTCGATCTTTTATTCGATCGATCGATCGAATTGATTGGAATACGCGTTGGAATTTTTCGTTTATTATTTATAAGCGATGAACGATTTTAATTTATCGGATTTTTCCTTTTTTTTTTTTTTTTTTTGAAAATATTTTGTACCGTAAATCGCGAAGTAATATTTTTGCATCGCGCGACGCGGATAGTTAAGAAATTTTTAATTGACTGGCTGCGCCGCGCTCGAATACGCATCGTTTTATTTATTCGTAGGATAGAGACGTAGGGAGGTTTAATTTGCCAGGTTTTTGAAAATTTTATATCGTAAACATTTCGAATCGTGCTAACCATCGCGGAGTGATAATTTTGCAACGGAGAAGGGGGCGGAAAGTTAAGAAATTTTTAATTGATCGCTGGAAATTTGAACCGCGTTCCAAATACGTACAATTTTATTCGTATTATGTATTTGATTTTACAATTTAACAGGTTTTTATGTATCCTTTAACTATGCATTCGTAATGCTCTTCGAAATCGTAATCCTATGTTGATAACCGTGTTTCGTTAGAAATATTTCATCGCGTATTGACGATGATTCAAGAATAATTAAGTGATCAATGTAAAATTTATTTAGTGATATATACCTCAACTTCCCGGAATTGAAATTCTATCTTTTTATTCGTTGGACGATTTTCAACGATAATTTGAATTTCTTTTCTTTCGTTTCGAGATTGTCGACAGATCAGGTGGGGAAAATTGTCAGAAAAGTGAGATTTATGACAGCATTAGGACATCACGCAATCCCTTTCCCGCCAATTCCATAACTATCCGTCAAATAGATTAGGATGAATGACCAGTAATCCCTATATCGATATCGAACCTGATCGCAAACGAAGATTCGTTAAAATTGCCTAGGAACGAGACAAAAGAAAAGAAAAATTGTTTCCATACATTAAGATGGAAATTTCGAGGAATTGGAATTTCTTAGAAGAGCGCAACATAGGAGAGATGCATCTCTCGATTCGATGCAAGTTTGTCCAGCGAAGACTTTGATATCTTCCCGTCTCGGTCCAGATATTTTTATAATACAATAATACAAACTATTGCTCTCCACAGAGACAAGTATCATCAAGTATCGAATCGGGACGGAATATTGTATATCGAATCTCACCGATATTGCTACTATTGAACATTGTTGTCTCTACCCAAATTGAAAATTTCCATGTAATTTCCTCGAAAATAGCTTGTTGCAAATCGATTTAATTTTCCTAATTAAAAATATGATTTTATATTTTAAATCTTACACTCACTTTAAATATAAATAAACGAACAAACAGGAGGATAAAAGTATTATACAAATTTATACGACGATCATTTTAGAAAACGATTTACAATCTTGTCCTAAAATGCAATTCGCGATTTTAAGAAGAAGAAAGAAAGGAAGGAAGAAACATCACATCGGAACGTTATAACAATGGTCGACGAGCATTGGAACATTGGCGCGGGAGAAGCGAGAGGGACGCGAAAAATAAAGCTCGGGTGGCGAAAGCGAAAGGATGAGGGGCAGCGTGTCGCGTTAGCGCGATAACGATCGTTAAAAAACGTGGCAGAACGGTTTCCCCGGATATTTTTTCCCCGGGCGTCAACTTTCCCCCTATCGTAATCCGCGATGAATGAATCGAAACGTATTTTCGAAAAATTTTCCACGAACAACTCGCCCGCGATACAGTGAGAGCGTTATCACTGTTCCCAATTTATCACTCGATATTTTGATTCCAAGCTTCTTTTTTCTCGAATAATTCCACGAGAATTATTACGCGCCTGGGGGAGAACGCGCATCCGTGCGTAAGATTTGGCATTTGATCGAGGAAAACTTAGGATTGCTTTTTATTTCGCGGTTTATGTTACGAAGATTAACGACTCGCGCCATTGTTCGCGCCGCAAGAGGGGACGCGTGTTCCTCCTTGGTTTTCCAAGCTCGGGGGAGGAAAGACGAGAGATATAATAACAGGGAGGGCGAGCGAGAAGGATGAGAAATGGGATGTTTAAGCTTTCTAGTCCCAACATGGCGGAAAGAAAAATACACCTTTCGCTACCACCCTTCCTCCACGAGAGTTAAAACACTCTCTCGATTGTTCCCGTTTCCTGTTCCTCGTTTCAAGGCCGCGCATTTTCACGGAATGGATGATTTTTTTTTTGAAAAAAAAAAAAAAATCTACGGAGAAAAAAAGACCCGGAGGAATAAATCAAACGCAGATGCGTCGACGAGTTTCATAAATCATCGATCTTTCGGTGCCGCGAGCGCATCGGTGACGTAGGAAAACGATAAATGGCAGAAACGATGAAACTAAACGCTTCCGCGAATTTTCCACCGATACTCGTAAATCAACCCCCCTCGTCACCTCTCCTCGCCTGTCCACCTGGCAAAGTTTTCGATTTGCACGTAAATCGCGCCTTCGAAACGAGTCGAGAGAGAGGAAAGAGAAAGAGAGAGAGAGAGAGAGAGAGAGAGAGAGAGAGAGAGATAGAGAGAAGGATGCCGCCTCCCAGATTCTACTCGTCGTAATTCTTAGGAAAATGCAAGCCTGTGAAATATGTGTCGCTATACGGGACGAGATAAAGTTGGGTCGGAAAGTTGGACGATAAAATTCATCCCCCAAGATTCCACTCGAGAGACCGGTATAGCGGCCACTAGCCAATCTCCCGGCTTATTCCCGCGATAAATACTAATTAACTCCGTGCGCCCTCCCCCATCCCACCTATGCAATTCCCCGACCACCAGATAAGAATTTCCCTTATTCCCTTCTTATAGACTCTTTATTCTCTACCCCCTCGGCTACCGGATAAAATTTAACACCGTGCAGAATCGCGTATCCCGAGCTTTTATTTCTGTCACTTTCATCCCTTTAAAGCCCAAGTAGGGATAAATTGAGAGAGGGAGAGAAGGGATATTTCGTACGTTCCTTCCCTGATTATTTCTCCGCGAATATGGGGAGATAGGTTGATCGATTCTCACCTCTTTGAAAATTAGAAGGGGTGTCTTTTCACGTTTACGTTGAATATCTTTCATATTTTCTCGAAATATGAATTATTAACTGATAGGAGAATATCACGCGATATTTATTCGTGTTGGATCGTTTCCAAAATTTTAATCAAATTTCGATCTATTTAATTCGTTATTCTCTATCGCTCGTTAGATTAGATTTTATAAAAGAGATTCTATACTGAAAAACTAAATTTTGTATTCACACTGATCAATATCAATAATCACGTTATCCCAAACTCATCCAACGATCTACTATTTACCATCTTTCCAATTAAAAGTTAACGATTAAGAAGAGGGACAGGGATCGTCTAATTCTTGTTACACGCCCTCAAACAAGATTGCACTTTTTACGCAGTTTTATCTAACTGCACGCGAAGGCCAGGCCGCAAAGTTCGTGTTCTAATAAACTTCGGGGACCGGAGGCAAGTGTGCAGCCAAGTGTGGCAGCTGCACACAGAAGCCCGAGAATACACGAGGGACGAGCGCCACTTCAGGAAATTGCGAACCCTTTTTAAACAGGCTCTTTCATCGTCGCCGCATTTTCCTTCTGATCCATTATCCACCATGCATTATTCATTATTAAACAACTGCTTACTGCGGATCGGATGAAACAAAACTGCTGACTTAAACCGAGAGAAAGAAAGAGAGAGAGAGAGAGAGAGAGAAAGAGAGAGAGAGAAGAAAAAAAAGAAAAAGACGAGACGACGAGACAGGAGCCACTTCACGGGGAAAATATGTCGTCTTGGCCCCCTCCCTCGTATCTCGACCCCCTTTGCCTTCCGTCCATGTGATGTAACATGGATCAACGCCTTGAATTCAGATGAATTCGCGACATCCACGAACCGGGAGGATCTTTGGAAATTATTTAGTGCCCTGTTGGAGATCGTTCGCCGAATGGAATTTCCTTGTAACTACTCGCGTCCATGCGTTTCTCGAGACGAGATTTAAGGGACGATTCTTACGTAAACCCCTTTCTCCCACCCCCCTCCGCCGAACTCGTTTACGTTATTTTATATTTCCTGGTGAAGCTTCTTCGTCGATCGAGAATGGGATTTAATCTTGACTCGTTACGGTTCGATTTCCTTCCTCTGGAGAAAGTTATCTATTTTTCCAATTGACCATCGGGTAACAACGATTGGAGGATTAGAAGAGAGCAGCATATGGCGAGGTAACGATGCGCGTGACGCGACAGATGTTACGAACCGCGTCATTCCTTTCCATCTATGGTGTAAACCATTAGTACGTGCACACGTACATACACTTTATTTATCTCAATTTCTTTCTTCTCGATAATGCGTCGCATCGCATGATTGACATTTAAGAATCCATACCGCGAACGTGTGACAAAATATCAAAAGCAAAATCATCGAGAAGAATTTAAAGATTTCGCCTGACTGGTAACTGAGATACGTATAACGCCACTCTTCGAGGGGCGGCTAGTGGAAAGCCGTTGTTGGCAAGAAGAAGTTTTCGAACTCCAGGAAAACTCTAAATCCTCCTCGACGATGGGCTACTATTTAATTTTCCAGTGAACGGGCTCCTCACTCCCCGCCGTTTCCATCGGAGCGTCAACTCAGGTTGATGGAAATCGTTGGACGGGACGAGCTCCCTTTTTCCCGTAATCAGCTAAAGTTGAATAAAAGTGGCGGGCGGACGACGCAAAGTGGCCAACTCCCCGTTGTCTCGCGTGGAAAATTTCGATCGACGCAACGTTGCATACCACATGCACACACACACTTGGACGCTTCGTCGCGGAAAATTTCATTTTACGGCGAGCAAAGGCCAACGCGCGGCCTTCTTCCACCCCTTTATCGCTACCCGCCATGCGCCTCGATCGTAAAATATCGAGGACCGTTGGTTGGATCGCGAAAATACGAGCAAAAGGTGGAACGAACTGTCTGACTATCGCGTGCTCGTCTCCTATCGTGTATATATATATATAGCCTCTCCATAACTCGATCCCTCTATGATCGTTTTACGAGGTTGCATAGAGAACGATCCGCGTGGTATCGTGCGAGATATACATATCGTGGAACTCTCTACCTCATCGAGAATCAACCAGTCCAACTCGTAATTTTTACACGGCAATGTCTTTTCTTTTTATCGAGATGGATTAATAGGTGTTCGTGTATAAAAGGATTTCATGAAATGAAATCGTGCACGCGTTGCAATGTATTTTTCTTTGATTTAACAGAATAGTTGACAGAAATGGCGCTGGAAGAAAGAGTGATGTTTCAATCAAGATATTATAAATTTATTTATCCATCTGGGATAATGAAATCTAGGAGAAATTGTTCTGAGATCGATTTAGAATTTCGTTGATTGTTGATGAGAGAATTATTATTAAGTTTGCTATTTCTGTCTGAATCGACGTTTTTAACGAAATGACAAAGGCTATACCTGGTGGGAGAGAAGAGAGAGAGAGAGAGAGAGAGAGAGAAGATATTCTCTCTGGTCCCATTGATCGACCAGTCGGAAACGAGACGTACACCATATGGCAATTTCAACCGCGTATGTCTCCTCCTGGAAGGCTTACTATTTTTAGGGGGTCTCACGAAGAAATCGGTTTCACGTGGCCGCGTTGATAATCTCGTTATAAATGGCTAGTGAACCTTAACTCTTCTTTCTAAACGCCTGATAAATTTAAATAGATGAGGAAGAATGAAAGATCGATTCAAGAGGCAGGGATATAACATCGTAGACGGTGAAAAATTTGAAGTCACTTTGTTTTCGAATATTTTCGATATCGAATATCTTTTTTCTAATTTTCTTAATAACTCGAATTTAATATTATAGTGATCGTTGTATCGAGTGAAAATAGGAATAATTATAGTTCAAAATGTCTTTGTACTTTCAATAATTTCTCAGTAGAATAGAAAATGTGAGATTTTCTTTTTTTTTTTTTAAATACTTTGATTTTATAAAAGATTAATATCAGAGTCTCGTTACTTTGGAGAGCGCAGACATTGCGTCATTTCTGATACAATTCTCAAAATTGGTTGTGCGCGATCCTCGAAAATCCGGAAACGGAGAAATTTTTCTCTATGCGAAGATATTTGGACCTTCCGCAAAAATTTTCTCCAACTTGGAAGCTAGCGAATTTCAGTTTCACGCTGAGCTTGCTTCCTCCTGTTACGAGGAACCTACCTATTTCGTTCGAATCGTCCGATGAGGGTTAAGCTCACGCCAGATGGAACGTTGTGAAATTTATTATTCCGCATCGATGTAACCGAACCGCGTTGGTGGTTACCGCCAATAAACTGAATATTCTTTGCACGCGATGGCTTTGACGGAAATTGGGTTTCGATGCTAACGAAAGTAATTACGTTAATGTACGTTCAATAATTGAAAATATTCAACGAGCCCTGAAAATATTATAAGCTAAATTTGGAATCGGGGGCGGTACCAAAGCTATCGATACGACGAATTAATTAAATTTCGCAAACAATAACGATAACCTGGGCAAAAAGAAAGGAAAAAAAAAAGAACACTCGAAGCGATACGATTCGAGAAGACGTATAATTTCGAAATAATTTTTCAATCACGTCGCTTCAAACACATTATTGAAAGGAAAAAATTAGAGGATGTTATTAAACCTGTATCTCGATACAGGATACGGTTCAAAAACGTAATTCTTGTATCTCGTAGCGGTCGCGAACAAGCTTTCGTTTCCTGCAAACTCGTTACAAAAACTGCTGTTATATCTTGAACAGGTTCTTGAAGAGAGTTCTTGAAGAGGTCTTTCGAGAACTTCCGTTCCTCCGACGCGACCAAAAGAAACCGTAAATATTTTCGAAAGAATGAAAGAACGGATAGAAGAGAAATACTTGCGATGTTCGCACAGTTCTTAAAAAGAATCTAAACCAATTCGCCTAACCTAACTTCCTACCTCTTTCTAACTCGTATATCAAACAAAATTATCTACGAACAAAATCTGANCCCGAAGCGAAAGTTCATCGACCAAAAGAAATATTTTCGAAAGAATGAAAGAACGGATAGAAGAGAAATACTTGCGATGTTCGCACAGTTTTTAAAAAAAATCTAAACCAATTCGCCTAACCTTACTTCCTACCTCTTTCTAACTCGTATATCAAACAAAATTATTCGTATCTACGAACAAAGTCTGAAAATTTGAAAATTACACAGCTCCGCGTGTATTAATTAATTTCTAACCCGAAGCGAAAGTTCATCGACCAAAAGAAATATTTTCGAAAGAATGAAAGAACGGATAGAAGAGAAATACTTGCGATACAATTCGCAACCTAACTTCCTACCTCTTTCTAACTCGTATATCAAACAAAATTATTCGTATCTACGAACAAAATCTAAAAATTTGAAAATTACACAACTCCGCGTGTAATAATTAGTTTCTAACTTCCCAAGTTCTTCGACGTCCCTTTGCGATCGAGGATTTCGACAAGATATCTCGGGATATCTCCTCGAAACGAACACGGAACGAGAAGGCGGGAGAGATTTCTAAAGAGAAGCACAGATATCACCAAGGTGTAATGATCGCAGAGTGGGGCGATTCATTGGAAACTGGAGCATCTGGGGGAAAAAAAGCGAGGAGAGCGAGACACGACGTCTATGACGATAACCGTGCAGCTTAATCCTCTTGAGAGATTTCGAAACTGAATAGCAAGTGTGTACACATTTATAGACACGTATCCTAGATTTGCCATTAAAGGGATTTCCATAATCAGCCGAGATACGTATCGCGCAAGTTGACTTAACGTGGCGACAGATTCGACCTGGGAGCAAATATATATATATATATATATATATATGTATATATAGAGAGAGAGAGAAAGAGAGAGAGAGGTGTATATCGGATAATGAGAGGCACGGTTTCATCGAAGCCATAATTTCGAATATTCGAAACTGTGTCGAACCCGATGTCGAACGGATCGCTGGCAAAGCCCCTCGAGTCTTACGGCATTTGGCCACAACAAGCACCGCGTAATACGAGGCGGGCAAACCGTCGGAACAGGCTAGCGGGGGCTTTAGATACACCGTAAACACAGCTGTTAGCGGAGGGTATACCTAGACAGGGAACACGCGTAGATCAG
Source organism: Apis laboriosa (assembly GCF_014066325.1). Classification (NCBI taxonomy): domain Eukaryota; kingdom Metazoa; phylum Arthropoda; class Insecta; order Hymenoptera; family Apidae; genus Apis; species Apis laboriosa. The sequence continues at coordinate 4,543,638 of NW_025222928.1, read as the reverse complement.
GCCAAAGTTCTGGTTAAGTCACGTTTCAATTTTGGTGAACGTCTATGTTTAGGGCGGAGGGACAGTTTGGGAGGAGGGAGATAACGAAACGAGAAAACAAAAATCGATACGTGGATACGTATCTTCCTTTAAAGGAAGAGGCTTGCTAATGAAATTATGATGTGAAGTTGTTTATGTCAGATTTTTTTTTTTTTTTACGAGCGCGATCAAAGAAATAATTTAACTTAATTTAATAAAGTTGATACTGAAATAGTTATTTAATGGATATGAAAATTTAAACGGTAGAGAGATTTTTTTTAATTATATAAGTTATTTTTAAAAAACATATCGATTAAACCCTTTAAATAAAGATATGTTTTTATTGTTGAAAATATCATAAAATATTTTGCGTGTAATTTATAATATTGAATATAAAGAAATAGAACCATTCACGATTTTCAATATTTTCCGTATTTTTAACAATTTTTATTAATAATATAAATTTTCTATTTCCTTCCTTTATTTTAATTACAACAATTGTATAATAGTTTTGGGAATTAATAATTAAAAATCGTAAGATATAATATATGAATTATTAATATATATATATAATGTATTCCAATTAATAAAATTTCAAGCCCGAATGAAACTTTTAAAACACGAAAAATATTGAAAATCGCTTATTTGCACTTTTAATTTCGCCCAAGATCTCCTTGATAGTAGCTTCGTGCGTAGCTTCGAATTCAACGCGACAAAAAGAGAAACGCGAGAATCTTGATCGAGCAAATTTGACGAAATCGTATTTCAGAAGAAGATTCATTGCCCGCCGAATTTAGAGGGGCGTATAATTTCAGTCTATACCGCGTATTATTCCAATCGATTCTTATCGTCGACAAGCGACCGAATTGTTGCCACCGGCCCGGTTTACGACTCTAATAAACTACGCGAAACTGATACAGCCCGACGATGGCCGTTCGTACTTTCGTGTACATGCGTATCCAGCAGTATCGATGCAATTTATACCCCGTTGCTGTTCGTTAGCCTGTACACGCGCCAGCCATCATAAGTCTTCGTCCGTGGAAATCGATACATCGCCGGGGAATACGAGAGGATCGTGTGCGCGCCTCTCTCTCTCTTTTTCTGTGTCTTAATATCGCCGATATCGCGGGACAAAACCGTGTAATTCGCCACGCGAATCGATCCTCGAGATCTCGAAAGCGGATAATTTTACAAGTTTGCGCAACGATCGAATTCGAATTTTCCATCTTGTCGCACCCTGTCTCCTCCGTTCGAGGAAACACCGCGTCAAAGGTGCACCCTTCGATCGAGGCAACGAGGCTTGCCCATTGAAATCCAATGAACCGAGGAAGCGTCGCGACGCTCGTACGAGGAGCGCACTCGAAACACAGTGCAGGTGTCATCCCCTTTGTCCTGGATAGTCGATTTCTAAATAAAGTCTCGCGCCCTTTTCCCTCGAGGACCTCCTCCTCTCTCGATCTACACATAGAAGCCAGACGATTTTTACTCGTTCGATAATTCTTCTTGTTAAGCGCGATCAACAAGAGAAAATTGGAAATTGGAAAATTTTCAACGCCAAGGGACGACGCGTTGCAGCGTCCCCGTTTCCTCTGAAAATTTACTGCAAATGGATATGTTATTATAAGGTGAAAAAAATGGCGAGGTTGCACTTCCGCGACGCGAAATTTTGTTTGCGGAATAGAAGAAACGAGCGTTTCTTATCGCTCGATTATTATAGTTGAATTACTACTGCTATCTGAATTTTTAATTAACACGTTGAATGTTTTGATGCGATTAGTTGGTTGCGAGAAAAATAATTGGTTTATCCAGCGTATAGAAATAAATATAAAAATAGAATGTTAAAAAATACCGTGAATCGATAATAACTTTTCGATTGGAAAGAACGGTAACAAACGTTTGAAAGTAAATTCGAAGCAAGAAAATAATATCCTCGTGATATCCTTTTCCTTTCTCCGACTTCTCTTCATCGCTATGCAAAATGCGGTCATTATATCTTGGAGATACACTCTACTCATCGAGGAGGAGAAACGAATTGGAAAATAAAGGATGATAAATTTCACGGACGAACGTGAGCGTTTGCGAACAAGCGGGGAAGATTAAAGGAGGTTTCCAGGGGAAAATATAAATTTGATAATAGAACATTTTATCGGGAGTTCAGCCGAGTAATTTTAATTTTCTCCAACTGCGCCCGGGCAACAGGGGCGAAATATTTAAAAGGATTATCTATTATGAACGTTTAATGGCCTGGACGAGAATTTTTTTTTTCTTTTTCTTTCTTTCTTTTTTTTTTTTTATCCCTCGTGAAACATAAAATGTTTCCACTTTTCAGTCGCGAGTAATTTATAATGAATTTCGCGTAACGTGTTTAACAGCGTGATTCATAGACTTCAAAGAGACTGCGACTAATAATTTTCGATAGAAACGTAGAACTAAAAATATAAGGTCTTGAAATTATTATCGCCAACGTATATAAATTTTACAATAAGTAATGTAAGAGAAAAAAAATTCAAACTGTCCAACTAATAATAATAACAATAATAATAATAATAATAATAATAATAATAATAATAATAATAATAATAATAATAAAAAGCCAAGCCAAATATAATACTAAGAGATAGCGATTCGAGACACGACTCCTCCACTTTCCACACCTGTCTCTCCTTTCACCGACGAAGAACGCCTTTATCCTCTAACCGTGAATTCTTTCACGCTCCATTGGTATTCGATGTTTCACCTCCGAATGCCTGCCGACTCGCGATATTTGCTCTCCGCGTTAACACTTATATTCGCATAAAATTAGACACGGCCATTTTATGCCACGACTCGATGAGGCTCGGATAATACTCGGACGTTACAACGGGCACACGATTTTCACGTACGACATTAGACCGAGATATCTCTACTCCCCATTACGGTACTACTCGTGGCATGGCATTGCAATCGCTACACCAACGGACTCGCTTTCATCCAAAATGCATCGCGAAACCGTCTCAATTAAACGATCAATCCGTGTTTTCATCACGGAACGTAACCGTATATATATCCATCGGTGTGTTTTTGTAACCGGATCCCTGTCGCCAATTAATTCGAGCCGGGGATATACGTGCATCTGCATACATAATTTTGGCCGCAATACATCAAAATCAAGCGAAGATTAATCGAGATGCACACTGTCAGGGACAGCAGGTGGCCATACGTGTACACCGATCGATCGCTACGGTAGATCGATTCGTTGGTTGCGATTCCGTGAGTGAGCAGAGAAAGAAAAAAAAAAATTTTCAGGCTTGGAAAGGACGTGAATCGGTGCCTCTCTCGCGAACGTCGCTTCGTAAGGGCGCATGTACAATTTACAAAATATTGACGTTCGAAGGGATGAGCGAGACCGACGCGTATTGCCCTCGAGTTGATTTTGTCGGTGGAAATTATGCGAAGAAATTAAATTAAATTAACGCCGTTATTTCTTTATTTCTGTCAGAAATCTATTTGGAAAACGCGTACGAAATTGAAATTCTTTGAGAAAAATTACAATTTTTTTCAGACGAATTCATCTAGAATTCTTTCAATCGAAAGTAATTTTGCAACTTTTTTTTATATTAACGTGGATTATTTTCAATTGAATTGGAGATTGTTGAAAATTTGAATGGATCTGCCAGGATAAAACATTCTAAACTGCATCACGTTCTTTAAATTGATAGAGAAAGGGTCTCGAGTTTCTATATCCTCGGAGAAAAATAAGAATCCGTTGACCAACATTTCCACTTGCAAAACACAACAATTAAATATTTCAAAATCATTTACAATCATTTCAAAGATATATACATATATACAACCTACATCTTCACATTTGGATAAACATCTCGCAAAATAGAGACTATAAAATAAACATCCCCCCGAACGAATCTCACCGAATCTCCAAACCTCCTCTCCAAATTATTATATCAAAAGCAACGTTTCCATCCCCTTCTCGAGCATGGGCGAAACCATAGGTTAATCGAATTCTCATCGAATTCTGGCTCCCATTTCCGCGCGATATCCGGTGTCCTGGCAGATCCTGGAGCAATCTAGGGGTCGCGGGCACGCATTAGAGATACCGCGTGAGAATCACAGCGGAATTAATCGAGTCATAATTCCTAGGTCGGCCGACTGTGTATCGCCGACTGTGGACAATGGGGCTGCGTGCGTGCACCCACCCAGATATGCACAGTTCGACGGAGAGAGAGTGAGAGAGGGAGAGAGAGTGAGAGAGGGAAAGAGAGAGAGATATGGGTTCATCGATATGTAAACGCGCGCGCGCACACGCGCGTACGTGCAGAAATGCATACGCACACCGCCGTTGTCGCGCGTACGCGAGCGCTTCCGCGCATACGGACGATGCTCTCCCTCCCTCCCTCCAAATCCCTTTGTTTCTCTCTCTCTCTCTCTCTCTCTCTCTCTCTCTCTCTCTCTCTCTCTCTCTCTCTCCTGCTCCTGATCGCGGAAATTTACGAGCACGGTGAACCCGATATGACGAGCGAGTTCGAGTCAGAAGCGGTATTTTCTCGCGGATTCGATCGACACGCCCTTAACCGCCGACTTTATTTTTCCGTCTATTGCACTATTATTTATCGACAACGCGTCGAGAAAAGTCGAGAGAATCGTGGTTTTTTCGTGGAAAATTTTGTCCCATTCGATTAAAATTTTATATATTTGGTTTTGTTGGGAATACGGGGGTGGTACGGTGATGGAGGTCGGCTGAGGTTTTTTTTTTTGCGATATTGTTAAGTTTGGAGGAAAGTGATTGGAAAGATTGTCGTGAAAAAATATTAAAAAAACGAGGAAATGATGGAGGGGATGGTTAGTTTTACCATTTAGATTTTACAATTTCTTCTCGCCGTATAATTACCGTTCTTTTTTATATCGCGTGTCTTTTTTCTTCTTTTTTTTTTCTCGATAATTGAGAAATTTAAAAGAAATAATCTCGATAACGAGGACAAAGAGTAATTTGCATTTGACAGTTTTTATAAATATTCGATCAACCGTATGGTTCGGATAAATTGATAAATAAAATCGTTTTTAATAATACCGTCATTTTTACCGTTATTATCATCTCGTTACATCGCTTATACCCTGTCCAGAGTAACAATGGGCAAATAATCCGCTATTTGCATCTGGAGCAGAATAAAAAAAAAAAAAAAAAAAGAAAGGAAGAAATAAACGAGAGTTGCGAAACAAGCTGCACGCCATTAGTTCCATGAAAATCCTTTTCTTCTTTTTTTTTTTTTTTCTCCCCGATCCCTCTTCCCCCCTCGTTGCGATAATACATAACATGGTTTTAATTACTGTTTGCTTGGGCTGCCAGCATTCCCAGATTTATCGCGATACACATTGTCCGTAAATCGATCAATTATTCACGAACAATGCAAGAATACGACGTTAATTGCGACTCCCATCGGAATAACATGTCATGGGATGAATTCACGGCCGACGGAATCGCTAACCAGTAATGGAGGAGTCCGTTTAAAAAACGGCCGATAAAAGAATACGAAAGCAATTTATCGAACGTCTGGTGATGACAGCCCGCGAGAGTTAATTGAGCTCGAATTGGATACATAGAGTCCACCACCACGGAACCATCGTTAATGTCGTCTCGTGGCCAACCTTTTCGAAAAACTCTCTTATTAATCCGATCCATTAAAACGCCCATCGATGCAGTCTTAACGCGCCGCGAAATTCGCGAAACGCAATTTTTTCTTCCTTCGCTTCGAGATTCTTCGTTTTCTTCGGACGTTTCTAATGGATATCGATAGACCTACTGCAATACAGATACACGCGGCGAACAATTAAAAGAATTCAGTGTGAAATTTCTTATTGGCACTGCGAAAAATCGATTAACAGCGACACGATTGCCACGTTGAATGGACGCCAGTGAAAATTAATTTACAACGTCCTTGAAACGAAAGGCGAGGAGAGGGGAGGGGAGGGGAAAAAAAGTCGAAAACGAAACCTCGTTAAGAGAGAGCCTCGAGTCGCGCGTACTAGCACGCGTGCTACAATTTATTGCATCTTTCTTGCGCGTTAAAGCGTACTATGAACCGCATACCTAATGCTCGGTTCCCAGCTCGGTTGGATCATAAATCGTGCGAGTCTCTCCCTCTCCTCCCCACCAGTTTCTTACGCGGAGTCTCGAGATCGTGCACCACGACGACGACGAGCCAACGACTTCCACGCGATACTACCCGCTAGCTACCCTCTCGACGATAATTTCCGTTACTCTTAATTCTCGTTCCCTTCCACCCAACCATTTCGCGTATCTCTGCCAAATTCTTTCCACCTGAATTTTTGAATGGATCGCTTTCTTTTGCAAAAGGAACAACAATTTTACAAGGATCCGTTATCGACTCTCATTCTACGTAAAATCGTTACATCCATTTCGAGACGAATCGACGAGTTAGATGAAAGGCAATCCAAATAGCCACGTAGACATTTTATCCGTTGGATCAGAGATAATTAGAGACGTAGAAGGAACAGGAGAACAAGCTGGCAACTATTTTCTATTTTCGCTGCATCGCCGATCATAACACGGCCTGTTTACATGCTTGGTCGAAATTCGCCGAGGGCGAAAATTTGCGAAGTCGGGAATCGCCGGTGTAGGCGAGATTATGGAAGCGGCAAATGGAATACCGTAGCAACGAAACACCATTGGAAACGAGTGAAAGAGGCTTTCCCCTCGTAATGGTGATTCGGTGTATACGCGATCGAGATAAAGAGGAAATCGAACGTATCTCGGTTAATTCCGACTTGTAATTATTGGAAGAACCACTGACTCGACACGCGGAGCACAATATATATATATATATACAAACGAACGGCAAATGTAATTATTGGTTTGCTGTCAACCGTATCTCTCCAATGAAGCTTATCTCGGATCGAATTAAAACGGTCTGGTTACCACTATCGAAACGCGATCGCGATATTTATGAAACGATTCCCAATGACATGGTCGATCCGCCAAAATCCTGGCTGCGCTGGGGTCGGATTCGAATCACGATCGAGATGTTGGAATCGATAAGACTAAGCGTAGCGAAGCTCACTTTCAACTGCTGACTCGCGATTCAATTTACTTTATCGCCGCGTACCAGACGTGTGACAGATTGTTCGGAGACAAAACGGAGGGGGGATCGGAAACGAGCGATTAAACGCGTAAAACATTAACTAACCGCGTAAGTAAAGAGCGAAGAAGGCAATAAAAGTCGTTTTGTCATCACTCACCGCTTTCGCTAACTCGTAATCTCCCTTCCTGAGCAGCTCCATCAGCCTCTGCCGCTCCATCTCCTCTTTCGTCACGTACACCTTGCTCTCCTTATACCTCGCGTTCTGCACGTTCTCGTAATTGTCGCACAAAACGTTGTGGTACCCCATTGATCTCTGCTGACCGACACGCTCGATGATCTTTCCAAACGTGTCACTACAACCACCACCACCACTACCACCATCACCACCACCACCACCACCATTACCATTACCACCAACAACAACAACCACATGCTCCACCGAATCCTTGGGCAAATCTTGCTCGAACTGAAGATTCTTCACCAACACTTCGTTCACCACAGACCCGCGCTCCTCCATTTCCCTCGAGCTCGCCCTCTCCTTCTCGCTCTCCCATCTATCGACCTTCTGGCAACCGACCTCCTTGGCATCCTCCTTTTGAAATCTTGCCTCCATTGTTCGATGATCGGACATTCGATCGTTCGATCGAAGACACGCGTCTTCGACCTTGAACTTTGCCGCCTGCCTTTCACTCTCAAGCTCGTCCACGGGGATAGTGGCGGTCGATAGATTGCTATTCTCCCGCGTGTGACACGGTTCGCTTCTGTCGGCCGGGTTCCCGGAATCGTAAGGGATCTCCGCGTCGTGGACGATCATGATCGGCGGCTCCTCGGCAGCGGCGGCCTCCCGTTTTTCCTGCTGTTCGTTGCACTCCAACAAACCAGTCGCGGCGGGTCGAGATTGCAGGTTCGCCTTAATGCCCTGGGGGGAGCTGGATGAGCGAAACGTGACGAACGTCCTGCCAGCTTCGTTCGCTTGATCCGGCTTCAAACACGGCGTCGAGCCTTCCTTCTTCTTCTTCCTCTTCTTCCTCCTCTCCTGCGACCTACCGTTCGGCAGACCTCGCTCAATCTTCAAGCATCGACTCAATCCGATCTCTGGGTATCCGCAAACGGACGCTTCGCTCTTCTGATCGTCTTCCTCGATAGTCTCCAGGTGTTCGTACCGCAACTCGCCGACCCGTTCGTAAACCTCCGCTTCTTCTTCTTCTTCTTCTTCTTCCTCCTCCTCCTCCTCCTCCTCTTCTTCTTCCTCCTCCTCCTCCTCCTCTTCTTCTTCCTCTTCCTCCTCGCCCCCCTTTTCGTTTCGTTGGCCGAGCATAACCACTTCTTTGGGAGGCGACTTGCGATCGGATCGAGCGGCCGTCCCTCCTTCGCCGTAAGCGGAAACCTGCAAAGAAGGTCGAAGGATCGATTGGAGGTCATCCACGTGAATCACCTGAGGCTGAAGACTGCGCTCGTAAATCTTCTCCACGGCGTGATTCGGCGAGGAATAGTGAGACCTCGCGGGCGACTTGTCAGCGGGACCGGTCGACCTGCACTTGGCCGAATTCTGCTCGTTCAATTGTTGCAACGCCGCGTAAACCCGACTGTTGGGTTTGAACGTGGATCGAGGGGAGCCGATCGGCGAACGTTTCGTCGCCCGATCGTCCTTCCCCTCCTGGCAAAAAGGAATCTGATCCCTCCTCGGGAGAACCGGTGGCTTTCTAGCTTCTGGCGGGGCGATGCCGGCTTGGAGATTCCTCGGCTTCGTGACGCGGGATTCCTGGTGACCTTGGAGAGTCCGGACGCGGGCGCCAACGGCACCGTAAACCACCGCCGCGGCACTACCCTCCTGCCTCGCCTGATCCATTTTGTTTTGATCCCTCTTGCTATCCTGGGGATAGCACCTCCTGGACTCGGCCGATTCACAGCCCGTAACCCTGTGGATATCCCGCGTGGGTCGATCAGCGCCGCTCCTCGGAACCTCGATCGATTTACAGGCAACATCGGCTGGTTTATCACCAACCGTTCGCGATGAATCGGTCGCGAGAGCCGGCCGCCTACTTTCTCCGTCCTTATTTGGCGAGATCGGCTCGCCTTGGTCACCAAGGTTGGCCGGGCCCTTCGAGATGCCGCTCCCTCTGCCGCCTCTCTGGCCTGTCTCTTCCTTAACGAGCGGCCGCGTCGCGCCGGCCGCGCTTTGATCGTGACTCTGCTGCGACCGCTTGAACGACGCTTTCCTGCACGGGATGACCGAGCACGACGACGTCGACGCGATACTCGTGGTCCCCGATGTCGTCGAACCACCGCCGCCGCTTACCACCACCACCACCCCAGATATCCTCCCGTGATCGGACTCGTTCCTCGTCTTTACCAAATTCGTCGGCCTGGTGTCGGCCGCGTATCTCGCGCGACAGTTCTTTTCGCCCTGCGAAAATTGCGACGGCTGCTCCCCCCCGCCGCCCCCGCTGTCATCCGCTTGGCTCGCCTCGTTGGCCGACGAGGAGGGGGCGTCCAACCGCCTCGACCTGAAGCTCGAGCCCAACGGGCCCCTCTGCGGAATTCTAGAGGCGGCCGTCGAGGGGCTCATGTCCCTCGCTCTACCGATCGCGGCGCAGCTCGACGCGCTGAAACCGTAATCCTGCTGCTTGCCGCCGCTCTTCGAAGCGAGATACTCCTTGTACGTCCCTCTGCTAGTGTTCACGCCAACGTTCACCTTGTCCACGCCCGGCTTCCGCTCCACCTTCTTCTCCGCCCGGCTAAGATCGTCGTAACTCGACGAGGTCCCGTTCGACCTGTCCCTACCCTCGTCTATCGACCTCGACCTCGAGTCTTGCCTGTACCTCCTCTGACTCTTCTGATCCGCGCTGCTGTTCGACCTGGTCAACGCTTTCTCCCGCGCCCCGACGAAATTCTGGCTCTGCGTCTGGTTCAACCACTCGTCCACCCTCTTCTGCACCTCCCCCTTGCGAAGCAACACCTCCGGTACTCTCGCGCGGCCTGCGTCCACGGTCACGGGCACGCAGGACGAGGGACGAGTCCCGTCCTCAATCTTCTGCCTCGCCTGGATCGGCTCGCTCGCCCTCGCCACTGCTCGCGACCTCTCCCGCGCGGGGAGGCACTTGGGCTGCGTCCTCGACGCGGCCAACGCCGCTCTCGACCTCTCCTGCTGCTGCCGCTGCTGCTTCTTCCGCTGGTCCATCATCACGGCCTCGAAGTTGGACACGCTTATGCTCCCGACGTCGCTCAAATCCGACGACCTCCCGTAATCGAGGTCCTCGTACTCGTCCAATATGTTGTTCACCGATTGCGTGTCGATCGAGCTGATGCTCTTCGACTTGTTCCTCGCCACGCTCTCGTCGCTGCTCGAGCAACCGTGATTCTGCCTGTCCCGACTCCCTTGCCTGCTCGCCCTCCGATACTTCAACACGGCGTTCTCGTACCGTTGCAGAGCATTCTCCCCGCTCCCCTCGATCGCCTCGTTCCTCGAGCCGATCCTCCTAGGGCCGGGCGATTGCTTGTACTGCCTCTGACCGACGAACGTGCTCGCATTCCGTTCCAGCATCGACGACGAGCAGCTCCTTCCCTCTTGATCCATCCTCGACGGCCCACCGAACGTCCCCAAAGCGTGCGCTTCCTTCCGCGTCACCTCTGCCCGCGCGGCGCTCGATCGCGCGCCGCGATGCTCGAGCCCCGCCACCGTTCCATCCTCGTCCGCGAATGGAATGTTACCGCCACCGGTCAAACCCTTCAGGATCGTTTCATCGTTCATTTTTTCGATCGTTCTCGCATCTTCGCGTAATCGTAATCTCGTTTCTTCTCCCTTCTTAACCTGTTACGGACAACGTCATCGTGAATAATGGTACAAGAGATAAAAGGTACAAAGAGAAAATTCTTAATCGTAAGAAATCGTATTAATTTATAATTATTCCAATTGATAAATTAGATCGATCGAGAACTTTGAATATTTTTCCAACATTTTTTGGAATTATAATTGCATGATTTTTTGCCATAAAAATACACGTAATGAATGTAAAGTAGGGAGATATTCGAAAAGGGCGATATCTCTGAAAAATTCGAAGCGACTCTTCCGTAAAACGGTTCTCCCGTTTTAGGTTTCCGGTTAAGCGGCGGGCGCACGTTCTACCAATGCGGATGTATCCGGTAGTTGACCGATATCCGGTCGGAATTAATTCGGTTTTCGAAGCCTGGGACGCATTAGATATTGTAATGGCCGGCCACGTGCTCGTGCGTCGAATCGTTAAAGACCATAACGGCCGCTTGGAATTCAATATGCCTGGCCAACCGTTGCACGGTGAATATTGACTATCGTACAAGTATATTTGTGCTCGCGTCGAATATTTATATCGTGGATTAAATTTTCGTGGATTAATCGCGATTCACGGCAGCGGTAAAAATAAATCTTCGGCTAAATTGACGTTTCGTAAATTCTTACTTTGATGTTTGAGAAGATGTTAAACGAATATGACGCGGGCAGTTTGTCGACGATAAGATTAATTCGATGCTTTATTGAGATAAAGCTAACGTTTATTTTGAAAGAAAATCGTGCAACTTTTATTCTTTTTGATTATATTGTTCCATTTTAATAGTTTGCTTTATTTTTCCTCTTACGGAAAGGATGAATCTAACGTTCGAAAGTGTGCATCGAATCGTATGAAACGTTGAAACGTTGTATTCGTTATAGCGAAATAAAAAAAGATTTCTCATTTCGAGAAATAATTTTGTCGAAAGATTTGCTACGTTTCATACGTTCAATAAAATTCCCTTTTTTTTTTTTTTTTTCAGATTCATACTTCCACGAAAATAGATATCGACAAACATTGCGTTGATATATTTTTACGTATTTTCGTTCGAATCAGAATTACAAATTTAATTCAATTCTAGATTTTGCTCTCGATATTCCACACGTTGCATTTTGCAATTTCTCCCGCATCATAAATCATATTATCGATGAAAATCCTCGATCCACCGGTCGGAAAACAAATTTCTAATTATCTCCCAATAATAATCGCATACCGCAATTATTACCAAATTCATTCCCGAATTACATTCCACGAGGATTTCTAGCCGGAGGGCGTTGCTTGTCTCAGAATTCGAGGCAATTACGAACGAATTTCGATTATTAAATGGCGAGCAGGGATGGATCTAAAATCTAAAAGAATATATCCCGGATAAATATCGAAACGTGGTGCCCTCCCCCGAGATACAAGTTTCAATTCAGAGGATGACGTGCAGCGTAAATTGAATTAAAGCAACGTCCCATCGGAGCATTAGAGGCGCGCTCCACGCGATTCTAACGTTTCCCACGCGGCCTCGCCTCAAGGATCTCTCGGCCAGAGTTCTACTTTTAGATCTGTTCGTCGAGATATCGGCCGTGGGCCACCGCGTAGCCGCGAGATTCGTGCGTCGAGAGAGATTCCTGCTGCTCGCCCATGGCCTCGTTCTCTCTCTCTCTCTCTCTCTTTCTCTGAAATTGACCCACAATTAAGATGTCGGCCGCGTGCTGGCTCGAAAATGTGAGACGCTAATGTACAGAGTGATTCAGAAATAAGCGTCGATACTTTGATTTTTTAAATTGCGTGACGAGGTGGGGAAAATCTCTGATTTGGATTTATAATATTTTTTTAACGTTGAAAGTAAACGCGAATATGGTTTCGTGAAACGGATTTCAGATTACTTTAAATTACTCGATAAATTAGAGTAATTTGTATTTAGACAGAGACATTTGGAACATTCTTTGACACCGTTCGATCTTTGATTTGATTGATTCTCCAAAGCAATAGAATACTTCAGAGTCCAAATCAATAACAAATATGTCAAATAACGATCGTTTGGTTAAATTCGATTCGACACATAGTTGGATACCGAAAAAGTAATAATAATAAATACCCATTAAAAGTTAAAATTTCGAATAAAATGCTTAACAACAACATTTGTTCATTTGCTATTATAATTAATCCACTCTTCTATAGTATAACCACTTGGTGTTACAGTACTGTTCCATGTTTTTGAATGATAAATAATTGAACTAACTTTATTAAAGTAATTCTTTATTCTTAATTTCAACCGTAATTCAATCTTTCTCCGATCCAAACGTAACCTACAATAAATCATTTATAAAATTAGAAATTAAGATACACAGGAGGGCACCATATTTTTGTATATACTTGTCACTACTACTTGTCTCTTCATATTTCCTCCGCCGTATTCTAAATATATTTCTGAATCATCCTATATGTAACAGTCTCTCCTCCCCCATCGCGTTAACCAGAACCGCTAAACGAGCAACAAAAGCGTTTCTTTCGAGACAATGCGGTTCCAACGGGGCACAATGCACGGACCCGATAAATAAAAGGAAGGGGAAACGGAAGGGGAGAGAGGAGAGAACGAAACAGAAGGTTTCGCTCGTAATTATCATCTCGAAAAAAATACATTCCGCGCGGGTGGAACGCGACACGCCGAATGGCTGAGTTCCATCGCCAACGCCGCCACCACCGCAAGAAGGGAGAGAGAGAGAGAGAGAGAAACCTATTTTTCGGATGCATTGACCCGAATCTTAAATCTGCCTCTCTGGAACAGAGATTGCACACGTTGCAACGAAATCGGCATTTTCGTTTCGTTAACGAAATTCTTCACCCTCGTTCTCGATCCATACCCGTTTCCTACGTTTTATGAAAAAACGTTCTGGACACGAGAAATCTCTCGGAGATTCGATGATTAATTGCGAAATTTAATATAATTTAAATCGAACTCGCAACGAGATGATTTTCCACGGTTTCGAAGAAGTTAGCCGATCGTATAAGACGGTGTTCGTGTTATTAATTCTTCGAACAGCGCGATGAAATGGATACAGGAAGCATCTTTTTTATCAGGTTTTATTATCCAAGTAATTATATCATGAAAATTGAACGAGAGAAAAAAATTGAATACAATATGGATCGAAATATAAAGTTTAATAAAATCGTTTTCTAAGCCTCTACTATACGGAAAAACGAAACTCGTTTTTGCAGAAGAACGGATATTGGACAGGCAACGTAAGAAAGATCTGGAAAGTTAAAAAATATAATTAGTTCGAGGAAGGAGAAAGGAAAAGAGACAAGCACGAGTGGATCGACATATGGGTTCTTCAATTCGGCTTGGCATAATTTCGGTCCCAATTGATATCTACCGGGCCGGATCTCGATTGGGGTCTGCCGGAATCGAAGAGTTAAATCGCGATTCTCCTCGTATAACTGGCTGCCATTGAACGAAAGAAAAACTCGTGTAAAAAAAAAAAAACCGAAAAAATCCATGCTCGTGGCATACATTAGCATAAATTTCATTTCACATCATCGGGATGTAAAAATCCGCTAGACAATTTCGGTGTATATATACGCGAAGACCGGCCAACTCGAATAGACCGTGACGTGTGCACTCGGTTCTCCTCTGATTCTGACCGCGTAAAAAAGAGAGAAAAAAAAAAAAAAAGAAAAAAAGAAAAAATTTTTTTTAATCACCATCCAATGTTCACGAGCAATGAACATTGAAAAATATATACCGCACACGAGCGTTTCAGCTGTCTCGAGTTGTAATCGTTCGTATCCAATCGAACGATACAACTCGAGGGCTCGAGTCGACGAATCGTGTGGCAGCCGCCGGTACACAGGGACCACACACGAGTCGACGACTCGTGTTTCCTCCTCTCGTCTGCTCTCCCTCGCAACGACCGCGCGTATACGCGAATACTAATTACACGCGTGGTCTCGATACACTTTCTTTGCACGAGCGAGCACCGATCTTTTTTACGCTCGTTCGTCGATTCCGCGAAAGCGACGTACACACGCGTTCACTTATAATGTGATTCATCTGCGTACGTATCTATAGACGAATTATTATATCGCTTCTTCGTTCAATCACAGGAAAGGAAAGAACGATTAATTTTTCAAATTTTGCACATACCGACGATGGACGAACGGTGTTGTCGAAATTAAGGATAAGGAGACGAAGAGACGATTTGATGAGAAACCGTGTCGAGGAGAAGGGGGGAGTAGTATAAATAAAGATATCTCTGTCTATCGTGCGAGCATCTTTTACCCAACGTTATCCTCGCTTCACCGCTTCTTTGAACAGAGGGTTTTTGGACCGGTGCCAATAACAGTGGGACGCCACCAAGAGGATACAACTCTGGCTATCTCTCTTCGATTCATCGGTAACAATGTTGAAAAGAAAAAAGACAAGTCGCTCGCGCGCGAATCTTTTGTACTCGAAGGAACGCGAAGAGGCGTAGGCACGATTTCTCGACCGTGGCACCGTTTCGAGTTAATAATTAGTTAATAATCGTTGCACGCATCAATCGCGAAAACGCTCGTACGCATTAGCGATGGCTCGTTGAAAGTAAAACCTCGCTCGAGAGGCTTGTGCTTAAACCCTTTCTGACCCCTTGATTGATCAAACGACGAGACCTTTAACCTCTCGTTCGTTATTCTCTTTAACGGGTTATTCTTTTCGCATTTCGCTCCTTTTCTTGTTTTTCTATTTCTTCCTTCCTTCGCCAGTGATCTTTGAATTTGTTTTCAGGATGTAAAAAAAAAGAAAGAAAGAAAGATACACATTATAAATTGATCAAAGAGCGTTTCTTATTTTTCCGGTATCGGAATTATTCTTTTACTCGACGGTAGAATAATTGCTGTGGTAATATCTATCTCGCGATAATAAAAATATGAAGATGAAGGATAGGGCAGGTGGAAAAACGTGCGCAACGTGGAGGAGGTGATCGCGGTTTTGTCGAGCGTGATAAACGAATTTTCGGCACGTCAAATGAAGACTTCCCGCGCGTGAAAAACCTACAGATTAACTTCACTGTATCTGCTCGATAATGCTGAACCATTAATCTTTCTCACGGATTGACGCTCACCTCTCCACTCATTAGAGATAACGGTGCCTCTTACACGCCACTTAATCGAGCGCATATTTGTGCATACAGGCTAATTTTTCAACGAATAATTTCACGTGACGTTTAAACAGAATTGAAACTGAAAATATCGTAACAAGAATTTCTTATCGAAAGTTATTCCACTCGGACGAATAATTTTGTACAATTTTGTATTGGAACAAGATCGCAAGGAGCACCGATCGAAATATAAAGCAAGAGATAAATACAAACGCGCAGAGAGAGAACAAATTCTGTGGAAAAATTTTCTATTTATGTTTATCTTTTCATTCATTTGACAAACCTCTTTTACGAAATATTCCGTGCGTTCGATGTATTTGATGTCTCGCGAGAGACATCACGAGAGATCACGGATAAGATCGTATCTGCGCAACGGTGGATATTTTATCACTGTGTTAATTAAAATTATTATATCAGCCTGAATTTTCTTTTTATCCCGGCCACGAGGATATCAAAAGGCACGAGATTTCAAAAGGATTGAAATTTTCACGTTTGAATTTGCGAACGTTAAAAAGCGAAAAGGAGCACGTTTCGAATATCAATCATATCACAAAGACCCGCGATGTAACCGAGGTACTATTATACCGAAGTACGTGATACGGATGTTAATGAAAGAGAGGGGGAGGAGGAGAAGGAAAAAATATCGCCTCGAGGATATTAAAAATCGCACAGGTTTCAAAGTTGGAACATCCAACGTTCCAATATTCCCTCTTTAATACTCGTTACTCGAAGATTTCAATTTATAATGAGATGCAAAAATCTCCACGGTGATAAGCGTATCGATCTTTCTCCAATACGGATGAAATCGGATACGATCGGGATATTTCTCGCATCGTGTTTTTCCCCCGTAAAAAAAACGTAAAAAAATGCAATTTGCATAATATGTATAAAATTTTAAAACCGCGTTTAAAAATTACGACGAACGGACGAATTTGTTGGAGAACTGCGAACGGAACGCATTAACGAAACCCTCCTGAAACGAAGGTTCAAGAGGATCTCAATTTCTTGGAAACTCTAAGAAGCGCTTCTTCAAAAAAAAAAAAGAAAAAAAGAAAAAAAGAAAAGATCCCATTTGAATAGATGTATCGTTTCTGATGGACCGGCGATCTATACCTTGCGGATGGTATTCCAGTGGTTCTCGAGTGTACAGTACCTTCTGAAAACACTCGATGCCCTTTCACGATGTTCTTCTTCCCTACCCCCCACCACGTTCCTAAGCCGATGGGGCTATTCATGGCCCTGACAAGGCTAGCCTTTGAGGTGCATGACCTGTGCAACTGCACCACGACCGAGCCACGCATAGAAATGCCCCGTGAAACGATCGCTATTTCTGTTCATATTGCGTGCTCCCTTTGATCGTTACTCGCTATTTATCATACGCCACGCGTTACACTGTTACGCGCGGTCTGGTGCAATTAAGAAAAAAATATCCTCCTCTCCGCTTTGAGGACGCTTTTTCGCGATCGAATCTCGCGACACACCCGACCTGGGGATCTTCTCGCTGCAATTATTCTTTTTCTACTTTAAGTCGATGATTCGTAAGAACGAAAATGCTTGATCCTTCCTTGATTATTCGTTTCAACATTTTATAAATATTAATAATATTCGCTTCGTCCTTTTAAATTTTCCACGTAAATTTTTAACGAATATTTTCACGCCGGAACGTGCACAACCTTTCTCATTTTCTTTTCTTTTTTTTCTTCCTTTTCATTTTGGCCAAGGTTCTCGCCACGCGGGGGCCCGGATTCGTGGTCCGCAGATGGTCCAAGGCTCCCCTTTTCTTTCTCTCCCTTCTATTTTTCTCCGTACACCACGACCTTACGGAGAAGCGCGTCATTTTTTCGCTCGCGAATAAACCACGTGCTCGGTTCTGGCAACGGAACAACTGTTGCCAACTCGGGCGAGATATCGTGCCACCGCGATGCGAAACGACTTCTTTCTTCCAAGGGATCCTCGCTTATTTATATCCCTCTTTGCCTCGAATTCGGGCCGCGACGTAACGCGAAAAGTAATCGTTACGGGAAAAGAAAAATAGATTTATCCTCGTGAGAAATGTTTCGTAACGATGCCCGATACAACGTTTGAAACGAACACCCCGACAGATGTTTTAGAGCAGAATTAAAAAAAAAAAACATTTTCCATAGTGGTAGCGATAGTTCCACGACTGGGTCTATCCATTTTGAACGATTTTGAATCGGCCTCACGGCGAGAGCCCATCGTAATCGACTGGATTTCTTCGCCCACACCTTTTTCCATTCGGTTAAATATCTTAACTGTAAGGAGAGATATGGTCTCGGGAAGATATGGTCTCGGGGAGAGATAAAATTGAATTTCGAAATTAAGAAGAAGAGACTCCCATGGAAATCGAATTCTTGGCAAGATTTCGTGCAGCTACGTGTGATTCGATGATATCGAAGATAGATTTAGAAGAAGCTGGGATTTAACAATTTTTAATTCAAATTCATCTCCCTACTTCTCTAATATAATAAACACTGCTCGACTGCATTAATCTAATTTTTAGATACGAGGGAAACGAGCTAAATCTCTCGTTTATTTCTCTGCTGAAAATATGCTTCGAATATCACGAACAATCGCAAGATCCCTCTCTAAAAAGAAAAATCTATTTGCTTCCACCGATCGATTTCGAGCCAAAGAAAAATAAAACATTTTTCCGAATCTATTCGATCCACAATTTTCCCAAATTCGAACCAATTATATTTCCCTTTTAACCGTCGCGCTAGCTACGAGAACGAAGAAATTTTCGATTTCTCGCAACAGAAGCGCACCATTCTCTCGGCAGCCACTCGTCTTTGATCTCTTGTACCGGATACACTCGTTACGAGGCGGCTCTTTTCGAAACCCGCGCTCCGGCGCGGCAAGTGCATTCACACGAAGATAACCAACACACGGACGACGATCGTGGTTGGCCATCCTCGCCGCCATTGTCCAGCTCATTCGGTGGCCGATAATCGCGGAGAATATGAATCGAGCCGCGGTGAATGTTTGCCGAGCTTTATCGTATATACACGCGGCCACGCACGCTGCCGTTCATTGCGCGCCGAAGGGAGGGGAAGGAGGAGGGGGGAAGGGTTGTTCAGGAGGAGTCAAATCACGTTGGTAATTCGCGAATTTATACCAGGAATGAAATCATGGACGGGAAATGTTGCCGATTTATCGTTTGAGAACAAACGTTCTCGAATAAACGACGACACACTTTCGAACTTTGCGGGCAGAGAGAATCGTATTACGATTATTACGCGTTTTACGATTTATCGTTGTCTTTCGTGAAATTGAGTCTCGTTGAATCGTGTCAATTCTCTTTTGATTTTTTTTTTTTTTTTTTTTTTTTGAAATGATAAATAAGGGTATTGTAAAGTATTACGACATTTTATGGATAATTCGTAACGTTGCTTCAAGTTGCTGTACGAAGTTGAGAAGGGCAGAATTCGAAAAAGGACAACGAAATCAGATTGAGAATTTTATAACTCGCCTATGAGTGGAATTTCTTGTTCCAGATTATATTTACTCGAGTGCTTCTTACGTATTATGCACGAATGTATTTATAAAATGTAAAATCGTAATCTTATTACTACTCCTATAAACTTTGGCACGCAAAAAGACAGAAAGAGACGATCCAATGTCCGATAATATACATTCGAGAGACAAAGAAAATTTGATTTTACAAAATAATCCTACTTTCATTCGTTCGATTCGAAGAGAAATATGCGATAACTCGATGAATCAACGATCGAAGAAAGAAATTGACATTCGTGACACATTCTCACGAAACGTTAATTTTTTTCGTTAATTACGTCGGATGAACGTTCCAAACGTATTCATCTTTCGTAATCACGAGTCCGTGATATCAACTTTTAACACGATGCGTGACGATAAGTTACATCCGAAAGCGAGCTCGCGATAACTCATCACCGCGCCCATGAAACTTTTCTTTGTTCGCGTTTCACCGGCCGCCCTCGTGCGCCCATCTTACGAGCGTAGTACACCCACGCCTCCCGCCTTGTCATTCGATCTTCGCATCGCGCTGGAGGGGATCCTCTCCTCGGGCGCGTAGGTTTGCGTGAACGATAACCGTAGAAACGTCGAGAACTCTCCCCTCCGTATCTCTTTTTATTAATTGCCGCGACGCGAACAGCTGATTATTGCAGCCGCATCGCGTTCAATTTAGACTAAATTTCAGAACAAACCAATGTTTATTACGCGCATCGACTACTATTATCGAGATGTGTACAAACGTATTGGAATTTTATTTACAGTTTTTTCATATTTCGAAACCGAACGATCGTTGTTTCTTGGACTGTATTTAAATTCTAGGAGGGATTAAAAAAATATGGGATGAATACAATGTACAACAGGGACGACGACAGAGTTTATGAATTACACGTGTGTTTCTCTTTAGAAAGAGAAAGAAAAAGGAATCGATCGAGGTTTTATCTTAAAACCAAAAAAGATCACAATGGGCTCCATTAATCAGAGGGACGGATCTACTTTGGCTATTATCGGCGAGCACGTGTAAATGCAGGCGTGTAACGTACATACCTAACGCGACGAACCCGCTGGGAGAGGATCTCTTCCCAGTAATCGAGTGTGGCCACGTTATCCTGCCAATTTCTGGCTACACTTGGCGCGGCGTAATTTCGTCGTGGAATTAACCGGTGGAGCACGTTGCCAACCACTCGATGCCCACCATCGAATGATTCCTGATTGCGCGACAAATACTATCTCTATCCACTGCTCTCTATCGGCCCATCCTGTTGTCACAGGAATCATCCGCTCGATGAAAAAGCGCGCAACGATCCAACCGATTCCCTTGAAAAGGAAGCTTCTTCTTCCTTCTCTGTTCCTTGTCTCAACGCCTCGATCTCTCTTAATAATACAGCGCATACACTGGAGAATCAGAAAATCGTGACACCGTTCACCGAGAAATCACCAAATCTCCCATTTCATTTCAAAGGGTGGGGGGATCGTTTCGATCGTGGCAATAACACATCCTAACAGAGATTCACCGCGCACAGATCGCATTTCTTTCGTGACGGAGACCCGCACGATCAATCACCTTCTATTTTTGCGTTGCTGAGCAATCGTCTGGTCTGGTTAGATACTCGGAGAGAACTCGAGAACATCGTTCGTGGAACACTCGCGTTATTTATCGCGCCGCGCCTTCCAGAATAATTTCTTTTTACCAGTGGCAAAACTTCGTTTATTCGAAGAGCTCGAAGAGCCGAGTTCGCTCGGTTTCCTCGATACACCGCGATTTCTTTTATCTCGCCGCTGTGAGAGGAGCGAGAGGACGTCCCGTTGAAATATCGCCACCACTCTCTCGTCCTCGTAACTCTCTCCTTTCCGGGTTTCGCTCGTCGAAACTCGACCGACCCCCCCCCCCCCCTTCCTCTCTCTCTTTCTCTCTCTCTCTCTCTCCGCTTCCGTCAGTCGCACACGATTAATCACAACGCGACGACGAGCCGAGTTTCGAACTTTTTTCACGGGCTTCTCTAATTGTGAAACATCCCCGACTGTATCTGTATCGGGGACGACTGACAGTTCAAACAGTGTTATCAGCGGTGAACGAAGCGGTGCGTGGCGGGCTATCGCTCGATGCCACGCACGAAAAAAAAAACGCGTTGCGCCTTCCGTGAAACGGTCGTCCAGACCGTTAATCACCGCGCTCGTTCTCGGACCCAACCAGACTTCCGGTTTTTCGCGAGAGACTTCTCCCCTCCCTCCTCTTCTCCTCTCCAGGGATCGAAACCCTGATGAATCCCGATCCGGGGACGCGGTTCAGAGAAACGTACGAAGGGCGATTCGTCACGGACGAGCTGTGACCAGGAAGAGAATCGTAAAGCACGATAATTTATCGATGCGAGGCTGGGTATATATTGGTATAACTTAATGAGAAAGGGTCAATTTTTTTCTTATTGGGTCGTTAAGTGAGTCGTATGGATCGCTTGTAAACGATGATAGGCTGTAATTTCTTTTTCTTTTCTTTCTCTCTCTCTCTCTCTCTATCTCTCTATTTCTTAAAAGTCGTCGCGAATTGGTTGAGAATGTGTATGTGGGTTCTCGTCGGTGTGAAAGGAAGCCGAGGGAAATTTCGAGAAAGGCAGGAAGTTAAGAAATTTATTTTGCGGATATTAGGATCTATATTTCGACGATCGTCTATCTCGTCTAGACGCGTGATCGATAATTAATTAACGCGTTGCCTCCAATGGGATCGAATACTTGTTGAATAGTGAGAACGGATAAATTAATAATCTCTATTCAAATTAAGAGAAAAATTAAAAAAAAAAAAAAAAAAAAAAAAGAAAAGAAAAAGAACTCGCATACAATATTAAACGAAACAATTCGAATACAATATTTCTCGTAAAGAAAATTCCTTAAAGAGAACTCGATTAACGACCTAATAAATTTCCTTATTTTCTTCCTTTTTTCTTTTTTTTTTTTTTTATTTCCAAATGAATGGATGACGTCGAGAACGACGATAAAATTAACGATAACGAGAATTAGAAGAGAGGAGGATAGAAAACGGAAGGGGCCGGATAAGATTTGACAGCGTTACGATAAAAAAGATGAGAGAGAGAGAAAGAGAGAGAGAGAGAGAAACGGGCGACCAAGTTGAAACTCGGGGGAGACAATGAATTTTAGATTATGCCGCTCCACCGTTAAAAGACGACAGAGAGAGATTAAATAAGCTTAAGAAGCGGCGGGTATACCCCCTTCTTAAGAAATTACCCAAGAAAGATCTTGTAAGCGGGGGTGTGATCCGAAAGGGCGTTAATATAATTGTCCCTTAACACTCCCCCGTTACGTTGCTCGTGGCTCCCTCCCCGTATTTTTCATCCAGAGACGACGACTGTGAAAAATCCACCGTGGAAAACACGGCTCGTGACACGGCGATTCGATACACAACGGTGGTGTTCCGCGAGGAAAAAAGAAAAAAAAAAAAAAAAGGAAAAAAAAGAAACTGGAAAACGTATCACACCGGAGACCGACGCACACACCGACAAAACACAAATCTTGCGCGAGAGAAGGAATACGAACGAAACGACGAGAAAAAAGGGAAAGACGAAACTGAACTGAATGCTCGTAATTAAGGATGGAAGACGTTGTTTCGAGGAATCAATCGATGCCACCGAGAGAAATATATCGCTGTATTATTTTTAGATTTTTCATATTGCGTCTCTCGATATGGACACGGTCTCCACGATAGACGATGTTTATTTCACTGCACCCGTGGTGATATCGCGCGAAATTGATTTGCGGTTTGATATTTCGAAGCGATCGCGACGCGGCCGCGCGATGCACGACATCGATCCTTTCGATCGCGCTGGCGCGGCAAGACTGGCCGCGTGGATCGGGATCGTGATCGAGGGACGACAAACAGGAGCGGACCAACCGGTGGCTCCGGTTTCTTAAGGGCCCTTGCATCGCGCAGAAAAAAAAACGTTTTCACGTTTATCTCGAGTATTGCAAATATTAATACATTCAATCGAAGAAATGCGTTACTAAATGCGAACGATGAATCAAAATAAGGGTAAATGAAAAATGAGAATAATAATTTTTGAGAGAATCTGAGAAAGAAAGATCGTAAGATTTCGAAGGGAGTATTTTTTTTTTTTTTTGCACGATTCTCAATATTATTTTTCCTCCGCGTCCCTTCATAAATCCTACCTACTTCGCGTCCTCAATCTCACAAACGAAAATCCACGGCAAAGAACACTCTTCTCTCTCTTTCTCTCTCTCTCTCTCTCCATTCTGTATACCCGGGGAAAGACGAATGAATTCGGGGATGAAAAGATCACGCAACGCGCGAGGGTATAACGTTCAATTAAATTAATGAAACGTCACAATTCCATCCCATCCCTGCATCGATACCGAATAAAATTCACCCGACGCTCGATGTTTTAACGAAATTAAACTATCGCCGCTTGAGAACCGATAAGTCAACCAATATTTCCCGATACGTCAACATCGTACGTCTCGATGAACGCACACCTAGAAANAAAAAAAAAAAAAAAAAAAAAAAAAAAAAAAAAGAGAAAAAGAAGCGAAAAAACCAAAAAACTATAAAAATTCACCACTGAAACGTCTACGAATTCCTATTCCTTTTGCGTCGACGTGCGCGTGCGCGTGTGTCGTCCACTCACATCGGGCCGAAATTCCACGGTCGAAAATCAAGTTTGGCCACGCGGCCTCGAAATCCCTCCCGATCGGATAGTGACGAGCACGAGGAGGAACTCGTGACGAAACAACCGAGTTGCCAGGTAGTCGGGCCGGGGAATGTGGCGAAGAAGACTGGTTCCGATAGAAGACGGTACCCCAGCTGCGTACCACATGGCCACGTAGGTGCAGGTATGCGTGCACTCATACATCGACCCCCTCCCCAAGGTGCGCCACACAGCCGCACGCTCCTCGCAAACGTCTCCCTCATTAAGAAACTCGACCGGTCTTCTGGCCGTGTACCATGTTTTTCGCACACGGGAGAGCGCACGATCATCGAGTCGAAGGGCATCGTATAAGGTATGACGACGATACGATTCGAGGTCCCACGTGGTTTCTCTCCTATTTAATCTCGAGGTATTTTATTTTATCCACCACCGTTAACCATCATCGTTGAATTTCAAACCCCGTTCTTTATACTACTCTTCCCTACATTCCCATTTTTTTCTTCCTCTCTCTCTCTCTTTCTCTGCTCCTCTCCTTCTTTTTATGAAGTAGAAGGCGTTGAAGGCGTGGGGGGAGGATTTATCGGGTTCATTTTTTCGCAAAGATGTTAGGGCACGCGGGTGTGAAAGGAACGATTACATCGCCACGTGGGGAGAGCAGAGGGGAAAGGGGATCTTGGATTTATTGATGCATCGCGCGACAGGAGGGGGAGAGGAGGTTGGCAGAGGCGTGTATTTGCGCGAATAGGGGTGGATATTTCGCGTTTTTCACGCGAAGCCTATTCACAGGCGCAAGCTTGTTCCGCTTGCTCCTCGTAAAGGAGGTGCTGCTTTTTCGCCCGTGAATCGAATTATGAGCTCGCTAATATACCCTTTGCCGAGTAACTTTATCGCCTCCCTCTAAACGCTCGCGCTTCTTAATTAATTTCTCGCTTTCTCGGGGAGATCTTGACGCTGTCGTGTCCCTTCCGTGTCCATTTCGATGAAGGGACGAAGAAGGAAGTTTTACAGAAAGAGAGAGAGGAAACAGCTGTCGAGAGAAGCATCGGTCATAAGGAAAGATCTATCTTCCTCCAAACTTTTTCCTGCAATTTTGTATATTCGTATACACGCGCAAAAAGGCAAAAAGGAATTTAAGAAGAGAGAGAGAGAGAGAGAGAGAAAGAGAAAGGACTCGCAAAAACGGAAGTTAATCCGTAACGAAGAACTTTATATACGCGTTGCCTCAACTTCTTTCCCTCTGATTCCCTGGTTGGTAAACAGATTTTTACAAAACTCGAGAGCACAATTTTCCTCTCTAGCGTGTGTATACGCTAATATTTTCTGGTGTAGGGGGAGCGCGCAAAAAAAGCAGATGCCCTTCATCCACCCCGGTAAATCGCGCCAGCGGGTAGCTTTCTTCTCTCGAAAGGGATTCTCAACCACGAGCGTGGAATCGTTCACGAGAGAGAGAGAGAGAGAGAAAAAGAGAAAGTTTAAGGACGAGAAATGGCAAAACGACAAACCACGAGAACAAGTTCCCCTTTCCTCTACTTCCGGGAAACAAGCGCGTAGCTCGCCTCCTTTGTGAGAGAGAGATTCGAAGATCGGCGAAAGATAGGTTAGAAAATTCGAAAGGGAATCGGAGGAAGAGAATTTGAGATTACGAAGCGAAACGGTGAAAAGTTTTACCTTCCGGAATTGCTCGCAACTTCGTAAGCGAGCTTTTAACCGCGGAGTTGCTTCAAGTTTGCGCATTAACACGTTAACCACTCCGCAAATACGTGAAACTTCGCCTCGTGTCCGGCGACACTCCGGCAAATAAGCATCTCGAGATCCCCTTTCACGGGAAAACGTTGTTGCTTAGATATGCAAACCGATGCACGTACGGAACGATACATAGAAAGCGCATTTCGAGCGTCGAGAAGGAGGAAGAAGGGGAAACAACAACGAAAAAAAAAAAAGAAAGAAAGAAGAAGGAAAAAAAGGGGGAGAGGGATGGGAGAAGAGGAGAGGCGTAGACCGCCGGAGTCGATGCTCGAGAAAACTCCTCTGGCAAAAGTTTCGCCATACCATTCCGTGCTAAGGGATTCCGTTTGTCCCGCTTTCTCGTTCTAACGTCTCAAGTTTCTAGCTACGAAACTTCCGCGAATTCCGGTGGAACACCAATAACTGGAAACTTCTCCGCGCCATCCTCTCCCCTCCTCCCTCCTCCCCTCTAATTAGGTAACAAAATATATTTTCGCTGTTTCGCTAATTGCCAGCTACGTCGTCGTAGCCGTGGTAAACACCGGCCGGATGAATCATCGGTCTTTCGAGGTAAACACAAAGGGACGAAAGAACTCGGGAGAGGAGTGGGGGAACAAACGACGTACGATGTTTGTTGCGCTCTTGGCTCTATCTTTCGGTATCCGCTTTCCGGATCTCTCCAAAGTCTCGCCTCGTTCCCGATCTTTCCCAGTTTCCCCTGCTCAGAGCCGATTCCAGGGAAGGATACGCGTTGGATAGGTGTGCGGCTATTATCAGGTTTCGCGAGAACGATCCGATGTTGTGCGAATCTCGTTGCTCGGGGCGTTAATGCGGAATTCACGTCGGCAGCTGTGCGCAACGATCTAGCTACGATGTAGCTAGTTGGTAGAACGTTAACTGGGGCCCATTGCGCGACGCGCCTCGCGAATGTAAATGCGGCAATTCTCGATTGCGTGCCAGCCGCCGGAAGTCAACCGATCGAGATCGTGGATGAACTTGAAAATTTCCCGAGAAGCTTTTCTTAAGAAGCTCGAGAACCGGAATATGCTTCGACGGTGTCGACAATATCTCGTGGGACGCGAATTGCTTCGTGTACGGACTACTGTCTACTAAAGTAGATATGTGATTGGTAGTGATACAGTGATACGAATATATAAGTTTAAACGTGAATTCAGGAAAAGCGTTGCGAAGAAACTTTCCTTGTCTAACGAATTATATAGTTTCGTGCAATTAGGATAATATATTATGTCGATAATATATTATATATATTATTTACGCGTGTGAATTTTATCTGCAAATAAATACCTGAATACGACCGCAAAAGCGTTATCAGATTTAATTAGTTCTCGCGAAACATTGGATTTTATCCCGGAAACGGAGAACACCTATTGTGTAATTGAAACACAGACGAAAAAGGGAAATTAGGAGATTCGCAATCTCAAATTCGTAATTCCAATTCGATTCGAGACTTTTCTTAGAGAAGCTAACGAAGCTAACGGACGATATGCTTCGACGATGTCAACGATATCCCAGGTCTCGTGAGATGCAAATTGCTTCGTGTATGGACTATTATCGAGGTAGATATGTGATTGATCATAAGTTTCAACGTGAGTTAAAGAATCGTGAAAATTATGCAATTTGCAAAAAGTGTTGCGAAGAAACTTTCCTTGTCTCGAGTAACGAATTATATAATTTCGTCAATTAAGAGTCAATCTGTATAATATACGCGTGTGATTTTATTTGAAAATAAATACTTAAAAAGTGTTATCAGATTTAATTAGTTCTCGCGAAACATTGGATTTTATCCCTGAAACGGAGAACACCTATTGTGTAATTGAAACACGGAAAAATTAGAAGTACAGATTCGCAACTTCAAATTCGTAATTCCAATTCGATCGTGAAATTATTCGAAAAGTTTCGGCGACTGCGTTTCCGAAAAGCGAAACCGATCCATTCCAGCCCGCCGCCTATCGTCGAAACTTCTATTATAAAGCGCATTGACCGTCGAATGGAACGGCTAATATCTAGATAAATGTGCGGTTTCGAACGTAAAATTATAGGGGACGGATCGGCCAATGACGCGTATTCACTGGAACCGGTTCCCGGATGCGAAACAGAATCTTTTCGGTCGACCAAGGGCCTCGCCTCGCTCAGAAAGATCAACCCTGCTGTTCTCTTCGTTATTAATACTTGTACCGTTCATATTTATTTGACAAATAAATTTAAAATCCTTCCTCCGTGACAAGTAGCGCAATCTTATCTAATCTAATTCGTGCGAAATAGATTTTAATTTGTAATTGTATAAGATAAACACAAAGATATACAGATATCTATTAAAAATTTTAATATTTTCCTTTTCTTTTGATTATAACGTTATTATAGAATATTAGCGTATGTGGAAAAAAGTCACAAGAAATAGGAAATAAAATTGATTTTGGAGTTAAATAGAACGGAACAACAAGGTTAAAACGAGCGCAACCATCGGGAGGGAATTTCAATGATTTCTCGTTTCACGCCGTTGAATCTCGTGATACTGTTAACCTCGAATCCTCTCATTAAGCGAAGACTTAGGCGCGGATGGAAAAACGACCACGACTTATTAGATCCGCCAAGTTTTTCCTTCCGCCTGGCAAACCGTTACGTGCAATTGCGATTCGGTTTTACAGTTCGAATTTTTTCGAAAGTCTCGTCGCAGACATCTCTTCCCGTCACGTCGAGCCGTTTCGCCACTTCACCCAGAGGACCCAGATATCTTTTAAATACCGTGACGAATGTTGATGATCGCGCGGAACTGGTCCCTGTCTGGTTTTTTTGGCGGAAAAAAAGACGCGCGCGGCCAAAGATTAGACCGATTCGACGATAACGGTGGAATGAACAGATAGGCGCGGCGTTTAAAGTGGAGCAGAGGCGCAAAAAACGCGATCGAAACGGGAAACGAATGATGGAATTTTGCGAGCGGGAATCATTCTTCGAGGACCGTTTCGAAAATACCGCGATCGAAACGTTTCGAAACAGGCGACAATTATTCGTATTTCCCAGAAACGAGAGAAAGGAGAAAATGGGAGAAATTTAAATAAATATCTCACGTTGGAGTACAATGAATGTATTCATAGGACGTTTAATCTATTTGGTTCTGGTTAATTAGCATTTAAATGCTGTAATAAGCATAATAGTGTGCAAATACTTTCCGTGGCCACTGTATTTCCTTCTACGGAAGAATAGCCATAAATGGTAGAGAAACGCGAACCAGTCTATTGGAATTACAGGTTAAATTTCACAAAAGCCACGTGTTCTCGATAGTCCGTGGCAGGTAATACGTCGAATTCTTTGGGCGGTAAATAACGATGAAGGAACGCCAATAAACTACGATCCCGTGATAAATAACTAACCGAGGATGTACAACCGATTCCCGTGAAACTCTATGTTAATTCAGTTTGGATTAAAACTCGTTCGAAACTATTTCCGGTACGAAGAAAGTCAAAAGCGGTAGAAAAGCGACTGATGATTGATTTTCACCGATTGTTTGGAAATTTCGTATAGAAATCGAACGGTGCGTGCACAATGCACGATATACGACACGGATGAGGGGTGCGTGCACGTTCGAGACAGGAACTTCGAAACTTAAATTCCGAGCCTTTGTCCCTGCGTGGGCGGAATTTCGAGTGGCTGTATCTTAGGGTACGATCGACACAATAAGCCGGTTGACAGAAAGAGGGAGCGGAAAAATTGCGTGAAAAGGAAGGAAGACGCGGCTTGGAGGGAATGAAAAATCGTAACGCGAGAGAAAGAGAAGGAGAAATGGTAAGACAAAGACGTAGCGGAGCACCTACTAAAGATATATTCATGGTGTTCCGCCTTTTGTCCCCTAATCACTATTGTACGCTTGGATTCCGTATATACCGAATGGGGCACCAGATGTATACCATTGCACAGAGAATACAACGTAGCGTTTCATCGATTCAGCTAATTTCCCGAATACGACCAACGAGAATAATGGAACCGAAGTAGCTTTGCAATAGCAATTGTGATACGGTGTTTTAAATTAAGTTATGTACTTATACGATATGTTCGTATCGCGTAAAATTGCGTAAAATTAAATTCGAAATAAGATAGAATATCGCAACTTGTGTAACGTACGCTAACGCCATCTGTTTGTCATTTCCTTCGTGCTCGAAATAAAACCGCCATTAATATTATCGCCATTATACATATACGTAATAGAAAGATATTAGATATTCTCTACCTACGTAAAAATTTTGTGTTCACGATAGATTCATCGAAACCCATTTACAAATTAAAAACGCAATCCGTTTCGTTGGGGATAAAATAGATATGGATATAATATGGGATGCATAGACATGGTTGCGTGCAATGGAATTGATACAGCCCTGTGCACGCTAACCGCGTGTATTCGCGGTATTTATCATTCGAACGTGACTTACCTTTGCCGACGACATAGAGAAGGAGGTAACTGCCTCTATGGCTCATCCTGATGCGTTTCCGGGAGAAAGGGCCGAGAACAGGGCTTATTGGTCACGGATACGATCTTTCGGTGTGTGGAAGCTCGACGATATCTCGATCTACGAACATACGGCGACCATTGTTAGAGAGAAAAAACTGGCGAGAAATCGACGATCAGAACACACATACAAGTAGAGAACAGACGAGTTTATTCCCATTTGAATGAATATTTCGCAATAGTTTCACTAGCAAAAATGGCTGCTTTGATCGAAAGCAGAATAGAATCAAGGTTAATTCGAGGCAATGAGTGACGCCACTACCACCAGTTACATAAATGGTTATATTGTTAGCTTATTACGGTTACGATCAAAGTCAGACGTTTTTACGTAGGTTGCAAGAAAGATTATCACGTAAAGCAAATAATGTTACCTTTATGCGTTGAATTATACGTTGATTGCACTGATTTCTTCTTGAAATTCACTCGCACGAAATCTCACTGCGATACTCCATTGTGACCGCGCAAATTAACTAACTTTAAATCAATATTTTCGCTAGTGACCACCAGATGGTACTTCTAAACTTGCATCAACCAATAGCGTACGTAGATTTTGTCAAAGATGCGATATAGACTAGATCGATCAATCGATATATTTTT
The DNA here is from genome assembly GCF_014066325.1 of Apis laboriosa. Taxonomy (NCBI): domain Eukaryota; kingdom Metazoa; phylum Arthropoda; class Insecta; order Hymenoptera; family Apidae; genus Apis; species Apis laboriosa. The sequence continues at coordinate 4,512,573 of NW_025222928.1, read as the reverse complement.
TATTCTATGACTCACTTCGCACACCTTCTATACCAAATCGTGTGAGAATGGTACCTAACGTCTAGTTTAAACGTCTAGTTTAACGTTCAGTTTAAAGTGATATTAGTAATAATTAGAATTAAAATTAGAAGTATATACTTATATAATTGTGAAATTGCATCATTAAACATCTTTCAGAGTTAAAGATATATTGATAGAGATATATACTTGTGTTTGTGTATTATTTAGTGTAAACTTTTGCAATGCAAAAATATTTTTTCTGCGATAGAATACATTCTTCGAAACTTCAGGTATGTGTTACAATAATTTATAATCATTATTAATTGTTGCTCTTAATCGAAACAAAAGAAAACGTGTTTTTAAAAATTTTCGTAATATTCGTCGTATTTTTCCGAAGTGGCAAACCTATCTTCCCATCGATCAGTAAAAATATCGAGTTTATTTATTTTTCTTTGACTGTTCATTCGAGTAGACATTCCCAGAATAACTTTTTTTCGTTCTTTAAATTTAATTTTTTCGTTTTTCAATATATATAATCGAAAACATAAATATTTAATTCGTACTCGATAGCCTCTAAAAAATTTTCTATCTTCGTATCACATAACCTTGAATTCTATCGGAAATATTGCATTAATCATTCCGCTCTGTCCGTGCGAATAGTCGTAATGACCGATGATTCGTTCAAGAAATCTCTTCGTGTGAAACTCAATTTCAACGTTGCTGCGTATACATTGGTGGTTAAATTACATATTCAGAGTAAGACGAGGTAAATCTTTTTTCGCGTATCGTGTAAATGAGAACTATAACGAGAATATAATGCTCTCTTCCGCAGTCGAGTCAGCTGGACGCTCGTTAGGTTAGGTTAGCATTTAAATAAGAACATATGTATAGGTTTCGCTACGATCAGGTATCGTGGTAATTGGTAGAAAAGCAGCGCGTGGTCTGACCCGGAAGTCACACGATCTCTTATCCTCGTCTTGATATTTCGAACGCCCCGTAAGCAGAATATATTTCACGAAAAGAAATGCATACGCCACGCTCTTTTGCCGACGTGACGACCATTGTTCCGTTTCGCGCACTCGTTGCCCCAAGCCTCTCTATGGTCAGTTGAGTGCAGTCAATCTGAAGTGGCCCGAGGCTACCGAATTACAATGGAGAAAGAACAGCCTTTCTCCAGCCGTGGTCGGCCACAAACAGGCAACCAAGTTGGACACAGGTGCATGCAGATAACCGTACAATGCGCCGAGTACAACCTCCACAACTTACGGAGATCGTCTTTTTCTCCGCCACACACATCGTTATCTTAAAAGTGAACTCGTTGAACGAACAAAGAAGAATTTAAGAGATTTTAAATATTTTATAGAACGTCTGTAAATAACGGATAAAATAAATATCGTGATTATTGGAAACGAGGTAAAATTGTAAAGGTAAAATTTTTTTGATAAATTCACTTATAATTTTTAGGAAAAAAAAAAAAAATTAGAATATAGTTTGAAGACACGAATGAACGAAAAATTAATAATTTTATCTAATATATATATAATCTTATGAAACTAGTCAAGGGACAAAAAATAGGAACATATTCGTACATATTTTGCATTGTAAATTTCGCGTGTGCAACACTGTCGTCGATAATATACGTAGGTAAAAAATACGAGCTACGAGAAAAGTTGGAATAACAAAATGTTACGTTGAGCGTTTTTATTTTAAAACAATACGTGGATGGTCGAGCGTTTAGCTCTTAGCAAAACATCGTTCTATTTACACACGTTTTTAAAAAATAGGCATCTATTATCAATTATTCGATATAGTGTATATCAAAGATAAAAAAAAAAAAAAAAAAAAAAAAAAGTGACGAGTGTATTTTCGAAATATACGAAGGTAGCTGGAAAAATGCAACTTGATTAAATTTGGGAAAAATATGTGAAAACATGGAGGAAAGGAGTGGTCGATCGAATGAATAATAAAAAATGGTGTTTGATGAAATTTCAAAATTTCATTTCGATGCATTTTGCCAGCGAGCTTGGTGTAACAAAATATTAACAGCGGCGACAGGGACGTATTACCGGTTTATTCAAGGGAAAGTATCGGTGGTATCATTAAGGAAATATGATTCACAGACGAAATAGCGTTAAACGCGGTTGACGAACAATAAGGATAACAACCAACCGTCTGCTTTGTCGTTCGCATAACAATATCCCCCTCGTAAAATCCCAGTTACGTGTATGTGACGAGGAACGGAAAATAAACGAAACCGACAGGGAACCGAGATCCCTCTCGTTGTTGAGACGTGTAGTGCAACGGGTCGACGTATGAAGGTGGTAGCCATGGCTACCTGTCGCCAGAGAAATTGCACGTTTATGCAGATGTTCCAGACACCGGAAAAAAGAGCGACGTGGTAAGGATATCCGTGAGTCGGAATGCGTCATGATTTTATCGATTCCCCTTTCCGACAATCCATCGATTCTTACGTCTTGTAAAATGAAAACCAGTGACGGCCGAGGTTTGTCAGATGTTTCCCTTACTTCTCTAAAAAAAAAAAAAAAAAAAAAAAAAAAAATTGGCCGAATCGATAAAAATCACACCGTGAGGAAACAAATACGTGTTCGAGAATCATCGTCATCTTGCTCCTGTTCGCGAATGATCGAGTCTAATTGATCCGGATTAACGCGAAACCACTGTATTGTTACTCGATGGACGACACCTCTTGTTTTTCGTGTAAAAAGAATAGCTTCGTTTAAAAAAAAAGAAAGAAAAAAGTTGAAAGAAAAAGCAGAGCGGAGCGAGGGATAGAGAGAAGGGAGTGAAATAACGAATAAAGCTGGGAACAAAAGGGACGAGGGAAATCAATCGGCGAATCGTCCATTTCTCGAGCTTGATTAGCGTTTTAGCTATTCGGTTTAACCTTTGCTGTTGCGGAACAGGCCGATGAATGTCGCAACTGAAACACCCCCCGGTGTAACGGGCATTTATTTTTATTCACCGTGATTAAACGCGATGCGCAAGAAATACGCGCACACGCGCGTATGAATATTTACATTCCACCGCGGCGTATAAATAGCACTCGACGGAGGGAGGGGAAAAAAAAAAAAAAAAAAAAAAAAATAGGTTGAAGCGGGGACACACACCCCGGCCGTAGATATCAACCGGAAGCGGTATCCACAAATTCCCTCTCCCGTGTTCCGCATTGCGTATAATTCCTGTCGAGCTTAGCACGGTAAATCGTGTATTTCTCTCAAATCGACGTGAATATCCGCATTTGTGAAAACGCCGTTTGTCCCTCCTTCCCATCCCCCCCCCCTCCCTCCCTCCCTCCCCTCTCCCCCGGGGTAAATGATTCGACACGCTGATTTTCGGATTAATCGGATGAGCTTTGTTGCCTTAGAGTATGCTCCCTCTGAAAACGACGTCAGTGTCGGTTGAAATTCGTTCGTATGGAATTTTATTCAGATAAATACGAAGTTAGTATCCCACCTTGTATCTGTTTAGATTTTGCAACGATTCTTGAGATTTCTTCAATTCGTCTATCACGTATTTCGTGTCCTCCTCCTCCATCTTGGAATTTATAGTGTCGCCGTACGTGATGACGCGTATCATGGTCGAGCTCTCTTCCTTTTCGGATAGCAAACTCGCCTAAACGTTTTTTCGTTGTGTGTGACAAAAATGATTCTTGGAAATATAACGGTTTAAGAATCGTCGATCGTTATATAATCGTTTCTTTTTTTTCACCTTTGATTCTTTTGTACTTGTGGTGGTGTTCGTTGTGCTGGTAGTGCTAATTTGATGGCTAGGTGGTTGAGGTTTCGCACGAGGTTGAAAGAGAGCCATGAACGGATAGACAAAGAAAAACGACAGGTTCAGAATAAATTCTGATATCCTGAAAAAGAAGGGACAAGTGATCGGGTGAAGGAAAAATTGGTCGTACAAAAAAAAAAAAAAGAAAAAGAAAATACTTTTTTCTACTCTTACCTATTGCACACTCTGACAGACTTTTGACACGTATCTGGATGCACAGGTTGCCCTAATTCGTTAAATACAACGCTTCTTGATCTTAAATCTTTCTCGTAATATCTTTCCATCTTTTCGGTATTAATTAAAGTGTCCAATCCGCAACGACCTACTGTCGGCACGCACAAGCCGAACAACCATTTAAAGAAACCTAATAAAAAAAAATTCCCCTTTAATTCTCGTTTCTCAAAAAAAAAAAAAAAAAGATCTCCAATTGATTTCTAGATTACCTAGAAGAAGTAGAAATAACAGCAAAATGGTCAAGACAGAGCAAACAATCGTCATAACGTTAGGCCAAGTAATTGTCATTACGCCGGGCCAAATCGTAGGCCAAACTTTAGGCTCTTCTGGAATTTTTGGAACCAGCTTCTTTTCTTCAAGACCGGCGACACGATAATCTTTGATCTTAACAGGCTTAAGTCTTGTTTCTGTATCGTTTTCTGTATCGGTACACGTGCACTCGGAATTTTCCACGCAAGAGCAACGATTCGCTTTTCGTACATTTATCCTTCTTCGTGCCACCAGCTGGTTGTAACGGTTTATAAGTATCGCTGGAAAAAAAAAAAAAAAAAAAAAAAAAAAAAGAAACGAAACGATGAAATCATCAAAAAAGGAAGGCAAAAGGATTTCTTTTCTTCCAAATTGATTCGTTCGAGTTGTTGAACGAAGGAATAAACCCTTGGGAAGGGGGAAGGAAGGGGGAAGGAAATCGACCAACGCGAGTTTTCGCGACATTTACCGGAACAAGAGAATTCTTCTAAAGGGAGTTTGCCGTACAAATTCAGAGTTATTTCATGATCATGATGGGGGGAGATAGTCTTCGTCTCTTTCTCGACGTTCAACCACGATGGCGGAAGTCCTTGGGGACACTCCGTAATCCGGACTCGGTAAGAGGACGGAGATGGGCCTTTGTTGGTAATCAGCACTGTTATCACCGTGTTATCAATTTTAGTATTATCTATATGGACCTCGTTTATTTGACCAATCGACCTGAAATTTAATACGAACATCGTATTTCACCTTCGTTAAACGTGAAAATATAATCGTATCGACCGTACGCCAAACAATGATGTCTCAAAGGCGATACGATACACGTTGCAATCGTTACTATTTGCTTAGAATTCGTCGCTCGAATCCCAATCATTTTATCCCAACCTCCGCAAGCATCGCAGTTAGCTTGATCAATATCGGTCGTTCGAAGGCATGAAAAAACTAGCTGCAATGTCGAAATGAAATTTCTACCGAATTATGATTCAAAGTCGGTATGATAATTTTTGAACGGTACGATAAAATGAACGCCATTATTATAACGAGAAATGCGTTTTCTAGATCACATTTCGCCCGGCATCGGTTTTCCTTTCTTTCTTTCTTTCTTTCTTTCTTTCTTTTTTTTTTTTTTTTTTAAGTTGTCGTACAGTAGACAAACGGAATACGAATGGAAACGTATCCCCGAAACGATCATCACCTCTCTGGAACTCACCCGGGTTTGAGAAGGCTATTGTAGTCCTCCCTGAGTTCGACGTCGATCACAGACACGTGCATCGAATGGTACTCCAGAGCGAGGAACTCGTGGCTTCCGGTTCCGTTCACATTGTACTTGATGGCTTCGCTCGGCACCCGGGCGAAATTGCTCAAGAAGTAGCAACCGGCCCGCCCAGACTTCCGTGCTTCCTACCACCACGTCACATTAGATCGAACGTGTAACGATTCGATAACACCCACCAGTTTACGGAAATGTTGCCGCCACCAACGGCAAATATTCGGCCCACCCTTCCGTTCCTGATCCATTATAATAATAAGAGCAGACCTCTCGCAGGGCTCGTGCACAGATACCGCGCAGTTTACCGCGCGCAATGATACGTAAAAATTGAAAAAATTTTTTTTTTTTTTTATTCACCATTCATCACGCCCTCTGGCATGCTCCCTGGAATTATCATTAAAGATAATTTTCACGTGCAGGAAACTTGCGCGCAACTTTTATTGGGATGGAATGTCGGTTTCGCGCAACAGTCGCATAGCGTTTCACATGCAATCATACGAATCATGTTTATTTAGATGAAATTACACGTACTTGGTATTAATGCAGTTGCCACAATGAATTCACTCATTGTACCGCCTCGCAGCTCGTATAGCGTTTTACGAACGAACCCATTAAATTCGTACTTAATAAAATTACATTAGCGTAACAAGTGATACACGGTATGAGTGCTAAAAAATGCGCCCCTCTTACATGTCACGTACATTGCGCCATTGCGAATTAGCAGAATGGTCGCCGGTTAAATAATCTAATAATTAAATCTTTCTCGACTCGGTATAATAATTGTTGTGTGTGTAAACAGCAAATGTTGAAATAATTCGGTTACATCATTTATCAAGTATCAATAATAACTCTAATATTAATAAAGGAATTGCATGGTGTCGCAGGTAGCTATGGAATTACCGTCCACAAAAAATATCCGTGCGATTGAAAATAATCGGGGGGGGGAGAGAATAAAAATACGGTGGACAGGTTGATGTCACTATCGCTTCGTTTATTGCGCTTGTCATACGTACGATGTCGTGCCTCCAGTAGTCGAGTGGCTGATTTTTCAAACAGGTTCCACTGACATGCTCGCACCGATCCGGTTGGCCAGCGAATGCCGTGAATCCTACACCAGCCTTATCACACTCGTCTACATCCCCACTGATCTTGTTCGCTTCCACAACTAGGTATTCGCTTGACCATCCTATACAACGTATATCGAAACTTTCTCTTTTACATTATAATGGCTGATATTGTTTGATCTTTTCGTTTACGATATTATTTTCAAAACCTTTAGCCTCTGAATACTTTGCTCTTTCCTCAGAAAGCCTCGACGGTACCAATAAGCGATCTCTCGTTGGATCCAAATTGTATTCGATGCCCGATGGCGATCTCATTTCGTTATACTTAAGAGCCACCGTATTTCCTTTATTTCGATAGTATTTATCGAAGGTACCCAATCTGATGAGATAAACGTCCTGTGTAGCGTGAATTTAGTGACTCCAAGATCTCAAACGTGCTTAATCGCTACGCTTCTGATTGCACCTTACCTTATGATCGAACCGTTCGACAAATCCTTCCATAGAATCGATCCATCGGGCAACGTATGCTTCACGTAAAGCCGTAGATCTACCTTATGAACTACTATGGGCTCTTCCAATTGATACACCGAGTACCTGAAAAAAAAATTCGCGTCGTCTTCTTTTTCCTTTTTTTTTCTTTTTTTCCGAAAAAGAAAAGGAAAACGAACCATAAATCGCTGAAGCGTAGACAGTGAGCGGATTCTAAATATTTTAACGCGTCTACGTTAGGAGGATGCCTGGGATCCGAGCAATCTTGACCGCCCCGAATTTGCCGTTGTTCCTTCGCGTTCCTACTTTCGCCCGCCGTTCCTTTCGTAGATCGCATATTTCTGCTCCTTTGCTCGCGCGAGGAAAATTTATCACGATCCCTCCACTTGATCCCATAATCGAGATTCGAAGGTTGAATCTGCTCCTCCTCCTGTTCCTCCTCCCCCTCCTCCTGTTCCTCCTCCCCCTCCTCCGACAGCATAAGTAAGTTCCTCTTGAAAGGCCACTTGCTCTTTTTGTTATTCTTCTTGTTCCTATCCCCCTTCCCCTTCTTCCTTTTCCGCTTTCTTCGCCGCTTCTTCTTCACGTGCTTCGCGTTCTTCTTCTTGCCACCGTGCTCCCCGTGTTCGTTCGTCAACTGTGCGTTATCCACGACCGTCTCCCTTTTCCCCAACCCGTCCGATTCATCTCCCACGCAAACGCCGTTGTTCTTCTTCGACGTCTTCCTCCGATCCCCCTCGAGATTCGACTCGAGGAATTGCTCGTCCGCGCTCTTCCCGCCCACGGTCCGCGGATGACCCTCGTCCTTGAACGGCGCCTCCTCTCGCACGCTGGCCAAATCGGCCGAGCCGATCCTCTCCACCTCCACCAGATCTATCCCCCCCTCGTCCCCGGCCCGATCCTCCAACCCGCCCTCCACCGTTTCCTCCCCAATTTTCCGTTTCGCGTCCCGTTTCATATCCTCCCCCCTTATCACGGATTCGATTATCTCCTTGATCAAATTACGATCCTCCTTCGAGCTCTCCTCGACCCCGTTCGAGTACTCTTTGCTCTTCACCGATCGTGGATTATTCTTGGAACGGGCCTCGTCCCCCAGCATGACCACGGTCTCGGTCGTGGCCAAATCCTGGTAACCGGGCGCGGCGAATTGCTTCAAACTCCAAAACGTTCGATTATTGGGCACGATGATAAATTTCTTGAGGTGTATCAACGTGCGCCCGGGCGCGTCGCTCGAGGTCACGTTATCCGTGACGAGCCTCTCCAACTTCTTCACGAATTCCGAGATGGCCAGCATGTTCTTCTTCTCGATCGTCTGGTCGTTGGCGAAACCGTAATCCGGCTTCACTTTCTTCAACGCCTCGGGTCTTATCTTCTGCTTTGGAAAGCTGAGCTCCGCCTTTATCACGGTCTCGTTCATACGCGACAATATGGTGGTGGTCGCGATGGTCGTGGTCGTGGTCGGCGGGCTGGTTCGCGCCCGCGGGGTGGTCGTGGTCACCGCTTGAACGGTGGTCACCGGTCGGATCACGATCGGTTTGCACAGAGTGGTCGGTTTGCACGTGGTCGTCGGTTTGCAAGTGGTCGTCGGCATGCACGTGGTCGTTTGGGCCATTGTGGTGGTTATCAAGGGGAGGGCCTCGGTCGTGATCGGCGTTGGCTCGGTCGTGCTCGGTGCCGCCTCGGTCGTGGTCGTGGTTGTCGGCAGACACGTGGTCGACGGTTCGCACGTGGTCGTCGCCGCCAACTCCAACTCGGTTATTCCCGAGATATTCTTCAGATACGTGTGCTCCTCTTTCTCCGGGTACGTGAGCTCCGCCTGTATAACGGTTTCGTTGGCGCTGCTTATTATAGTGGTCGTTTCGGACGGTAGCAACGTGGCCGCTGCCGCCTTTTCCACCTGCTTCTCCACCTCCATCTCCGAAATCGCGGTGATGTTCTTGGGTGCCACGTGCTCCGGATACGATAGCTCCGCCTGTATAACGGTTTCGTTCGCGCTGCTTATTATCGTGGTCGTCTCGATGCTCGGTGCCGAGACGTTCTTGGCTCGCGGCTCCGGCTTGGTCGTGTTCATAGAGGCGGCCATTTTGACGTCGTGAATACTGAGGTCGCCGTCCGACGCCAACACACCTAGACGTTTGTCCGTGAACGTGATGTTTATGGGCAATTGGATGCTTATAGTGGTGAAATTGGGCGCGAAACAACGCTCGGTCTGGCCCACGTTGCTCAAACTGTCCTCTATAACGGCCTCCCGGCTTCCTATGTCCGGGTTGAGGAAAGAATTCTCGGGCAAGTCGGACAAGTCTAGGGATACTTGGGGCAAATTGTCGAGAAACTCGTCGTTTATCTTGATCGATTCCTCGTCGCTCAACGCGATCTTGTCTTTCGGATCGTCCATGTTGACGGGATCGTCGCGGTTCGTGTCGGGCGACTCCTCCTGCTCCTCCGTTTCCGCCTCCCGTTGAAGATTGTCGTTGGCCGACGAGAATCTCGAGGACTCCTTCTTCGAGCGTTTAAGGGTCCTCTTCCAATTTTTCTGCGCGAGGGACGTTTCCCGTTGCCCCGACGTGCCGGTCTCGTCTTCGTCGGAGGACGACGACGACGACGACGCTACGCTGTCGACGGATTTCTTCTGCAGGTAGAGCAACCTCTGTCGCGGATCCGAATCTCCCCTGTATTTGCCCGTGTTCCGATTCTTGGCGCGCACCGTGTCGAGTAGATACTCCCTGGCCACCGATCGATCGTCGATCTGATCGAGGGGGACGTTGGCGGACGGGCCGGCGTCGAAAACGTCGGACAAGAAATTAGCATTGTCCGTTTCGCCGGAGACGAGGGCGTCCGACGAGTCGGCGAAAGAGTTGGGCGACTCCAACGAGAAACGGTTCCCGTAATTGTTCGTTTTCCCATCGTCGATCGAGTTCTCCTTGAAAAATTCCGGCTCCGCGTTGAAACTGATGGAAACGGGCCTCCCGTACGAATCGCTCTCCAAGTGTATTTTCCCCGTGAGGGAGATCTCGAAATTTTTCCCGTGCTCGTCGCTCTCCTGAAGATCGTTGCTCTCCAATTTGTTGTCGCCACCGTTCTCCACCGATCGTACCTGATTCCCGTTCTTGAAATCGTTGGAATATTTGTCGAAATCGTTCATGGAGGAAACGTCGTTGATCAATTGATTGTAAGAATCGTCCGTCTGCTCCTCCTCCGATATCTTCGAGCCCTCGTCCGACTCTTTCTCCAAAAGATTCTCCAACGTCGGATTCGTGTCGAAATTCTCCACCGAGTCGTCCAGATTCTCGGTCTTATCGTTGTCCGCCTTCTTCGAGTCCTGATCAACGGGTATCGTTTTATCGTCCTCGTCCATCTGCTCCTCGGACTCGTTGTAATCATCCTCGTCCGGCAATTCTTGCGACGAGGAGACCAACTCCTCCTGCTTCTTGCTCTCGTTCTTGTTCTTCTTCTTCCGTTTCACCCTCGTCGAATCCTCCTCTTTCTTCCCCTTCTCGTGATTCTTCTCGTGGATCGATTTCAAATGCTTCCGATGCACCGACGACGCGTCATCGTAATCGATGTCCGGGCCGTCGTCGCTTATGAAATTGTTCTCGTTGCTGTGCTCCTCGATCTTCTTTCTGTCCTTGTTGGACCGGTGTTCGGCCTCCCTCTTCTCGTTCCCGATCATCCCTGGGATGGACAGCAAACGTCTCCCTTTCCGATTCCCTCCCGCCCTCGTCGTGTCGCAACTCGTCCTCGCGTCGTGACCCCCTACGCGGCGGTGCCTGTCCTTGCACGGAGGAAGTATCCTCCCCGGGACGACGTCCGTCGTCGGATTCGAGTAACTCTTCCTCAATCTGTCCTTTATCTTCGCACCCTTCCCCAACCCGAACGGGCTTTTGTTCGGTTGATTGTAATTGTCCTTCGTTCCTTTCCTGATCGTGTACTCGGCGGTGGCGGTGGTCGCGAACCACGGATGATGAATCCATTTGATCCCAGGAGGGATTTTCTCCTGCGACTCTCCTCCTGCCTCCTTCTTACCTTTCGCGCGGCCATTATCGGTTAGGATATCGTTCGCATCGTCGCCTCCCTCCTTCACCTCTCGACACTCTATCCTCTTACTGTTATCTGCACCGCCATTCACGCTTGCCCGTATCCGCATGAAATTCTGTTGCTCGTGAGAGAATTTCGACCCGAACTTCTTCTTCACGAAGTCCACGTTCGTGGCCTTGTACGAAAACTTCAACAGCGAATCGACCAGATTCTTCTTCCCGCAATCCCCAGGATTATCCCCGTCCTCCTCCTCCTCCTCGCGCATCGTATCGCTCGTATCCCTCTCGCGCACCACCTTCGCGCCATCCTCCATCGCGCCCTCCATCGCGCCTTTGCCCGTCATCGAGGACGTTGTGCGTTTTTTTTTCCGCCTCTGATTCCCGCCCAACCACGTCCTCTGCCCTATCCTGACCGGCTCCACGGTGGCGGAGATCGACTCGAGATCGGTGAACCCCCGCTCGAGCGAGGACTCGGTGGTGAGGACCAACACGGTGTGGCGTTCGGGAATCGTTATCCCCTCGATCCCGATCTCCTCGTGAAAGTTGGCACCGCCTACCGAGGTGCGGCCGGGTTTCGGCGTTTTGAACCCCGGCCGTACCATCTGGTCCGTGATGGTGGTCATCTGAACCTCGGTTTCCGTCGTTTCGTTCATCATGAGCGCCGTCGTCGTCCCCTCCGTAGCCACCCTGTAACTCGGCCTCAATTGCCCGATTCCTTCTTCAATGTTTTTTTTTACCCCGACAAGGGGGGCGTTGGGCATCCTCAACGATTCGGGATTCATGTCGGGCACGATCTTGAAAAAGTCGACCACGACCAGCGCCCTCGTCAAATCCGATCTTTCCGTTGTGAACACGGGGTTAGGGTTCAACAGTATGTCGTTCTTGCTCAAGTCCAACGGTAGAATTTCGTTCTCGGGCGCGAACACGTTCGACAAAATTTGATTCGATTGGTCGTTGATGACCGGCGCCGAGATCGGCGGAGAGATCACCAGGTTGGAATTCGGGGTGGAAATTTTGTAATTGTCCCCGAACAATTGACTCAGCTTGTTCCCTTTGTCACCGGCCGACAATTTGTTCCCTTTCTCGTCCTCCTTGTACGAGATCCCTGCGAGATCTTTCGACTCTTTATTCTGGGAACTTATGTCGGAGTTGACGGGATTCACGTTGAACTCGGCCGTTTGATAGGGGGGGATCTTTTTAACGGCGACTCCCACCCCTTGATCCTGAGGATTCATGACGAAAGGATTTTGATTCGCGGTCAAATCGATCGATTGATACGAAGGAATCTTTTTATTCCCCAATTCTTGCTCGTTATCCTGAGAACCGATCACGTAAGGATTTTGATTCACGTCGGGTGATTGGTAGAACAGAATCTTTTTATTGTCCCGTTGAGAGCCCGTGTCAAGATTTTGGTTCAAGTTGAGGTCAGCCGATTGATAGGACGAGGGAATCTTTTTATTAGCCAATTCTAGCTCCTTAAAACCTTTGTTCTGGGAATCGATGTCAGGAATTTGGTATACGCTGAACTCGGCCGTTTGATACGAAGGTGGAATCTTTTTACTCGAGAATTCTAATTCTTTAAACTCTTTATTCTGGGAGCCGATCTCGAGATTTTGGTTCGCGTTCAATTCGGGCGATTGGTAGAAAGGGATCTTTCTATTTCCGAATCCCAATTCCTTGTTCTGAGAGCCGATCTCGGGATTTTGGTTCGCGTTAAACTCGATTGTTTGGTACGAAGGAACCTTTTTATTCCCCAATCCCAATTCCTTGCTCTGAGTGCCGATCTCGAGATTTTGATTCGCGTTGAATTCGGGCGATTGGTAGAAAGGGATCTTCTTATTTCCGAATCCTAATTCCTTGTTCTGAGAGCCGATCTCGGGATTTTGGTTCACGTTGAATTCGGACGACGGATAGAAGAGAGGAATCTTTTTGTTCCCGAATTCCTTGAACCCTTTACTCTGAGTATCGATATCAGGATTTTGGTATATATTAAACTCGGCCGATTGGTAGGAGGGAATCTTTTTGTTCCCGAATCCTATTTCCTTGAATTCTTTGTTCTGAGAACCGATGTCGAGATTTTGGTTCGCGTTAAATTCGGGCGATTGATAGGAGGGGATCTTTTTATTCCCGAATCCTATTTCCTTGAATTCTTTATTCTGAGAAAGGACATCGGGATTCTGGTTCACGTTGAACTCGGCCGAAGGTTGTTGGTACGAGGGAATCTTTTTATTTTCGAACCCTGATTCCTTGAATTCTTTGATCTGGAAACCGGTATCGGGATTTTGATTCGCGTTGAAATCGGCCGACTGGTAAGAAGGGATTTCTTTGTTCGCGAATCCTTCTTGTTCTTTGAACTCTTTAGCCTGTGAGCCCGCGTCGCTTTGAACAATGTCGGCCGATTGGTAGAAAGGGATCTTTTTGTTCGCCAATTCTCTACCCTGAGAACTGACTAAGTCGGGATTTGGATTCGTTTCAACCGATTCGTAGGAAGGAATCTTCTTACTCGCGTATTCCAATTCATTGAACTCTTTGTTTTGTTGAGAAGTCCCGATATCGGGACTTTGATTCACATCGACTGTTTCGTAGGAGGGAATCTTTTTATTCCCGTATTCCAACTCCTTGAACCCTTTATCCTGTGAGCCCATATCGGGACTTTGATTCGTGTCAACGTTTGACTCGTAGGAAGGAATTTCTTTATTCGCGAATTCTTGGTTCTTAAACTCGTCGGTTTGAGAACCGGTGTCGGGACTTTGATTCGCGTTGAAATCACCCGATTGATAGGAAGGGATTTCTTTGTTCGAGATTTCTTTAAACTCTTTATCTTGTGCACCAATATCAGGGCTTTGATTTATGTCGACCGATTGATAAGAAGGAATTTCTTTGTTCGAAGAGAATTCCTGCTCCTTAAACTCTTTGCCTTGAGTACCTATGTCGGGAATTTGATTCGCGTCGGCCGATTGATAAGAAGGGATTTCCTTATTCGAGATCGCTTTAAACTCTTTATCTTGAGAACCCGTGTCGGGACTCATGTCGGAATTTTGATTCGTGTCGATCGATTGGTCGGAAGGAATTTCTTTATTCGCGAATTCTTTAAACTCTTTATCCGTATCGGGAGTTTGATTCGCGTTAAAGTCGGCCGACTGATAGGAAGGAATTTCTTTGTTCGGGAATTCCGTTTCTTTGAACTCTTTACCTTGAGAATCCGTGTCAAGATTTTGATTCGCGTCGGCCGATCGATCGGAAGAGATTTCCTTATTCAAGAATTCTTGCACTTTAAACTCTTTCCCTTGAGCATCTATATCAGAATTTTGATTCGTGTCGGTCAATTGATAAGAAGGGATTTCTTTATTCGAGATTTCTTGCTCTTTCAACTCTTTGTCTTGAGAACCGATATCAAGATTTTGATTCGCGTCCGCCGATTGGTAAGAAGGGATTTCTTTATTCGAGATTTCTTGCACTTTGAACTCTTTATCTTGAGAAACGATATCGGGATTCACGTTAAATTCGATCGATTGGTAAGAGGGAATTATTTTGTTCGCGAACTCTTGTTCCTTGAGATCTTTGTCCTGAGAACCCGCAGAGGTTGGGTTGATGTTGAAGCCAATCGATTGATAAGAGGGAATTTTCTTATTAAAATCGAAGTCGTTTATCTTTTCATTGAAAACGGACCCTATTAGCTTCTTTATGTCGGGAATTTCATCGATTGGTTGATTCGACAATTGCGCGTTTATCTCCTTCTCTTGCACTGCTTCTTTGCTTTGCTTATCTTTATCTACCATCTCTCCGTCTTGCTTTTCTTGATTCTCTTTTTCCACACCCTCTTTGCTTTGCGCCTTATCCAAATCGCTCGACGATGATTCGTCGTTGCTCTGCACTTTCGGCACAACCTCCTTCCTGTGTGACGGTTTCAACCCCATCGTATCCTCCTTGAGCGTGTCGCTTATGCGACTGAATTTCTCCTCGATCTTTTTGTCCAAGTTGTCCGTGTCCTTCGATGCCGATTCGTCGTTCTTCTCCTCCTCCTTTCTCTCCTCCTTTTTCTCGCTGCTTTTACTCTTCTCCGAATCCGAATCTTTTCTATCGTTCAATTCGCTCGCCATCTTGACGAACTTTGTCGGTTTCTTTATGGACTTGGCATTATCTATATATATTTGCATACCTTTGCTGTAATTCGGCTCCGCGAATCTTTCGCCATCGTCCGCCCTTTCGCTCCTCTTTTGCCGACCTCGTTTCCGAAATTTTCGTTTCCCGATTCCCTCCGACTCGAGCATGGGATGCTGATTTTTCTTACTTTTTACGTATCTGCGGGATCTGAAGTTCGTTTTGTCCTCCTTGTAACCGGCAAAATGTTCTTTCCTCGACTTCTTTTTGCCGTGATGATCGTAACTGTTCCTCGACGACAAATCCTTCAACGTTCTCTTTTGGGGCGTATAATTTTCGATCGTCTCCCCCCTCGGATGCTTTCTCCTCTCGCGCGTGTGAAAATCCTCTTTTCGCAACGCGGTTCCATCTTTCGCTCTCGAGATCATTTTCTCCCTCCCTGTGATGTAAATTTCTCTCGAGCCACCCAATTCCTTCCTCTTCGATTCAACATTTCCAGATCTCTCCACTCTACGTTTCTCTACGTTCAAACTTTCGGCCTCGTTCCACGCGGATGTACTTCCCATTACCTCGTTCAAATTATCGTCCCCGATCTCTTTTGCCGGGACTGTCCACCGCGTGCCGGATCTATTCAATACACCTGTCTGGAAATGTCTCAAACGTCCATTCGAATGCATAGGGGGTCGGATCGCGGCCAGATCGATAGCGGAGAACGCGTTGCTCCTCTTCTTCTCGCGCTTCAAAGTCCAATCTTTATTCGTGTAGAAAGATTCGATCTGGCATTTCTTTCGTCCACTGTCCTCGCCGTTAACATCCTTCAATATTCTTTCCGGTATCAATTTTTTCGACTCGTATTCCACCGAATAAAATGAAATCTCGGGGCAAGTCACCGCGCGGAACAAACTCTCCCGTTCGCCCGATCGTTCGTTCATCGAAGAATCTTTCAAATTTTTCTCCTCTTTCAAATTTTTCTCCTCCTTCAAATTTTTCTCCTCCTTCAAATTTTTCTCCTCCTTCAAATTTTTCTCCGCCGATTGGAATCCGCCATCTCTCGAACCCTCGTGCCGATTCTTTACATCCTTCTTCGACGATTCTGACTTTTTCCCCGCTATCGTCGATCCTCTTTGCTTCGGGTGCAATTCGCGATCCCTCGAACCCTCGTGCAATTTTCCACCACTCTTTTTCGCCGATCCTGAATTTTTCCCCATCGTCGACTCGTCGTGTTTCGAATTACGGATCGATTGGAATTCGCGATTGTTCGAAGCTTCGCGCAGTTTTCCTCCACTCTCTTTCGCCGATCCTGAGCTTTTCCCCACCGTCATCGATTCGCCGCGTTTCGAATCATGGAATTCGCGATTGTTCGAAGCTTCGTATAGTTTTCCTCCATTCTCTTTCGCCAATTCTGAATTTTTCTCCGCCATCATCGATTCGCCGTGTTTCGAATCATGGAATTGGCGATTGTTCGAAGCTTCGTGTAATTTTCCTTCAGTCTCCTTCGCCGATTCTGACATTTTGCCCACCGTCATCGATTCGCCGTACTTCGAATTATGAATCGAAGCTTCGTAACGATTTTCTCCATTTTCTTTCGCCGATCCTGAATTTTTCTCCACCGTCATCGATTCGCCGTGTTTCGAATCATGAATCGAAGCTTCGTAACGATTTTCTCCACTTTCTTTCGCCGATCCAGAATTTTTCTCCGCCGTCATCGACTCGCCGTGTTTCGAATCATGGAATTCGCGATTGTTCAAAGTTTCGTACAGTTTTCCTCCACTTTCTTTCGCCAATCCAGAATTTTTCTCCGCCGTCATCGACTCGCCGTGTTTCGAATCATGAAAGTCGCGATTGTTCGAAGCCTCGTGCAATTTTCCACCAGTTTCTTTCGCCAATCCTGAGTTTTTCCCAATATTCATCGATTCGCCGTATTTGGAGTTATGAATCGATTGGAATTCGCGATTATTCGAAGCTTCGTAATGTTTTCCTTCGTGTTCTTTCGCGAATCCTGAATTCTTCCCCACCGTCATCGATTCGCCGTATTTGGAGTTATGAATCGATTGGAATTCGCGATTATTCGAAGCTTTGTAATATTTTCCTTCATTTTCTTTCGCGAATCCTGAATTCTTCCCCACCGTCATCGATTCGCCGTGGTTGGAGTTATGAATCGATTGGAATTGGCGATTGTTCGAAGCTTCGTAACGTTTTCCTTCGTTTTCTTTCGCGAATCCTGAATTTTTCCCCGCCGTCATCGATTCCCCGCTGTATTTCGAATTATGAAATTCGCGATTATTCGAAGCTTCGTATAATTTTCCTCCACTTTCTTTCGCCGATCCAGAAATTTTCCCCGCCGTCATCGATTCCTCGCCGTATTTCGAATTATGAAATTCACGATTGTTCGGACCTTCGTGTAGTTTTCCTCCACTCTCTTTCGCCAATCCTGAGTTTTTCCCCATTATCATCGATTCGCCGTATTTGGAATTATGAATCGATTGGAATTCGCGATTGTTCGAAGTTTGGTACCGATTTCCTCCATGTTCTTTCATCAATCCTGAATTTTTCTCCACTGTCATCGAATCCCCGTATTTGGAGTTATGAATCGATTGAAATTCGCGATTGTTCGAAGCCTGGTACCGATTTTCTCCATTTTCTTTCGCCAATCCCGAATTTTTCTCCACTGTCATCGATTCGCCATGTTTGGAATTATGGAATTCGCGATTGTTCGTAGCCTCGTACAATTTTCCTCCACTTTCTTTCGCCAATCCTGAGTTTTTCCCCATTATCATCGATTCGCCGTATTTGGAGTTATGAATCGGTTGGAATTCGCGATTGTTCGAAGCTTGATACCGATTTTCTCCACTTTCTTTCGCCAATCCTGAGTTTTTCCCAATTACCACCGATTCGCCGTGTTTGGAGTTATGAATCGATTGGAATTCGCGATTGTTCGAAGCCTGGTACCGATTTTCTCCATTTTCTTTCGCCAATCCTAAATTTTTCTCCACTGTCATCGATTCGCCATGTTTCGAATTATGAAATTCGCGATTGCTCGAAGCCTCGTACAATTTTCCTCCACTTTCTTTCGCCAATCCTGAATTTTTCTCCTCCGTTATCGATTCGCCATGTTTCGAATTATGAATCGAAGCCTCGTAACGATTTTCTCCATTTTCTTTCGCCGATCCTGAATTTTTCTCCACTGTCATCGATTCGCCATGTTTGGAATTATGGAATTCGCGATTGTTCGAAGGCTCGTACAATTTTCCTCCACTTTCTTTCGCCAATCCTGAGTTTTTCCCCATTATCATCGATTCGCTGTATTTGGAATTATGAATCGGTTGGAATTCGCGATTGTTCGAAGCTTGATACCGATTTTCTCCATTTTCTTTCGCTAATCCTGAATTTTTCTCCACTGTCATCGATTCGCCATATTTGGAATTATGAAATTCGCGATTGTTCGAAGCCTCGTACAATTTTCCTCTACTTTCTTTCGCCAATCCTGAATTTTTCCTCATTATCATCGATTCGCCGTATTTGAAATTATGGTTTGGTTGGAATTCGCGATTGTTCGACGCTTGGTACCGATTTTCTCCATTTTCTTTCGCTAATCCTGAATTTTTTCCCATTATCATCGATTCGCCACGTTTCGAATTATGGAATTCGCGATTGTTCGAAGCCTCGTACAATTGTCCTCTACTTTCTTTCGCTAATCCTGAGTTTTTCCCTACTATCATCGATTCGCCGTGTTCGGAATTATAGATCGGCTGGAATTCTCGATCCTTTGAAGATTCGTCTAGATCGTTCAAAATTTCGTCTCGATTTTTCCTCGCTGTAATCGATTCGCCGTGTTCGGAGTTATGGATCGACTGGAATTCTCGATCGTTCGAAGCTTCATCTCGATTTTTCTCCGCTATCATCGATTCGCCGTGTTCGGAATTATGGATCGGGTGGAATTCTCGATCGTTCGAAGTTTCGTCTCGATTGTTCAAAATTTCGTCTCGATTTTTCCCCGCTGTAATCGATTCGCCGTGTTTAGAGTTATGGATCGACTGGAATTCTCGATCGTTCGAAGCTTCATCTCGATTTTTCCCCGCTATCATCGATTCGCCGTGTTTAGAGTTATGGATCGACTGGAATTCTCGATCGTTCGAAGCTTCGCCTCGATCGTTCGAAGTTTCATCTCGATTTTTCCCTGCTGTTATCGATTCACCGTGTTTAGAATTATGGATCGATTGGAATTCTCGATCGTTTAAAACTTCGTCTCGATTTTTCCCTGCGGTTATTGATTCACCGTGTTTAGAATTATGGATCGACTGGAATTCTCGATCGTTTAAAACTTCGTCTCGATTTTTCTCTGCTGTTATCGATTCACCGTGTTTAGAATTATGGATCGATTGGAATTCTCGATCGTTCAAAACTTCGTCTCGATTTTTCTCTGCTGTTATCGACTCACCGTGTTTAGAATTATGGATCGATTGGAATTCTCGATTGTTCAAAGTTTCGTCTCGATTTTTCCCCGTTGTAATCGATTCACCGTGTTCGGAGTTATGGATCGGCTGGAATTCTCGATCGTTCAAAATTTCGTTTCGATTTTTCTCTGCTGTTATCGATTCGCCGTGTTTAAAGTTATGGATCGACTGGAATTCTCGATCGTTCGAAGTTTCGCCTCGATCGTTCGAAGTTTCGTCTCGATTTTTCCCCGCTGTCATCGATTCGCCGTGTTTAGAATTATGGATCGACTGGAATTCTCGATCGTTCAAAACTTCGTTTCGATTTTTCTCTGCTGTTATCGATTCACCGTGTTTAGAATTATGGATCGCCTGGAATTCTCGATCGTTCAAAACTTCGTTTCGATTTTTCTCTGTTGTTATCGATTCGCCGTGTTTAAAGTTATGGATCGAATTATGGATCGCCTGGAATTCTCGATCAATCGAAGTTTCGCCTCGATCGTTCGAAGTTTCATCTCGATTTTTCCCCGCTGTCATCGATTCGCCGTATTTATAATTATGGATCGGCTGGAATTCTCGATCGTTCAAAACTTCGTCTCGATTTTTCCCCGCTGTCATCGATTCGCCGTGTTCGGATGTATGGCTCGATTGAAATTCACGATTGCTCGAAGCTTCGTCTCGATTTTTCGCCACCGTCATCGATTCGCCGTGCTTGAAATTATGGATCGACTCGCGTCCGCTCGAAACTTCGTCTAGATTTCTTCCTCCATCTTCCTTCGCGAATCCCGAATTTTTCCCGGCTCTCATCGATCCCTTGTATTTCGAATTACCGATCGACTGGAATCCTCGATTATTCGATGCCTCGTACCGATTTCCATTCAAAAGTCTAAAATTCTTCCCCACCGTCGACGATTCGTCGTCTTTCGAATTATGGAACTCTCGATCGCTCGAAGCTCCGTATCGATACCCTCCGTTCTTTTTCGCCAATCCTGAATTTTTCCCCACTCTCATCGATCCCCCGTGTTTCGAATTCTCCATCGACTGGAACTCGCGATTGTTCTTAGCCTCGTACCGTTTTCCTCCGTCTTCCTTCGCCAATCCTGAATTTTTAACGGGTGTCGTCGATTGGCTCTGTTTCGAATTCCCCTCCTTTTCGATCGGTTTTCCTCCCTTCGAGGCGACCTTCTCTCGCGTCAACGCCCGTCCAACCCCCGTTGTCGTTACGTCCAACAACTCTCCAACGATCAGCTCCAGATACGAAGAAACGCTGGTTGTTTCCAATCCCTTTCCATCGTAGTATCTGTCCTGTTTGGCCCGGATCGTGGTAGGAAAACCCGACTCCTCGCTTTTCCTCGACTCGTTGTTCACCGTTTCCTTATTTACAAGCGGTTTCTTCGACAAAATTATCTGGATTCCGTTCCGCGTGTCGTACAAAGTTCCGAACTCGATTGTCTCGTTGCCAGGTATACACGAATGAGACACGTTTGGTTTCCGATGGAATGGAGCCTCGCCCCTTGTTGGCTGGCCTCGTGCCACCGAATTATCCTCCGTATCCATGCACCCGCTTTCGCTCTGAAACCTGTTGCAAGATTTGTTTGCAGCGGCTTCGTAGTTTGACTTGGCCTTGCCGCTGCAACTTTCCGTCGGCTGGCTCGAATCGGACAAATGATGTCTCTCGAACGTCGAATTGCACGAACAACAGAAACCCTGCAACCGGATTATCCGTGATCACTCCTCGATAAACAGAGGGATAAAAACATTATCGATAATGTTTTACGCGAATAAACCAGGGAGGAATCAAAGTAAAATAACCAAGTTTTCTTTTTCTTTTTTTTTTTTCTATATATATATATATATATAAATAACAAGAAGAGTTCTTCTCGGATTTCTGAATTTATCGAATCGTGAATTATCAGCGTGTATAAAACTGATTATATCTTATTTAAATTGATACGAATAAATGTAGAAATAAATCTTTAAACAATTGGCGATAATAATCTCTTAAAAACAGGAAAAAGAAATCCTCGCCAAGCGTTCCGTATTCATTTACGGGATTGTCATTTCGTGTAAAATCGATCAGAGATTATTTTATTCGAAATAAAATAGGAATCGTGCGAAACTAATTTTCCGCTAATCTATTTCCAACGTGTAATTTCCCCTAAATAAAAGAGCGATTTGAACAATGGAAATGGCTGAAAGACAAAGTTATTGCGATTCGTTGGAAAGTGAGAAATAGCTTTACCTCGCTGAACGGAACAGGTTTCCCGTGTATGAAGGATCGGCCGCAAGTGGGATGCTCGGTAACGCTGCATCCCGTAAAATTCGGGCTCCGGTTGTTAATCACCTCTTCCCTCGCCTCTGCGTTAACAACCTTGTTCAAAGCCGCGCGATCAATAAGATTGCCCGCGAGATCTCGTCGACCGCTCTGCTAATAGTAGTAGTGATACTAGTACCAACGAATGGTAAAAAAGGACAGACCAAATTTGTCTCGACGAAATATCACTTATCGCGATCCGATAAAGGATCGAGAGAAATTTTGTCGCGGATCTAACGGTAACCGATCAGCAGAGCCGTCGACGCCGACTGATGATGATGAAAGTGATTTGATTTTTATCTCTCGTGAGATAAGATTTTTTCTTCTTTTTTTTTTCTCTCTCTCTCCCTTTGGAGAAAGATTTTTCCTCGCCTCTCGTATGAGATACTCACACTTTGAAATTTCAACCCATAAAACTGCAGTATAGTATCTTGGCGAACTTTGATCACGTAGGGATTTTGGAGCGGGATCTTTTCCATCGTGAACGGGTCCAGCACGTGATCGATCACTACGAATTTCTCCTCGATCTCGGTCTGGCAATACCATTTTTTTATACCTTGTTATTCGCGCGAATATACAAAAAAAAGAAAGAAAGAGAAAAAGAGAAGGAAGGGGGGGGGTGGGAAAAAAAATAATAATAAACGATAATAATCGTAGGAATCTGTAATCAGAACCTTGCCGATATTGTTGAACCTCATGCTGATAATGATCTTCCGCGTGCAGTTTCTCATCGTCACTGGATTCTGTTCCTCGTCGTGTCTACGTTTTCGACGAACGTGAACACCTTGCCTCGTTCTACGCGGATCGAATACGAATAATCAGATATATGTCTCTCTCTCTCTCTCTCTCTCTCTCTCTCTCTCGAGAAAGAGATAAATATCGAGGCTTACTTCTCGTTTCCAAGCAGGGGGCAGTGTGAGAGCACAGCCCTGATCTCGATCAACGGTCGATCCCATTCGTCCGAGTCTTCTCTGATTTGCCTGTCACTGATGAACCGGGACGGGCAATCGGGATTTCTGGAAGGGTGAAGCTGAGGAACGTACTCGAATTCCGACACGTATGGTGTACGTGTCGCGCTCATTCTGCCATAAGAGACGAGTGTCATCTGCGCATAGATGGGTGAACGACATGAGGGTGAACAAAATGGATTACGCGTGATTTTTCGTTTCGAACGAATTCTCGGTCGGGAGTATCCGTTTCCTTTTTTCCCTCCCTTACCCAGAGGATCAGGAGATGCGAGATAGCCGGTGACATGTTAGGTCATCTGTCATGGAACTCATCCTCGGGTACAGGCGTGCGGCCTCGAATTTTCCCTCATGTAAGAAATTTCGTGAATGCGAATTGCGTAGTGAAATAGGATTTATATATTTCGGTTGCCCTCTCGACACTGATACTTTCTGACAGGTTTCGATTATGCTTTTTCTAGGATATTCTGTGGGGTTAGAAGCAGAGGAACGTCGAGACACTCGTCTGTTTCCTGATCGAACTCGCCGCAAACTTTGAGCCCACTTTGATCTGTATTCAAGTGTTATACACGTTATAATCCTCCATTTTCATTCGATTTTTTTCTAAATCCCCTATTATCGCGAAATTTAACACCGATCGATCATTCTTATTCCGCGTTTCCGGGTGAACGAAACGTTAAATTCTTTGATACAAGTTTGAACGCAATTTCATCTGGAAAATCGTTTTCGCGACGGTATATCGTACATCGGGATTCTAAAAATTTTGTTTTTCTTTTTTTAATTTTTCCCATGTCCCGCACCGTTACGAAGTTATATTTGAAAAACAAAAAAGCGCTAAAAATATTATTTCATTTTCTCTATAAATATGAAATTTAAAAAGAAATTTTCATCAAAAGAAACCGCTACAATCTCCTCCAATCCAAACTTTCATCGATCAAGAAATATACACATGTATAAACTCTTTGGGAAATTGATACGACGCACACTTGTATATAAACCATATTTATTTGCCATACGAGTTTTCAGCCATTTACATTTACAATTAACGTGACTTTATGCTTTCGATTCGAGCGAGGGACCCGATCCGAGCGCGCCGTTTCGACCCTCCTCCGACGAGATTCTTCGAGTCCTCCTCCCTTATCGAAACATCCTGATAAGATCCAACGGTCTTGGAGGGGAAACGAACGCGTCGAACGATCCCTCGAATTGCTTAAGTACCGCTTAAGAATATCACAGATCGCGATTCTTGCGTAAACGCACTAAAATTGTAACAACCTTCCGCTACCATTTGGCCCCCGACGATTCGTCTTCTTTTCCCCTCGGAGATCGGAACAGCGAGCCGTTGCTTCAACCATTCTTTCCACTTTCCTCTTTCGAGGGGGGGAGATTTAAGAGCGTCGCGACCAACAGCTCACCACCAGCCTCGAGGATGAATAGAATAATTGGAGGGTAATCGCGTATCACTCCCGTATGAAAGAAAACTGCGTGTAAGCGAAACGATATATCTTTGTGCAGGAAGGAATAGGAATTTATCTTGAGATTTCAACGCGAAACATTTTTTATTGTTGACCGAAAGAATCGCTCGAAATGCGTGGATTCTTATCTTATTAAGTTTAGGGCGTGTGATAACGATGTCACTCTTGAGATTGGAAAAGGGGGAAGGGAGGGGGGTAGAAAGGGAGACGATACATTTCTGACGTGTGTCAGAAATCGTCGGACATGGGAAGTTGACGAAAGTGAGCTGTTGGTCGGGATCGGCCAAGAGTCAACTGAAACCCGTTTTTTTTCTTTTCCTTTTTTTTTTTTTTTTTTTT